>NW_006160045.1:7426616-7434207 GCF_000334495.1 Tupaia belangeri chinensis
AAAGAGGCAGGGGCACAGGATCACCAGTGTGATGCTGGCTTAATCCCCATGAAAGCTGGCTGTCAAAGGACACATCCTTTGCCCCTCAGGCCCCAGAGAGCCAGGCTGGACAGAGCTGGGCATGGGTGACGTGATGCTCCCAAGTGACCAGAGGCTGTTGGCCCCCTGGATACTCACCCATCTCTGGATCATACGGGAGCTGTAGGGCTCCCTGAGAGGGGTCCAGCTTTGCCATGCCCACCGTCCACACCATGGCAGCTGAGGGAAGAGAGAAGGGTCACACCTCAGGCATGTGTCCAGTAGCTGCCCGCAGGCCCTGAGAGTCAGGTGGCCAGTCTGTGTCACCAGAAAGCCTGCACAGGACCCTCTATCCCTCAGGTATTTGCTCAAGCTCCATTGTTAGGAGGCCATTAGGGTAAGGGTCCAGACTCACTGGCCACGTGCAGCCAGACAATGTCTCTTCTTGTCCTTTTTCCCCCCCTCACATATAACTACAAAATGACAATGATACATTAGTGAAGAGTTTGGTGGTGTTTTTTTAAAGCTTTGGTAAAAAACACATAAATGTATTACTTAGGCCCAGCTGCAGTGGTGCAGCAGCAGTGCAACGCTCTCCAGCGCTGGAAGCCATAGGGAAGATCGGAGTTCAGTCCCCAGGTCGGCCTGTACACACGGGGAGCACACGTGCCCATGACATCCTGGCTGCTGGAAAAGCTGGGATCACAGTGCGAGACCCTGTGGAAGGTGTTTATCTTTCTCTCTGCCCCTGTCTTGTCTCTTTCTCATGAAAGAAAGAAACTCTTAAAAAAAAAAAAAGTATCTGTTTAACCATTTGTAAGTGTACAGTTTAGTACTGCTAAGTATATTCACCAGATCTCCAGAATGTCTCCTCCTTACAAACTACACCACTGAGCACCTCCCCTTTGCTCCCTCCCCAGCCCTGGGGAACCACTGCTCTGTCTTCTGCTTCCGTGAATTTGGTAACTCTAGGTACTTCATATAAGTGGAACCACATAGTATTTGTCTTTTTGTGACAGCCTTAATTCACTCGGCATAATGTCCTCAAGTTCATCAATGTGGTATCATGTGTTAGAATTTCCTTCTTTTTTAAGGTTGAAGAATATTCAACTATACGGATATCACAATTTTCGTCCACTGACAGACATCTGGGTGGCTTCCAATTCTTGGCAAACATGAATCATGGCCTTATGAACACGGGCGTGTAAATACGGAGTCCCTGCTTCCAATCCCCTTGGTATGTATCCAGAGAAGGGACAGCTGACCACATGGTATGACCTGATGATCTGTGTTTTCTCTCTGTCCTGGACATTCTCTCTTGACTTCACTACTCCGTATCTCCAACTCCCTACCTGAATATCTACTGAACATCTCAAACTCAATTCACCCGACCACCCTCTCAACCACGCCTACTCCTCCTCAGGAAATGGCAGGTCTACCTTTCTGCTGCTCAGGACCAAACCATCGGCAATATCCTCAACTCTTCTGTTTCACAACCTATACCTTGGCCATTAATAGATCTTGCCAATTCTGCTTCCAAATATCTCCAGAATCCAACCACATCCCACCATGTCTACTGTACCCAGCAACCTGGGCGATCCTGTTACAACATCGAGTCAGGTCGGCCCCAACTCGCCTAGTCTCTCTCAGGAGAAAGGGCCAAAGTCCTGCAGGGCCTGCGAGGATCTGAACCCTCCCTATCTCTCCCTCTTCTCATTGTCAGTCACACTGGGCACTCTATCTAGGGGATCTGCCCCCCAGGTCAGCCCTGGAAACCCCCGCAGTCGTCCTCTGAGCCCATGGGCAGGCAAAGGGATGGGGGCCCACTCACATGAGTATATCAAGGCAGGAAATATGGGCTCGTTCCTCTCCTGGGCAGTTTCCACCAGCATTCTCAGTGGCCCTTTGGGACACAGCACAGCCACGAGATCTGGAAAAAGAGAGATGTCCCTGTCATGTTAAAAAAGACATTTATTCCCACATAGCCCTACAGAGAGAAGCCAGCCCCCTACCACCAGGAGCCAAAGGGCGGGGTTCTCAGCACAGACCTTGCTGCTGAACAAGCATCCCGAACCCACCAGTTTCCAGTCCCGCTTGAGAGCCTCTGCGCTCGCCTGGGCCCAGAGCAGGGCCCACAGTAAGGGCTGTGACCTGAGACCCAGAGGATGCTGGGCAGTCCCATTTCTCAGAGCCTTAGCTTCTTCATTCTCAAAATGGAAGGAGTGGGACCAGCAGTTAGCGTAATGGCTATGTCGCTGGACTCCCACGTAGTTGACCGCGGTTCGCTTCCTGGACCCGGTGGCTTAAAAAACTCACACCGGGCACGTGTGAGTGCGTGCCCAAGATCCCGAGAGAAGAATGGAGGGAAAGGGATTATGGCATGGCCATCCCCCCTGGGGAGTGATTTCTCGCTTTCTGTCTCTGTCTGGTGAGCGCACGCGCCCTATAGCAAAAAGTCTCTCCAAAAAAAAAAAAGATCTGAACCCTCCCTATCTCTCCCTCTTCTCATTGTCAGTCACACTGGGCACTCTATCTAGGGGATCTGCCCCCCAGGTCAGCCCTGGAAACCCCCGCAGTCGTCCTCTGAGCCCATGGGCAGGCAAAGGGATGGGGGCCCACTCACATGAGTATATCAAGGCAGGAAATATGGGCTCGTTCCTCTCCTGGGCAGTTTCCACCAGCATTCTCAGTGGCCCTTTGGGACACAGCACAGCCACGAGATCTGGAAAAAGAGAGATGTCCCTGTCATGTTAAAAAAGACATTTATTCCCACATAGCCCTACAGAGAGAAGCCAGCCCCCTACCACCAGGAGCCAAAGGGCGGGGTTCTCAGCACAGACCTTGCTGCTGAACAAGCATCCCGAACCCACCAGTTTCCAGTCCCGCTTGAGAGCCTCTGCGCTCGCCTGGGCCCAGAGCAGGGCCCACAGTAAGGGCTGTGACCTGAGACCCAGAGGATGCTGGGCAGTCCCATTTCTCAGAGTCTTAGCTTCTTCATTCTCAAAATGGAAGGAGTGGGACCAGCAGTTAGCGTAATGGCTATGTCGCTGGACTCCCACGTAGTTGACCGCGGTTCGCTTCCTGGACCCGGTGGCTTAAAAAACTCACACCGGGCACGTGTGAGTGCGTGCCCAAGATCCCGAGAGAAGAATGGAGGGAAAGGGATTATGGCATGGCCATCCCCCCTGGGGAGTGATTTCTCGCTTTCTGTCTCTGTCTGGTGAGCGCACGCGCCCTATAGCAAAAAGTCTCTCCAAAAAAAAAAAAGAAACATGGAAGGAGCAACACTGGTGATGTAACCGTGCTGATATGAACTAAACAGCAGTAACGGGGCCAGACAGCAGAGTCAGAATAAAACACGGTGCCCTGCACAGTAAAGCCATGTGGGAAGGCGCCTGGTTCAAGCAGGAAAACTTCCCTGAGTACATGGGGCATGTAAGGCCCATGATCCGGCTGGCTGAGGCTGGGGGCATCGGGACACTATTGGGGGTGCTCTCTCTCTTTCTTTCACTGATTGAAAAAGTTAAAATGGGGAGCCAGCAGATGGCATAATGGTTACGTTGCTGGACTCCCACATAGTTGACCACGGTTCAAGTCCTGGACCTGGTAGCTTCAAACTCCACCAGGTGTGTACACATATATGCCTAAGATTCCAAGAAAAGAGATTATGGCATGGCCATTCCCATCAGGGAGTGATTTATTGTTTTCTGTCTCTCTGTCTCTGTCTCTCTGGCGAGTACACACACCCCATAGCAGAAATATCTCTTTAAAAAAAATTAACTTTGTTTTCAAAAAGCAGCAGTAACATTTTGGGTCATTTATAGTCACTGTGCCCATCACGCTTAGGGTTGTTCTGAGGAACAAATGCCTTATAGTATGTCAAGTGCTTAAGCACGTGAGCGCTCACTAAACATGCCAAAATGGAACACTGCAGTGGCTACCAGGTCTGGTCAACAGAACACCATGTGTCTAGGGGGCCCCTAAGTCGTACAAAGGGGAACTCCTCAGGCAGCCTCCCTAGGAGGGGAGGGCAGCTTGTCAGCACCTGTCATCCCTGTGCAGCAGAGAATGGCTCAGCCCTGACATGCCCCCACCACCCCCGGCCAAGCCCCCAGGCCCACCTACCATACACAGAGATGGCACCCAGGATGACCCAGGCGGACCACTCTGGGAGGTACTTGATGAAGACCAAGGCCATGAGCGCGCTGATCATGATGAGGTAGGCCTGCTGCAGCACCAGGGGGCCCTTCCAGTGGATGCACACCATGCCCACCGCCCCAAAGTTCCAGACGGTCAGCAAGAGGGTGGGGTAGTCCATGGCCACGTTGTAGGTCTTGAGCACTTCCCTGCAGGACCAAGGGATGGCTCGTGGGGAGATGGGTCACACGCTGACACAGTTTCAATAAGTCTCCACCTGGGTGTTTCCAGCCTAGCCTTATTTACTAACATTCCCACTTCTTGCCCCCACTGGCCCTCCAACCAACCTGGTGAAATATTACCTAGAACAAGGAGAGGAGTGTATGGGATGGCTCCCATTAACCTGCACTGACCGGATCAGGAAGACATTCTGCACATGGGTAATGTCCTCGGAAGTGTCCCTCCTGTCCCTCCAGGCTCTCTGGGCCCCTACGCCAGGCTATTATTCTAAGTCAAGGGGCAACAGAGTGTATCGTTTCTCCCATAAACTAGGAAGTGCCAGGCTTAGCCCAGTGAAAATTCTGAGAGCCTTCTACCCTCCTTGGGTTTACGGAGAGCCGCCTCCACAACAGCTTTGTTTGTTTTAGATCAGGACACTACAGATCCATCATAGGTCCCCGCTTCCCTGTGTCAGGGCCCATGGGTTACAGTCCTGAAGACCTAGGTTCTTAGAGCACCCCACACTGGGGAAGGTTCCCTTCCCTCCCTAGGTCCTTCATATCCACTCATGCCACAGGGATGGGGTCCCCACTGACCCTGCTGCTCACCAGCCAGCACTTACCCGAGATAGATATAGGTGAAGAGGAACAGCAACATCAGGGAGGACATAATCAGCCAGCCATGGATGAACTAGCCAACAGAAAGGACAATCGCGAGTTATCCCCGAGTCCTCAGATTACAAGGTGCCGGGTTCCTGGCACTGACGCCCAAGCCTGAATGCCTCCATTAGTCGTGCTCCTTTATGACTATGCGGAAGGTATCAGGTGGCCATCTTCAAGATAAAGAAGGCAGAGAAATTCAAGGCATTCTCTCTATGTCACCTTCCAAGTGTAGGAGAGGATGACACTCCTCTAGGTGGGCCGTCACCCAGACCTGGGTTCTCCCCCCTCACTACTCACTCACTTAGAGAGATGCTATGTGCTCCCACTAGCCAGCGCCATGCTAGGTCCTGGACAGAAAGCTTGTAAGGTCTCGGCCTATGGGTGCTGCATTTCAATGTGAGGGAATTAGCTCATAAATAGATATACACTGGGAAGCAGAAACAAAGGATATGGGAGGAAGAACCAGCAGGATAAAGTGACAAGAGACTCATTAGGTGCCACTCTAGACCAAGTGGTCAAGGAGTCCCTTTCCACCCAAGGGGCTACAGGCAGGTCCTCAGAAAGACCTGCTCCTCCTGTCCTAGCCAAGGATGAGACTGGGGCTGATCCAAAACCAGTCCCTTGGCCAGCTATCAGCACTATGATGGTGTCACTTTCTAGTAGCTTCACTCCAGGACAAAATCATCAGTCCCAGTTTGGCCCACTGGGATCTCTGCAGACATCTGATCTACCTGGAGTGAAAGCAGACACTGAGGTCTTGCTATACATACAGCCAACAGGGGATAGGGTCACCCCACCTCCAGAATGCTGACCCTCTTCAACCCAGTTACGACCTGTCTACCACCATCACCTCCTGAGTATCATGGAACCTCCAAGTACACCTTACTGAATGGATGGCTGTGCTGCCTCTTCACGGTCCCTGGAACTGGCTGCCCAACCCCTGCTGACCACTGCAGAGTCAGATTTCCATGCTCCCCTAGCTGGTTTCACACATCCTGCTCCCTCACTCCAAACAGGCAGCCCTCTACCCAGCTTCCCACCATCCGCCAACTTCTCCACTCAAAATCACACAGGTAATTGCTATTTATTATAAACTTTGGTCAGGAATGATTCCCACCAGTCCCCCACCCCATAACTCACCTCTAACACCTCCTTGCTGGGACAGGGCTCAGCTCCCTCACTGTACCATCCCTGCCTCAGCCTGTATCTACCTGCTTCATAGATAGCAACTGCCTGGATAAAAACCATTGTGCTGTGCCTGCGTGCCGTTTAAATTAGGTAACGCCTAGTGTAACTTCCTTCCAGTCTTGAAGGTTTCAGAACCTGGAGTCAATGTCTAACAGCAATGGCATCTTTGGGGCAGCCAAGGCTCATGTGTGGGCCAAGTAGGACACGGCCCCTCCACTACTCATGGAGCCTCATGGCAGCCACTGGTGAGCCTGACCTGAATGTCCCTGTCCAAAAAGAGAAGTGGAAAAATAAAAATAAATATGAGGAGAACTAACAGAGGAAGGGAAGCCTAAAATATAACTTCAGAAAGAGAAACAAAAATAAAATTAACTTCTCAAGTCATAACACAGGAACACTGTAATGAGGAACTCAATTAAGTGGAATTAGGATGTGTACACTTAAGACAACAGCATTAGGTAATCCATGATTCCGTGGAGGCAGGGGTGCAGTAGGAAAGAGTACAGAAAATCAAGAGTATATATTGCATTAAAAGGAACTCAATAGTTAAAAAATATTTCTTTAAGTGGGTGCTGAGCGAGGGGCCCCATGGGATGGACTCGAGGAGGGCGTGGCGGGGCCTCACCTTGTAGCAGCGGTACTTGTATAGCACGACCAGGAAGATGGTCATGACCACGATGACACTGATCATGATGAGGGTGTTGAGTACAGAGTTGAGGAGGCGCTGGCCCACTGAGGGCGTGTCCTCAGTGAACGGCGTGTAGATGCTGAGGAAGAAGGCAAAGGATGAAGGCTCAGTTCCTGACTGTGTTGTAATATCCACCAACTCTGGCTCCTGGCAACACCCCTGCTACCCTGGCAGAGGACTGCCACCATGCCATAGCTGTGAGCAGTCCCCATTTTCCAGCCTGTTTCCTGGCACCCTGAACACACACCTGCAGGTCAAAGCATGATGCTTGGCATGGTGTAACAACAGGGACCTCTGTGTGTCCTCTGTGAGGCCTCCCTGCCTCTCCCACCTCCCCATGCATGAAATCCCCCCTGGAAGGGCTCCTCTCTGCTTACCCCACTTTTCAGCTCTGGTCCCCATGGATCTAGCAGTCCCCACACCCATGCTTCTCCGTCAGCCCCACCCAGCCTTGGACTCCTCCACCTGCTACTTCCCCTACAACCACGCCCCAGCAGAGGTCAGCAGCTGTGCCTGCCATTCGTGAGCTCTGCAGGCAGGAGCAGAGGGCACTCAGAGACTGCACTCCCCCAACTGGGAGTGGGAAGCAGTCCAAGCCAAGTTCTCATGAGGTTTTTCATCCATGCTAACTGTACGCCCAGCAGACTGAGAGCTTCCTGAGGCAGGGGCTTCTCTCTTT
>NW_006160045.1:7434542-7449226 GCF_000334495.1 Tupaia belangeri chinensis
TCTTTCCCTTTCTTTAAAACAAAGCAAAACACGAACCAACACAAAACTAAACAAAAAGTCCCAAAGGAAACAAACAAGCTGTTTAGACAAGGTACTCGGCAGGGATGACCACGGGGAGGAGCAGGGAGTGGAGGGAGGCTCTCACTTCTCCAGGCTGCTGCCTCTGCTGCCATGTGGAATTCTTGCTAAAATAAATACAGTACATTAAAATCTTCCTCAGAAGGCTGGAAATGCACTAAGAGACCATGTAGCCCAACCCCTCATTTTATATCCCAGGGACCAGAGACCCAGAGAGGAGGAGGCTTGTTTGTGGTCACACAGCAAACAGCAGCCAGGCCCGGCAGTTGAACACAGAGCTGAGTGCCACTTAGCCCAGAGTGCTTCTACAGCCAGAGCCGCCACGCCTGAGCCTGAGCCTGAGCCTGAGCCTGAGCCTGAGCCTGAGCCTGCAGTGGGCACTCATAAGCCTTTTCTATGCACTAACTCAATTTTCTGATCACCCCATGATTAAACCCATCACATAGACAAGAAAACCAAGGCATAGAGAGGTGAGGAATGTGCCCAGGCAGGATGTGCAGCTGGGCACCTCTGTCTCTGCTCTTCCCTGCCACCAGCATGGAGCTGCAGGTGTAGCGGCCAAGGAAGGTCGCCAGTCCTACTCCAGCCTCTCTCCCCTGCCTGTCTCACCCCACCCATTGCCACCCAGACCCCCAACTCACAGCTGTCCATTCTTCTCCGTGTAGAAACGCACAGACTTGATGGTGGCCACCACCACGATCATGCACAGTGTGACAGGCACAAACAGCATGATCACGTGCTTTGCCCCATATTTGAGGGTCAGTTCTTCCTCCAGACCTGGTGGCCGCCCAGGGACTCCGCTGCAGACATAGCGGTCAGGGTCCTCCTCGCCATCTTCCTCGCCATCCTGGCTTCTCTGTGGGAAAGAGCATTGTGAGGGCCCTGGAATGCCCTCCCTGGAGGCCTGCTGATCCAACGCATGGGTTTTGGGACCCAGAAATGAGGAGTGAATGTGGCTCTTGGGATCTAAGCAGCAGCCTATGAGTAGCTTAGATGTGGGAGTGTGGAAATTTTTGGGACAAAGGCAAAATTCATGAGGACGACAGTAGAGAAGATTTAGAGTGGGGCTGACTACCACTAACTCAGGAAAGGGGACTGTCACAGCCACACAGGAGGGCAGTCTGAGGCTCACGGTTTAGTGGCTGATGAATGTGGGATACTTGAGAGCCCATTCAGTTCTGCCCACCTGGCCATCCTGACCTGGAAAAAGGCAGGCCAGGTGACAGAAGGAAAACAGAGATTAAACATTTTTGGTTGACAAATCACTTTATAGAATAGTTAGCACATGGGGACTCTCTTTGTGAACAAGACACTGAGAATTTACGCAGGCAAAGAAATTACTCTGAACTGGTTCCAGCATTTAGCATAGTGGCTATGTGCCTGAACTCCCATGTAGTTGACCATGGTTCGAGTCTCAGACTCAGTGGCCTAACCTCATGCCAGGCACATGTGCGTGCGTGCCCAAGATCCCGAGAAAAGAATGGAGGAGAAGGGATTGCGGCGTGGCCATCCCCTCTGGGGGTGATTTCTCACTTTCTGTCTGTCTTTCTCTGTCTTTCTGGCAAGTGCACATGCCCTATAGCAAAAACTACTCAAAAAAAAAAAAAGAAATTACTTTGAACTTTTTGCCCCACAAAATCAAGCATGTAAATTTGCAGCTCTGACTCAAGAGGCTAAACTGGCATCAGGCACCAGGCGTCTGGGAAGATCCAGGCCCTGGGAGGTGGGAGGGAACCAGCAAGCAGGCAGCAAGGAGGCCAGGATGCCTGCCAGGTGTAGCACTAACGGGTCTGCAAGAATTCCCGATTGGGAACTGTGGCAATTTCGGGCCATTCACTGCCTTGAGAGTTAGATTAACTGTCAAAGAAAGAGCCACGTGAAATGAAAATCAAAAATAACTGCCGCTTCAGTTATCAATTCCTTGCAGAGAGAGTTCCAATCTAGACATTCAGCTTGGAAAGACAAAGAAAACTGTTACAGAACAGAAAATGAAACAACTAAAATGTACAAAAACTCCAGATTAAAAAAAAAAAAAATGACCAGCAAGCAAGGAAGGGCTGAGCAGAAGGCGCCAAGGGGCCCCGAGCTGGTGAGATTCCGCTCAGCTCAGAGGACACGAGGTTCTGTATGCACAGAGACATGGGCTCGCAGTTCACCAAGGGGGATTAATGCTGGCTGGAAAAAAAAGGCCCGCATGAACAGGTTTTTAAATACCATAATGGGCAAATCAGAGCATGGGATTTAGGTGAATTCCAATGTTGTTTCGCCCTGATGGGGAGGGAGAGAGCACCCTCCCAAGTCTGTCTCTGCAATGTTACGCTCCCCTGCATGGGAGGCTGCAGAAGTAAGATCACAGAGCGGCCCACCCATGCCCAGCTCAAAAGCCAACCTCCAGTTAGGGAGGCGCGTCTCACAGGCTCCTGTGTCTGGCCATCCATCAGTGAGTGTTCCCTTGAGTAGCTTTTCCTCCTACCATCCTAAAGGTGACCGGTCCTAACATCCCGGCACCCACCCTCACTCTCACTTACTCTGGAAATAGGAACCTGCACCATAAAGTAAATCTAAGGGGAGGGATGGAGAGCCTTCATGGGCCCACTGCAGAGCCGACCTGAGACTGTGAACGTGCAGCCAATTCTAAAGTCCTCACAGAAGCAGAATTCCCTGGGGATGCACCGGCCACACCTTTGGCCAAACCTCACCTCTACTTCTCTCTCCCTTCCAATCCCTCCCACCAAAAAAATCGGGTTTTTCCATAAGGTACAAGAATCCCAGTGCCTTGTTTCAAGGCTCCCAACTGCAGGCAGGACCTACCCACTGGGTGGTATTCTCTCCATCCTCCGGGCCCAGCCTGCCCTCCTGGCAGGTACGTGGTGAGGGACTCTCAGCTGACATCAGGGAGGTCCGCTCGTCACACACTTCTTCCTCGCTGTCAGAGGCCATGAATGTGAGCATGGCCTCACCTCGGGAAGCACCTGGAGAAAGGAACACAGGGACCTCATTCTGCTTCCCTGCAAGGCAGAGGCAGCGGAGGGCTGAGGGAGTGCTGAAGGCAGCTTGAAGAACCAGATACAGATTCTGCCCCACCGCAAACCTCCAAGACACGTGTCAAGTGACTACTGTGAAGCAACAGCCCTGAGAGCCACCAATGAGGGGGCTGCAGTCTTTTAAGTCCCTATGGAGACTCATGCCATAGAGAAAAAACGCCCAACCAGGAAAGTCAGGGTCACTTGGAGCTGTCCGTGCACTCATTCATTCAGTCAGCAAACATGTGCTGAGCACCACAGGCGATGCTGGACTCTGGGATAAAAATATGAGTAAGAAACAGCCTTATCCAATAAAATAAAAGCAAAATCCAACATGACAAGTGACATCTCCAAGAGGCGGAGAAGCACCAAGAAGGGACTAAAATCCTGAAGACTGGGACCCAGCAGATGGTGTAATGATTAAGTTGCTGGACTTCCATGTAGTCGACTACAGATCAGGTCCCAGGCCCGATGACTTAAAACTCATGCCAGGAGCATGTGTGTGCATGCCACAGATCCCGAGAGGAGAATGGAGGAGAAGGGATTGAGAAGGGACTGTGATGTGGCCATCTCCCTGGGTGGTGATTTCTCGCTTTCTGTCTGTCTCTTCAGTGAGCGCATGTGCCCTATACCAAAAGTCTCTCTTTAAAAAATAAATAAAATAAAATCCTGAAGATCAGGAATGTTTCCTAGAGAAGATGACATGGGGTGGACAGGTTTCTCTAGGTGTGAGGGAGGGGCCAAGGCCAACTTCCATGTAGTCGACTACAGATCAGGTCCCAGGCCCGATGACTTAAAACTCATGCCAGGAGCATGTGTGTGCATGCCACAGATCCCGAGAGGAGAATGGAGGAGAAGGGATTGAGAAGGGACTGTGATGTGGCCATCTCCCTGGGTGGTGATTTCTCGCTTTCTGTCTGTCTCTTCAGTGAGCGCATGTGCCCTATACCAAAAGTCTCTCTTTAAAAAATAAATAAAATAAAATCCTGAAGATCAGGAATGTTTCCTAGAGAAGATGACATGGGGTGGACAGGTTTCTCTAGGTGTGAGGGAGGGGCCAAGGCCAAGGATTGTTCAAGTAAAGCTTTGCACAGACGGGTGGGGCTGGGCAGGGCCAAAGGGGTGCAAAGGGTCTCAGGTGACCAGTCAAGCAGGCATAGGTTATCTCGAGGACGAGCATGACAGACCAGATGGATCTGTGTGCACAGCTGCCACTCTGGCCACTGACTGCAAAGGAAGGGGAAGACGACTCTTTAAGGTGGCAGGAATGGATGCAAGTGAGGGCTCCGAGTACAGAGAGGTCAACAGTCAAGACCTGACACAGGGGACAAAATAAAGGACGGAGTCTGGGGTGATGGCCAGGTGTGGACAAAGGCAGGGGAGACCGGAGAAGTTCCAGGGACAATACTGTGAATCTGACACAGGAACCCACTGCATGTTAATGGATTAAATATGGGACGCCTGGGCCAGCTCTGGTAGGCAGTAAGGCGCTGCTCAAGGAAAGCCAGGTCCCTAGGGCGACGGTAAGGTCAAACCTCCAGCCTGAAAAAAGCCGGGCACATGCAAGGGTGCCTTGGATCTGATGGTCTGGAGGACTGGAAGAAGGGGCTGTGGCATAACCAGACCCTATGGAGGGTCCCCCTCTACCACTATGTGCACTCTGTCATGAATAAAGAAAAAATCTTTTTGAAATGGAAAGGCTTATAGGAGGCTTAAGGATGAGGTCTGGTGGAGGGGCGCGAGATGAGGGCCACTCCAGAAGGAGTGTCAAAGCCATAGAGACAGTGACACCACTGCGAGGCCAGCAAGTCCTGGGAAGAGAAAGTGCCCTGAGGGTGGGACTGGGCCTTGAGGAAGTCTGTGTGTCCTGACGGCTTCAGCACTCTGTGGAACTCAGCATGGACCAAAGCCACACCCACAGGTTTCAGGGTAAGGAGCGTTTTGGATAACTGCGGGTGGATCTGATTGTCCCTGCGACGTCCTACACAGGGACAACTGCCGGGCCAGACACCCTTTCAGAGACTCCTGGAGCTGAGCTCCATGCTGCTAGAGATGGAAGGCCAGGTCTGCCCTCTGCTGAAGGTTCACCTGCAAATGAGCCACCCTGAAATATACTCGATTTCAAACAAAGCAGGCAGGTCCTCTCACCAAGCCAGTCAGTTTTGATGCCCCGCAGGGGCTGAGGCTGCCACTCTGTTTGAGGACAGCGACCCTGGCTGTGGCCTGGCTTATTCCCACGTTGACTTTACCTCCCTCCCCCAGTTAGGGGCGCACAGCAGTTCACCTCCCTGACTCAGGCCCTGCGAGATTGAAAGGCTCCCCCTTTGCCTTCACAGGGATTTTCAAAACAAACAAGCTCCCCAGTCTCTTCCTGTTCCGGACAGATGAGACTAGTACAAGAGCAATTGCAGCGGTAAGTGCCCGGAGGGAGGAGAGAAGGCGGGCGCCCCTGGTTAAGGGGAGAATCTAGCGGCTGTCAGGTTAGAACCATCAGGACTTGAGGAGTAAGGAAGACATGAAATAGGTCTCAAAGGTTAGGGATATTTTGCCAGGTAGAGATGGAAGGAGGTGTGTCATTCTAGAAAGAAGAAGGTCCCATTTCTAAACGAGATGGGGACACAACACAGCCTATCTGATAGCACCGAGTGCCTATCCTGACCTGGCTGAAATGTGGGGACCTGGAGGGCTGGACCAACCCAGGGAGCAGGGTGGTGCCCGACCCAGGAGTAGGAGCTTAATTCACAAAGGGAAGCCAGTGCAGGTCTCTGGACAGAAGGTGGACATGCCAGCTCAAGGCCCTCTCTGGGTGGGTGTGGGCCCTCCTCCCGCAGAGTCTCCAGACAAGGCTCAGCTCAGGGTTACAGGAGGGTCTGCTCCTGGGTGGCCAGTCCTGGGAAGCAACAGAATCTGTAGTACGGAGCCCGTTTTAGGAGATGAGGCCCAAGGTGCTCCGAGACCCTGGCAAGTTCGCAGCTTTAGTTCCTTCATCTGCAGGAAGGAGAGAAAGAGTTGGAGGGAGAGCCAGAGAAGCTCCGAGGTCCGCCTCTACAGAGCTCAGCCTCGTTCGTAAATCCTAAGTGAACACCTGCACAGACCCACCCCAGCAATGGTGAGTTCCCTCAAGACCCACCCCAGCAATGGTGAGTTCACTCTTACTCAGAGGGGCATTCCAGGCAGAAGAGTTGGCTAAATGATAATACGCCATCAGGAGGGACGCCTCAGTTGGGATATAAAGCTGCAGACAGCTCTTTTAGTATTGTTTTCTCAAGTCAGTTTTGTTTTGTTTTAGGTGTGAATTAATAATTAAGTCACCAGGCGGTATGGTGGTTAAGGCACTGGACTCCACATGGTCGACCATGGTTCAAGTCCCAGACCTGGTAGCTTGCTTTCTCACTTTCTCTCTCTCTTTCTCTGGTCAAATTAAAAGTTAATTAATTAATTAAACTGAATAATTCTGTACCAAAAATAGAAATGATTAAGCCACTCTCTCCCCCCTCCCGTTCTTCCCATGCCTCTGTAGAGCCTGTGATGGTCTGTGCAGGGCCTGGAGGGGCACACCAGGGAGTCCCTGTACCTCCAACATCATAGACAGCAGCCCAAGGACAGAGGGCAAGCCGAACCTTTCATATCCACCACAGCCACAGTGCTCAGAAGACGCCTCTTCCCCTAGACTCCAGAGAGCAGAGCAAGGACGAAATGGATGAACAAGGAGCAAAGATGAAGAAAGAGCCAACACGAGTGGGGACAGAGAGACAGGGACCCAGCATCAAGGAGGATCTAGTCCCCCATTTCTCCCCAGCCACCCACAACTGACCTAGACAGCCCCTGGGAAGCAGTTCCGCCTCGCAGTTCCCCTGACCATGACAGATGTGCCGAGGAAGGTGAGCTCAAAGAGCCCCTCCATGCCCCACTGCGCTACAGAGGAGAACGTGCCCGGTGACCAGGCATCGCTGGTCCTCACCGCCTGCCTACGGGTCCCAGACTCTAATCCAGAAAATGTAACTCACACTTATGGCCTCCTCACCAGAAAACTGTTCCCTAGGCAGGCTCCTTCTCTTATCCCACCCTGAAAAATTCCCCCAAAGCTAGCCCTGAAGCTGAGCCCATGATAATGAAGGCCAAGACTCCAAGAAAGCCAGGAAAGAGGGAGCTGTAGCTAGGAGCAAGCAAAGAAAACCAAGTCTAGGCTGTCAAACCATGGGCGCCATCTGATCACAACCCCTAGCCTTGGGGTGAGGGGATCTTTGCACCCAAGGGCACCGAGTTAGGAACCAGGAACACTGGATCCCTCACTATTACTGATTTCAAACAGGGGTGGGTACGAAGTGCCACCGCTGAGCCCGTGCTAGGCACTGAGCACAGCAGCCCTAGGAGCTGTACTACTCTGCCTGTTTTGTTGGGAGGGCCAGATGGAGGCATGGCGGCAACCCAACACTCTGCAAGGCTGACCTACATGGCAAGGTTCTGGGTTCCTGTCCAGAGATCTCCCTGAGTGTGCCCATGAGCTGGGGCTGGCTGAAGCTAGGGGGAAGCATCAAGACCTTGCCTTGTAGAGGGTGCTGTCTCTCTGCTTCTGTCACTCCTGCTCATGGAAGTAAATACCCTGTCCAGAGATCTCCCTGAGTGTGCCCATGAGCTGGGGCTGGCTGAAGCTAGGGTGAATGACAGCATCAAGACCTTGTAGAGGGTGCTGTCTCTCTGCTTCTGTCACTCCTGCTCATGGAAGTAAATACACGTAAAAGAAAAAGGCATTGATTTAAGGTCATCCTGAGACCTAAGAAGCCCGCTTCAGTGCTTTTCAATGTTATGCTTGTTGCTTACTAAAAACGTGGGTGTCCAGGGATCTGCATTTGGAGTCGGTCCCTGAGTGATTCTTGGCCTGGTGCTGTCCCTGCTGTGTATTCACAGATGCCAGGCTGGATGCTGTGCAGGAAGGCAAGTGTCCCTCACCCACCTGCATTTGCACCCCACTGCTCAGCGCTGCAGTACCTGACTGCTAAACGTAAGGAGTGAGAGGAGGGGCAGCCCTTTCTCCTGGATACCGTGTGCTTGGTCAGACAGCAACAGAGGGCGATGAGAGGATGCCCAGACCAGCAAAGCTGTAGGGGAGGACAGCTCTCAGGCTGGGACAGTCCCCAAACAACGCCTGCTCTATAGGAGTGAGCAGGAAAACTAGGTCTCTACATCCACAGGTTTGTACTGGACAGCCCTTACTGAAGGCAGTCCAAATCAAAAGCTTTTAAAATATCCATGCCTTTTGACTTCGCAATGTTACTTCTTGAAATCTGCCCAAAGAAAATTAAAAAAAAAATAGAAGGCTTACATAAAAATGTGTGTGTTGGTGCTGGCAGGTGATGTGGTAGTTAAGGGTGCTGGACTTCCATATGGTTGACTATGGTTCGAGTCCCAGGCCTGGCAGCTTGCCTTCTCCCTTTCCCCCCCCCCCCCAATCTGGTCAAATTTAAATAAATAAAGTTAAATAAAATAACTATTTTTAAAAAGTGTTACAGTAGTTTTTTATAAAGGGGAAATGACTGGGAACATTGGACTCCATACTATATCAATCTGATGGAGACTATCAGAGGACTACTAAAAATCTTAGTTCAGAGAACAGTAACATGAAAAGATACAGTCTGTTTAATTAGCAGAGCATGAAACTTCACATACAAAACCACCTGAGTTTTCTTATAAAAAGCGTGTATATGAAAGACTTGCAAGAAATACGACAAAACATTAAAACATTGTCTTTGAAGAGTGAGTTTGGGGGTGACTTTTGCTTTCTTTATATTCTGCACTGGCAAAGTTGTTGTCATAGAGATACACTGTATATGTCATTTTCTTTTAAGGCTCTTTAACTTTGAAAGGGAGATGGCCAGCATCAACATGGAGACAGATTTTCTCCCGCGTCGTCTGCCCCACCCTGAATCCCCTCATGGGACGCGGGGTATCACATGGGGTCCTGCGAAGCCATGTGCCCGTTCTGTCCTCTATTTCCCTGGCTCCTGAAAACAGAGCAGCTGGGATGGACTCCTGCTTTCCTTTTGGGTTCCTAAAAGCCTGCTTTGCAAGGCATCTACGTTGGCATTGAAGTCTCATGGTGCTGAAATCCTTGGAGGGAAAAATCACCACCCAGTGTGTGCAGACAAACAACCCTTCTAGATGTTTGCCCACAGTACAGCCAGTGACGCAAAGAACTCCCGCTGGAGGCTGACTGGGGGCAGGTGGGGGCGGGGCCGGGGACTCTCCTGCCACTGTCAAAGCTTAGCAAAGATGATGGCAACTACACAGCAAGCAGCTCTCCTCTCCCGGCCCCTGCTCCCCTCTCTCTGAGGGTACAACAGGAAGAGGCAGAAAGGTTGATGGAAGCGAAGTTGCATGTCTGTCATACAGAGCGTGTGCTGGAAAATCCTTCCCAGAACAAAGTACGGTGGCTGAAAGCTGCCTGGGATTAAGAAGCAAAATCAAATATCCAAAGAAGCCACCCCTCAGCCCCATTAATCAGCTAAATGGGATCCAAATGCTGAATTAGCCAAACCAAAGAAGTGTGACCCAGAGAACTTCCCTGACCATGCTGTGTCAGCAGTTCCTGCAATTCTTATGGAAACTGGTGACCCAATTCTGCAACCTTCTTTCCATTTCAGAGAAATGCATAGCTTTTGATCTTAACACTGAAGGCCAATGGATCTAGGTAGGAGATAGACTTTTAAATGCCATAGAAACCCAAGCCCTCCTGGAAAAAGACTGCCTACAAGCACTCCGGAGTTATTGCACTTCACATACATACCCAGGGCTGCAGAGAAAGAGCTGGATCCCAGTTGCCTGGCTGCTTTCGTCCAGCAAGCCTAACTCACTCTCTGGCTTTCAAAGAGGATGGCTCTCGGTTTCAAATCAGCCACTTCACTTTCTAAGTAGTCCTATCGCTACCCTACAGCACTTCCAGGACTCCTGAGAGGGCCCCTGGTCTTCCTTCACACTAAGCTAGAGTTTGCCAAAGTCAGGTGATGGATAACCTAAGAAATTCCCAGGCTTCCCTGTCCACCTCTCTCTGCTCAGCCCTGAGCACCTAACCAGCAAACATCCCTCTGTCCATCCACCTCTTCCCACACTGTGGAAGAACAGTACGGACAGCATGCTGGCCAGTTCTCAACACCAGGAGGTGACCTCCGCCAGAGCAGGACCTGAATCCCAAAGGCAGGCCCCAAGTTACCACCCACCCTCCCAGACCATCTACCAGGCACTGTCAATGGGGCCCCCTCAAGGTTGGACCCAGCACTACACTGACCCCCACTGGGTCTTTCCTACCCAGAAGAGCCCAGGGCCAAGCAGTTTTCTCTTACTTTCTGAAGCAGCATGGGAATTGGAGCAATCTAGGGGTAAGTGGCAGAGGGAGTCCCTAACAGACTACCCTCAAGTAAGATCCAGAAAAAAGTTAGGGAGCAAGCAGTGGTTTGATAGTAATGCAATGCTCTGCGGTGTTGGCCCCACATGGGAAGGTCCCAGGTTCACGTCCCGGGGCCTCCCTGTCCATGCCTGGCATCTCCTTGTGCTGGTGATCCCGGCTACCTGAGGCTGGGGGGAGATCATGGTATGGGAACCTGGTGAGGTGCTCTCTCTCTCTTTTTCTGAACAAACTTTAAAAAAAAAAAAAGCTGTTTAAATTATTATTAATATTTTTTTTTTTACGAAAAGCAATAAGCCAGCAGTCAAAAGCGGAGGCTCTGGACACTACGGTCAAACCAGTGCCGTGTGAGTTGCACCACACAGTCCCCGGCTGCAGGGCCTCCCACAATTCAGTCTGATTGGCCCATTTCTTCTGTACAAAGCAGAACAGGCACGCCTGCAAGAGCATTCTAAAAACTAGAAAAAACGGGTGAAGTGTCTGGTGCCAGGTGGCTTCGTAAGAGTAGTCACAGTGAAGATGAATGAGAGGAGGGGACAGACAGAAGGAACAGCAGAGGCCTGGTGGCCTCTCAGGAAGTTACCGATCTGCTAAACCAACAGACACAGGAGCTGGCTATAAGGCCCTGCTTACGGGAGAGATCTTGTTTCCATGGAGCCCCAGCCCAGGGCACCTGGCGATGTGAACTTCCTGTCAAACAAAAGAGCACGTACCTCCACGGGACTATGTCAGACCTGGTGCTAGTCAGCACCCTGCTTTCAGGAGAGGAAACTGAGGGGGATGACAGGAATCAGTTAAGGTCTATGACCAAAGGCCACAGTTACGACTCAGGTCTCCAGCATGCCCATCAAGGTGCTCTTCCCTACCCACTCAAGTGAGGGTCAATTACTCAGTGGCCAGGGCTCCGGTCACCCAGCAGCCCACACCATATGCCACAGGAGCTCCCTGGGAGCCCACTCACAATCACAGGGCAGGTGCCTATGCCACGACAGGAACGCGTCTGCAAAAGCCCCTGAAATACACACTAGATTCTCGGCCACCTTAAAAGCTCTTGGTAAACAGTCTCTCCTGGCTCCATCTCACTACTCCAACCCCAGAGCCTACTCTCCCCTCCCTCTGCTGCTGGTGCTCTGCAGGCCTGAAGAAGGGGTCGCTTTTTGGGGGAAGTGCCCACTTGTGGGCACTGGGGAGGCAGGGCATGGCTTCTCTGGGCCATTCAAAGGGAGTCTGGGAAAGGGTACCTTTGAGGGACTGGTAAGGTAAACAATGGTATACCTGCATACCCTACAAGCTCATCAGATCTTGTTTTCCAGGAATACTCAATGAAGAGAACATTCTGCCAGCATAGCATTTAGCAGACAAATACAGGATGCAAACCCTTCACCCAGAGGTTCCTCCCTCTACTGTCTAAATGGATAACAGCTATACGAGCAGAGCAGAGCCAAGATGGAAAGGCACATCAAGAGTGGTTAGCACGGGACCAGCAGATGGTGGAAGGGTTACGTGGCTGGATCCCATGTAGCCAACCATGGTTCAAGTTCCAGACCCTGTGGCTTAAAACTCATGCCAGGCACTTGTTCATGTATGTCCAAGATACCAAGAGGACAAGAGGAGAATGGAGGAGAAGGGACTGTGGCATGGCCATCCCCCCCGGGGTGTGATTTCTCACTGTCTCTGTCTCTCCAACAAGCCCTATAGCAAAAATCTCTTTAAAAAAAATTTAAGAAGAGTGGTTGTCGCTAGGCTTAGGGTGAGATGACTTTTTAAAAAGTATTTCTGGACTTTTCCAGAATGAATGCATAAGACTTTTATTATTTTTAAAAAGTCAGGAAGTCTCAGACCAAGGGACAACAGAAAGACGAGCAGCCTTAAAAATGTATCTTCCTTTGCTCTAGAATTTTCACAAAAAATGAATACGCAATCTATTCTTCCAGTCAATCACGAGGTTACCAAAAATGATCTTCCCTGCTAACATGTGGTCTTCTGATCTGAACCGATCCTTCCCCCCCTCCTTCTCCCCCAGACATTAACACACAGGGCAGTCCTATCACCTCCGGGCTGGGAGCCAAATCAGACCCCACCAGATGGGGGGTGGGGTGGGCAGAGACTGGGCCTCTCAGCCCTTTCTGTCCTCCTCGCCCCTCCCCACTGCTACAGCCAGAACAGGTGGCAACATTTGCAGAGACATCTGTTGTCTTGTCAGTCCCCAACTACACAGTGTCCCAAACTCAAATCCACAGCTAAAAATAGCCAGAGATAAGGTATCTGTGTTAGAAACAATATGAGACCTACAGACTGCTTTGGGTTCTTCAAAACAAAGAGAAAGAAACTTTTTGTTTCATTTTGGTTTGTCATGAAGTTCCACACCGAGACCCCACAGCAACTTTCTAAGCAGCAGTACAGACACAGACAGGATGAATGTGAGCAGCCTCCTGTGCAAAAAAAAAAAAGAAAATGAAAAAGAAAAGAAAGAGGATGTATCCAGCTACGTTCAAGTCCTGGTGCTCACAAGCTCTGAAGCCACATAACTACACAAGCTGCTTAACACTGCCTACCTAAGACCAATAATAATAATGACTTCAGTGTTACAGAAGTTCTTAAGATAACTGCGGTGACTACTGCACAAAAGGGCTCTTTATTGCACACACCAACCCAAAACACAAGGTTATGTTATTTCATTATGAACATCAATGATTTAGAGAAGGCCAAGGTAGATCAGAGCTGCTCATCTGGCAAACCATGTGGTGTGGGTTGTGAGCAGCCACAGAGGGGCTGAGGGAGAGGGTGATGGGCCTGACACTGTGTACTGAACCATGCCTCCAGGCACAGTGAGTGGCAGCAGCCTTCACCCAGGCCCTTCCTGATTCCTCAAATAGGCAGCAACACAGCACATCCTAGACTCGGCACGTGGGCACCAAGCTCTCCTACAAAACCTGAAAGGCCACCCACCCCACTCTGGAGCAACATTCCCTCAAGTCCCTCACTCCAGCCCCTGCCCTGGAATCCAAAGCAGAACACAGTGACCACCTGGCAGCTCTGAGCTAGAGCTGGGATCCCAGGCCCTTCACCCCAGGACCCAGAAAACACAGCTGCTGACACTGTTTGCTGGCTCCCACGCAGTCACACACAGGGGGGAACCTGAGGCTCACACCTGAAGCAGCTTAACCCAAGCCTTTAATTACTATGCAAGGTCTTGGCTGACAGCCTTGGAGGCTCGGGTATCTACAGAATGGACTAGGAAGACATCAGAAGCATCCCTTCTGGAAGGTGGGGTCTGTCCTGATCAGCTACTCTCTGGACAGCCTTGGCAGCTACTCTCTGGACAGCCTTGGCAGCCCTTACTGCAGATATGGAATTAAACAGGTTCACAACTGCTCCTTACAGAATGGTCCCAGATTCTGGATGTGTAAATGAGGATGCGATTACTTCACCAATCAGCAGTGCTCACCCATGAAGTCAACAGCCAGTATCATTTAACTAGCAAAGGGTTGAGGTCTGATCCCAGGGCTGGACAGCAGAACTACTGTAAAAGCCACCATGCGGGGTTCTAAGCCTGGTGCTGCTGTATCCTACCTGGGCGACCTTGGGCAAAGTCATTTTAGATCTGGGGGCTCAGTATCCTCATCAATAAAATTCCGTTCCAGGTTCCTTCAGTTTCAAAAGCTTGACTCTGGGTGTCTCCCCACAACAGTAAACGCCCAACGAAACAGCCAACCACCACTGGCAACGAAAGCAGGCTCCAGGCCTGGTCCTGGGGCCCTGCTCCTTTCACTAGCGGGAAGACACCCCCACACACACTCTCCTCCTGCCTCTGCAAAGCAGTGTCCGGGGACCGGTGCTGCAGGCCAATGGACTGGGAGGAACTGAGGTCCGGGCAGGAAGCCTGAACAAAATGCCCCTTCCACATGCCTCCGAGACCCACGTGCACTGCGCCTTTAAATGCACTGGCCCTTTAACAGCTCGCACCGCGCCCACCCCTGGTGGGGGGCTCTGCTTGCGGAAGGGCGCGATGTAGAGGCCACGGACTGACTGGAGGCCTTGAGGGCTGGGGGCCACTCCCAGCGCCCCATTAGCGCTCCAGTTCCGGGGCGGCCCCTGCCGCCGCCTCCCCGGCGCCCTCCTCTCTCCACCCCCGCGCCGGCCGCAGAGGCCGGGATCGCCGCATCTCCTCCTGGGATCTTGAG
>NW_006160045.1:7450165-7514709 GCF_000334495.1 Tupaia belangeri chinensis
CTCCGCGCGAGTTTACGCCGCTGGCGGAGCGCCCGGCTGGACCCGGCGCCGCGCAGGCCCCGCCCCGGCCCCGCCCTCGGCCCCGCCCAGTGGGCGCCGCCACGGTCCTGGCGCTCTCCAGCCCCATCTGGGCTCCTGGCGCGCGGGAAGGTAAGCTGGCGGGGAGCAGCCTGGCCTGCTGCTTATCACTCGAGGCACACAGGGTCACCCTGACGCTGCATCGGGGCAATGACCTTAGGAGGCGTGGAGGCCGAGGGTCACGTCCTGGGAGCCTGGCCGCACCTTGGCAGTAGGGCATGACCTAAAACTGCCAATGAGTTCGATCCTCCTCTCTTCCCGCAGGACTTACTAAAAGGGGATCACTAGTGGTCTGATGGGAGCTAACACAGCGAAAATTTTCCTGGTCTGTTTTCTGGAGCTTCAGAGCCACCAGCACGTCTGGGTAAAATGGAACAGAGATGAAATTGCTACCTGACCTGAGAACTCGCATGGGTGGGTGTTGGAGGGCTGATTCCAGGATTCCTTGATGATAACTTGGCATGTCAGAGTACTTTACTTTAAAAAAAAAAAAAGGTGAAATTCATCCAATAAAGTCAACTTTTAAAATATACAATGTAGTAGCATTACATTGTACACTAACAGTGTCGTACAGTCATCACCTGTCTCATCTGAAAGCATTTCCATCACTTTAAAATAAGAACCCCAGTACCCATTGCGAAGTTTCTTCAATCCCCTTTGCCCCAGCTCCTGGCAACCACCAATCTACTTCTGTCCCTGCAGGTTTATCTATTTTGGATGCTTCATATAAATGGAATCATCCATCGTGATGTTTTGTGTCTGCTGCCTTAACCATGTTGTTGGGGTTCATCCACATTGTAGGGTAACAATTCCTTTTTATGGCTGAATAATATTACCTTTTACGTATATTCCACGATTCGTGCATTCATTCATCCACCATGTTATACCATTTGACTACTGGGAACAGATAATACTGCTATGAACACGCGGATGCATGCGTTTGGGTCTTTGTTTTCAATTGTTGGTGGGGTGGGTACATACGCAGGAGCTGAATTACCGTATCACGTAGTGACTCTATGCTTACTTTTTTAAGAACTGCCACACTTTCCACAGTGGCTGGACAATTTTATATTTCCATTAGCAATGTACAAAGGTTTCCGTTTCTCCACATCATCATCACGTTTATTTTCCACTTTATTATTATTGTTTTAAATATCTTAGTTGGTATGAAAGGTACCCCATTCTAATTTTGATTTGCATCTTTGAAATAGCTAATGATGTTAAGCATCTTTTCATGTGCTTGTTGGCCATCTATAATATTTTCTTTGGAGAAATGTTTGCCCACCTCTAAATTGTGTTGCCTTTTGTATTTTTTATTTTATTTTTTGTTTTTGCTGTAGGCCACATGTACTCACCAGAGAAAGACAGAGAGGAAAGTGAGAAATCACCCCCCAAGCAGAGATGGCCATCATGGCCATACTGCAATCCCATCTCCATTCTCCTCTCGGGAATTTGGGTACACAGACATGTGCTCCCAGTATGATGTTCAAGCCACTAGGTCTGGGACTGGAACCATGGAATTCACTATGTGGGATCCAGCCACCTTAACCTCCACACTATTGGTGGCCCTATGTTGCCTTTTTCTGTTGAGTTGTAATAATTCTTATATATTTGGCATACTAGATTCTTAACAGTTATATGCTTTGCAGATCTTTTCTCCCATCTTTTGATACACAGAGACTTTTTTTTTTTTTTGAGAAAGAGATTTTGGGAAGGATCTTTCATGTCACTATACTCCTGCCTTTGCCTCCCAGTTAGCTAGGACTACAGGTGCACACTACCATGCACACTACCACACCTTGCCTATTTATTGGGTCATCAGAAAAGTCATGATGCATTTTTGCATAGAAATATACATCATCATGGGGCCGGCAGGTGGTGTGATGATTAAGGACACTGGACTCCCACATGGCCGACTGCCATTCAAGTCCTAGACCTGGTGGCTTGGTTTCTCACTTTCTCTCTCTCTCTCTCTCTCCTTCTCTGGCCAAATTAAATAAATAAAGTTAAAATAATTCTCTTTTAAAAAGAATTATTTAATTTAGTTTATTCATTCATTTCTTTTCATTTGACCAGAGAGAGACATAGAGCGAGAGAGGGAAAGTGAGAAAGCAAGGTACCAGGTCCAGGCCCCAAACCATGGTCAGCCATGTGAGAATATCCAGTGCCTTAACCACCACACCACCTGCTGGTCCCAAAATAATTCTTAAGAAGAAAAGAAAAGAAAAATACGTCATGACTTTTTCAACAACCCAATAGTTTGGGCTGGGATCTTCATTAGACATCCCTCTGGGTTCTGTAAGGTGTTTATGTTTTTGTTTTGTTATTGTTTAATTAGGTCCTAGAGTTTAAAAAAGCTGATTCTATCCATTTTTGCAAGCTTAATGGTTACTTCAGTGGAAGGATCAATTCTTTTTATTTTTGGAGAGGTTTTTCACTATAGGGCGCGTGCGCTCGCCAGACAGAGAGAGACAGAGTGACAGAAAGTGAGAAATCACCCCCCCAGAGGGGATGGTCACGCCGCAATCCCTTCTCCTCCATTCTCCTCTCGGGATCTTGGGCACGCACGCACACGCGCTATTTTTTATTTTATTTTTTGTTTTTGCTGTAGGCCACATGTACTCACCAGAGAAAGACAGAGAGGAAAGTGAGAAATCACCCCCCAAGCAGAGATGGCCATCATGGCCATACTGCAATCCCATCTCCATTCTCCTCTCGGGAATTTGGGTACACAGACATGTGCTCCCAGTATGATGTTCAAGCCACTAGGTCTGGGACTGGAACCATGGAATTCACTATGTGGGATCCAGCCACCTTAACCTCCACACTATTGGTGGCCCTATGTTGCCTTTTTCTGTTGAGTTGTAATAATTCTTATATATTTGGCATACTAGATTCTTAACAGTTATATGCTTTGCAGATCTTTTCTCCCATCTTTTGATACACAGAGACTTTTTTTTTTTTTTGAGAAAGAGATTTTGGGAAGGATCTTTCATGTCACTATACTCCTGCCTTTGCCTCCCAGTTAGCTAGGACTACAGGTGCACACTACCATGCACACTACCACACCTTGCCTATTTATTGGGTCATCAGAAAAGTCATGATGCATTTTTGCATAGAAATATACATCATCATGGGGCCGGCAGGTGGTGTGATGATTAAGGACACTGGACTCCCACATGGCCGACTGCCATTCAAGTCCTAGACCTGGTGGCTTGGTTTCTCACTTTCTCTCTCTCTCTCTCTCTCCTTCTCTGGCCAAATTAAATAAATAAAGTTAAAATAATTCTCTTTTAAAAAGAATTATTTAATTTAGTTTATTCATTCATTTCTTTTCATTTGACCAGAGAGAGACATAGAGCGAGAGAGGGAAAGTGAGAAAGCAAGGTACCAGGTCCAGGCCCCAAACCATGGTCAGCCATGTGAGAATATCCAGTGCCTTAACCACCACACCACCTGCTGGTCCCAAAATAATTCTTAAGAAGAAAAGAAAAGAAAAATACGTCATGACTTTTTCAACAACCCAATAGTTTGGGCTGGGATCTTCATTAGACATCCCTCTGGGTTCTGTAAGGTGTTTATGTTTTTGTTTTGTTATTGTTTAATTAGGTCCTAGAGTTTAAAAAAGCTGATTCTATCCATTTTTGCAAGCTTAATGGTTACTTCAGTGGAAGGATCAATTCTTTTTATTTTTGGAGAGGTTTTTCACTATAGGGCGCGTGCGCTCGCCAGACAGAGAGAGACAGAGTGACAGAAAGTGAGAAATCACCCCCCCAGAGGGGATGGTCACGCCGCAATCCCTTCTCCTCCATTCTCCTCTCGGGATCTTGGGCACGCACGCACACGCGCCCAGCGTGAGTTCTAAGCCACCGGGTCCGGGACACGACCCGCGGTCAACTACGTGGGAGTTCAGCGACATAGCCATTACGCTAACTGCTGGTTCCCGAAGGATCAATTCTTGAAGATTTCTCATCTGCCACTTTCCATGATGTCACTCTGGAATAGCCTCATTTGAAATACTGGACACTCTTTATTGCCAATTTTTTCCTCAACCCTGCACCCTCCAAGTCCCTTGTTTATTACGGCCTTCATCCTCTCTGCCCACCTTTGATTCCAGGCCTTGGCGGGGTCCTGTCCTCAGTGTCCACACTGTCTTTGAGGAATCCAGCCAGGCTCAGGGTTACCACCTCTATGCTGACAAAGCCCAACACTGAATTTCCGATCTCATCTTCTCTTTTGAGCCCAGACATGGCCCATGAACAGCTCTGCCCCAAAATCCCTCAGGCTACTGTAGGTAAGCCATGTGACAAATTCTGTGCTGATATGTTGGAAGGAGAAGGAGCATATTCTTGTCATTCTTCTTGCTAACTATAATGTGGAGATTATAGCCAGAACTCAAGCAACTACTTTGGGCCATAGAGAGACTAGTGATGCCACCAAAGAGAAGCTGGGTTCTGGATGACTGTGGAGGACCACAGGCTTGAAATTGCTTACCTCTTTACTTTGTTTCAGAGGGAAAAACACCTTTTTACTTGCTAAAGCCATAGTTATTTTGAGATTCGCTCACATACAGCTAAACCAAAGCTTACTTAATACACAAGACCCTTCCAGCTCCTCTCCCTACACTGTATTCCCCACCAGCCCTACTAACTCCTTGCAGCTGTCCCTGCTTCCATTGCCTTAGGGAATGGAAGTACAGCCTGTACTGTGCATTAGGAGGGCCTATTCACTTATCTTCACTTCCCATGACCTCCTCTAGGGCAGGAACTATGTACATTCTTCAGCATTCTTGACATGTGAACAGTTTCTTTAAGGCAAGAAGGGAAGGGATAGGAAATGGACATTGGTTGTGCCCCAATTATATGTGCTTCATACTTTGTCTTAATTTAATGCGTGAAGCAGCTCTTGAGGAGGAATTGCATTATCGTTGGTCTTTCACATGTGGGAAGTGGAGGTTTACAAAGACAAGCTTTTGTACGTGTGTCTGGCTGTGAGTGGCAGAACCAGATGTGGAACTCAAGTCTGTCGGACTCCATGCAATAGCCCTCTCTGTTCCCGTTAGCGGGTCCCATGTTAGTGCATGAGCCATGGCCGAGTGATCTTTGATGAATTCATTCCCCTCGTGGTTCTCCTTTGAGGTCATCCCTCTCAGCTGCTTTTCACATGCTGGTTTGTGAGGGATGAGTAAGCAGCTTCCTGAATCTGGCCTTAGTTCAGGAAGGGATGGCCTCAGCTTCAAGCTTTGGTGTTCAGGGCGTCGTGTTGTCTCAGCACACTATTAGAAACCTGATGTTGCCTAGCAGAGGGTATGGGTCATGGAGCCCAGATGGCTGCAGAACCGGGCAACCTGGGTCTGAAGTGTGTCTCTTTCACTCATTTGCCGTATGAACCAGGGCAGTCACGTAGCCTGCCTGAGCCTCGGTTCTCTCATACTACAAGACAGAATGCTATCCCCCAGAGGATCACAGAAAGAACGAAAAGGGAAGTGGAAAGTGGGGGAGCTAGCAGTACTTGCAATGCAGTGCTCTGTGTTGCTGGGCCCACATGGAAAGTTCTGGGTTCCTTTCCCAAGGCCTCCCTGTACACACCAGCATGCACACACCTGTGATCTGGGCCGGCCAGGGCTAGGATACGATGGTAGCATGAAGACTCTGTTAAGGCTGCCTCTTTCACTCTCTTTCTGAATAAATAAACTTTAAAATAAAGAGCAAGAGAGAGGTGAGTCAGCCTGATGGCTCAGTTACTAGGAAACTGAACACAGCCGTGAGCTCAGATCCCTGGGTCAATCTGAAAACACACTGGGCACATATGGGTGTGCCCAAGATCCTGATGAGCTGGACAGCTGGGGGAAGGCGATCGCAGTGTGCCCAGACCCTGCTGAGAGTACCTCTTTCTCGCTGTTTTTCCCTGTCTTTTGCTCATGCATGTCCTCAGCATCATGAATAAAACAAATACATTTTTAAAAAGAGATAGAAGGAAATAGGAGCAAAAATGATAGGAGGGAAAGGACATTCAGCAAATGTCAGTTGTCTTCCTTCCTCTCCATTTGCGATCAGGGCTGTATTTTGTTGCCCTGAAATGATAGATCCCATTACTGTTCACAGGGATTCAGCCCCTCGCTCTGCAGGGGCCGCAGGTGTTGTGCCTTGTTAAGCGCTGGCCACGTGGCTTTGAACAAGGCCGACAGATGTGCCGTATGGCGAGTGTGGACAGAAACTTTAAGACCCTGGACGCTCGTCATACTCCAGAAGACCAGCAATGATCCTGATGGAGACTGCTCCATTAGGCTGGATCTCAGCTTACATGCAAGGATCAGGTTGTCTCAAGTCCATTTGGACTGCTCTAACAAAATACCATAGACTGAATGGCTCATAAACAACAAATTCCTCACAGTTCTGGAGGCTGGGAAGCCCACGTAAGTCATCAATAGGTTTGCAGTCTAGCGAGGGTCCACTTTGTGGCTCGTAAATATTGCCTTGTAGCTGTGTCCTGAGGTGATGAAAGGGGGGAGCTATCTCTCCAGGGTCTCGTCTATAAGGGCAGTAATGCCTTTCCAAAGTCTCCATGTCCTAATTCATCGCTTTGGCGGTTAGGATTTCAACATAGGAGTTGGGGGCGGGGGGATTAAATCATAGCAGACATACAGTATGGCAATAAATAAACCCTGAGACGTGGCAGTCACTTTGAACTGCAGTGTAGCCTCGAGTAACAATCCAGTCAATACATTCGACATTTAGCATCTTCCAGGTCTGTGCAATATTTTCCTTTTAAAATGCTTCTAAAGATTTATTTATTGCATTTATATTTTTAGTGGTGCATATCTTAAGCTGCTATTTGTGTTGTTTTAAAATTTGTATGCATTGTAAAAAATGTATAAAATACGGAAAATAGAAGAGAAGGAACATCACCCACTAACGTTTTTATTCCTCTGTCTTATGTCTTTTTTCTAGTATTCTCTTGACAGTTTTCTTTTTCTTTTAGAGAGGTTTTCGCTATAGGGAGCATGCACTCACCAGAGAGACAGAGAGAGACAGAGACAGAGAGACAGAAAGCGAGAAATCATCCTCCAGGCCATGCTGCAATCCCTTCTCCTCCATTTTCTTGGGATTTGGAGCATACAGGCACACGCACCTGGTGTGAGTTTTAAGCTACCAAGTTCAAGTTGCAAACCACGGTCGACTATGTGGGAGTCCAGGAACTAACCATTACGCCATCTGCTTGTGCCACTTTTGACAGTTTTCTTAAACAAGGATTTGGGGGAAATTTTGAAGTTGGAAGCCTTGGTAAGAATCATGGGAAGTGAAAGAAGAGAAGTGTGGCAAGTGCCAGTACTGCTGGCTATACTATCACCACGAGGGAGCCCAAGGGGGTTCTTTCTGAGACACACAGAACCACATTCTGTGTCCATACAGTCTCAGCAGTAGCGTTCTGGGGCAGAGTCAGCCTGCCAGGCATGAGCCCCAGCCATGGGACTAGCACTGCTGACAGAGCCTTAGGTACTGCCTGTGTGACCCTGTGGACAGAGGGCCACCTGAAGGACACCCTGAAGCTTTCTTCCCTGGCTAGGACTTTGTCTGGAAGTTGGCGGCCGTTGCCTGAAAGATTCTGGTCATGCGTCCAATGGTGAATACAACCACATTTATGGCATTTTCTACACACAATAGGAAGGTTTTGTCTCTCCAGGAGGATGTTTTTGTTATTTCGAGGGCCTCTTATGATGTGTCTACTTTTACCATTTCTAGCATTTAAACTACTGATTCTCAAATTTTATTCTACCTTTCATGAGAGAGAGAAGGAGGGGAAGGGAGAGAGACAGAGATATGAATTTTTAAAGGTTTATTTATTGGATTCATGCTAGCATGTACATGGAGAGCAGGAGAATGAGAGAGAGAAGTACCCCCAGCAGAGGGATTCGCCATGCTGTGGTCTCCTTTCCCACAGCCCTCCAGCTCGTCAGGTACTTTGGCACGTGTGCACACACCTGGTGTGTTTTCATGTCAACCCAGAGATCCAAATCTGTGGTCACCCGTATGGCTTCCAGCCCTGCAGCTCAGTTTGCTACTGGCTATGTCACTAGATTGGGCCATGTAGGCATTTCTGACAAGGCATTGCTGGGTTGTGACCATCCTTCACAGCCTCCCAATTAGGTTGGAATACAGGAGTGCACACCAAGCTCGGTGTGTTCAGGGTGGCTCAGGAATTGAACCTGTGTCTCCCATTTGGCTTCCAGCCTCCCAAGTGGTGGCACTACCACCAGCCATGCCACCACAGTGACTGGTTCTCATACTTTTTGTTTCACAACCTCTTTACTCTCTTAAAATGAATTGAGGACTCCAAAAGCTTTTGTTTGTGTGTATTGTATCAGTACTTACCATATTAGAAATTAAAACTAAGGGGGCCAGCAAGCAGTATGGTGGACTCCCATGTGGCTGACCATGGTTCGAGTCTCGGGCCTAGTGGTTTATTTTCTCACTCTCTCTGTCTCTCTGTGTGTCACTCTGTCCCATTCTGGTCAAATAAAAGAAATAAATAAATAAAGTTAAGTGAAATAATCCTTTAAAAAATTAAAACTATGAAACTTTAAAGATTATTTAAAAATAATAATAACAGGGACCAGCAGATAGTGTAATGGTTACATTGCTGGACTACCACGTAGTCAAACGTGGTTCAAATCCCAGATCCAGTGACTTGTAACTCACACGGGCCACATGTGCGTGCATGCCCAAAATCCTGAGAGGAGAATGGAGGAGAAGGAATTGTGGTGTGGCCATTCCCTCTGGAGGTGATTTCTTCCTTTATGTCTCTCTGTCTCTCTAGTGAGTGCATGTACCCTATAGCGACAATCTCTCTCTAAAAAAAAGCAATAGCAAACTCATTATGTGTTAACATATATTACATTTTTATGAAAAATAACTGTAGTTTCCAATGACAACAACAACAAAAAACTAGGGAGAAAAGTGGTATACTGTTTCACATCTGTGGTAGGCAGAACCATGACACCCCCGGCCCCCCAGCTGTCCACACCTGAATCCCCGAGGCTGTGAACATGTTACTCTCTATGGCAAAAGGGACTCTACAGAGCTGATTAAGATTAGGGATTCTAAGATGGGAGATTATCTTGGATTATCCAGGTAGGCTCAGTGTAGTCAGAGACTCCTAAAAAGTGGAGGACTTTTCCTAACCATGGTGGGAAGGAGTTGTGGGTACTGAAGAAGGGTCAGAGGAGATGCAACACGGCTGGTTTTGAAGGCGGAGGAAAGTGTTTGAGTCAAGGAATGAGTGTGGCCTCCTGAAGATGGAAAAGGCAAAAAGCAGATTCTCCATCCATCAGCCTCCAAACTGGAGTGCAGCCTGCGATACCGTGACCTTAGCTCGGTGAAAACTTGTGTCAGACCTCTGACCTACAGGACTGTAAGGTGACACATGCGTGTCGTTAAGCCACTGGATTTGTGGTAAGTTGTCATGGTGGGAGTAGAAAACCAATATGATATTTTTACGAATCTCTTCAGTGTCCGGTTCAATAGAAGACAGCTGGATTCTCACATCTGCTTCTGCATTCGATGTTATGATATGATGCTTTGATTCAAGGGTATGAAAGAGATGGGCCTTAGACAGAGTTATAGTTGGAAAACACTGAACTATTGGAACAGCCTTTGCAGATCATTGTGAATTATTCTTTGACTCACAATTTAACAAGCGTCATTTCTCTTTATTAATATATTACTTTACTCATGGTAGAGAGTATATATACACGCCTGAGAAAGGGAGAGAGGAGCACCCTCACAGGGTCTGGTCACACTATGATCTCCTCCCTCCAACTCTCCAGCTCATCAGGATTTGGGCACATGCACATGCCTGGCATGTTTTGGGTTGACTGAGCAGGGGATTTGAACCTATGGTCGGCCCCATGGCTTCTAGCATTGCAGTTGGGTATGCTATAGACTGTGCCACAAAGGCCGGACCTACCAACAGTAGTTTTTTAAAGTTTAGTTGCAATGTAGAACAGGAAACCATATCAATAAACTTTTCACATCTGTTACATTAATATCCCATGGTCTATCTTGCAATTTGAATGGATATTTGACTCATGTGCACATTTCATTATACAACATTAAGAAAACGTCACACTTGTTAATGTCATTACCAACCTCATCTAAAAATACTGATATTTGAGCGTGGGATCAGTGGGACTGCAAATGAGAACAAGACCACTCTAGGTTTAGTCATTTGCTACGACAGCTCACAGACCTCGGAGAAGACACTACGACTTTTGGTAAAGGATACTAAACAGTCTCTAGATGAACAGCCAGATGAAGACATGCATAGGGCAATGTCCGGACGGGTCCTGCACGCAGGGGCTTCTGTCCCCATGGAGAAGGGATATGCTACCCTCCTGGCACTTGAGGACACTCACTAACCTGGAAGCTCTCTGGCCTCCATAGCTCCAGGATTTTTATGGAGACTTCATGATGTAGGCATGATCAATAATTCATTTCCAGCCTCTCGCCTCTCCCTGGAAGATAGAAGTGAGGCTGAAAGTCCCAAGCTCCTAATCACAGATTGGTCTTTCTAGTGACCAGCCCATCCTGAATCTAGCCAGGAACCCGCCTCATTAAGACTTAAAGATATTCCTATCACCCAGGAAATGCCAAGGGTTTTAGATCTGGGGCAGGAAATGGGGTGGGGGCGGGAGGGAGAGACCAAATACCACATATAATTCGTATTATGTCACGTGAGACTTTTGAGGCATATAATCCAATTGTTTTTCAAAAGACTCACATTGAGTTTACTTCCTACAGCAGGGTAAGAGTCTCTCTCTTCACCCTTTACCTCATTAAATATTCCTATTTTTATAAATCGCTAATTTGACAGATTAAAAAAAAAACCTTCAGCATTGCTTTAATTTACTTTGATTCTTGGGAAGTACAAATCCTTTTCTAAGTGTGTGACGATTCTTCTTTTCTTCTGCCTGAATTGCCTGTTGTGGCCTTTACTTGTGTATTTTTTGCTTTTTTTGATGCTTTCCTTCATAATTTATGTGAACTTGTTGTAACAAAGATATGCACCCCATTTCAGAATGTGCTGTAAATATTATCTGAGTGAACACAAAGGATTGGATTGAACTGGCTTTAGAGCAGAGATTTCGCTCCCGTTTTCTGACTACGAGTGGTCAGGAGGCTCAGGCGATTCAGGGTCTTGTGTGGGTCTTCCTGTTCCAGAGCTGCACTACCTGGCTCAGAGTACTGTTTGAGCGCTCTCTTGACGTTTGCAGGTCAGCTCACACAGTGGGGAGCATTTGGGTTGTAAATATGTCCACGTGACACCCCAGATCATTGCAGTACTCACGTGACCTTCTCCAGTCAGAAATCTGTACATTCTAGGCCTGTTTGCCAGCAGCAAGTCTAAGCCAGAGAGAGAGTGCTGAAAGAATCCCATTGGTTAGTACTCTCTTCCTAGCCAATATCCAAGGGCAGCTTATTTACAAGGAAATCAGACCAGGTTGCTGGCTGCCTTAATTCCTCTGGAGTATTCTCTCCCCTACCCCCTCACCCTCCCTACCTCCTGTAAATGAGAGAGGAGTATGTCACAGGCCAGCTGCTTTGCTTTCATTCTTTCTTCCCCATTTTCCAAGACAGCTGTATGCCTCCCCCCCAATTTAAAAAATTATGCCAGAAGGTATGTACATATGCATGAGAAAGAAAGCACCCCATAATGGGGCTTGGTCATACCACAATCCTTTCTCCTCCTGTTCTCCAACCCGCTAGGATGTGCATGCATGTATGGGCATGCCCTGTAGGTAAGCCTGCAGGCTAGGACTCAAACCCTGGTTGGCCTCGTGGGACCCAGAATCTTCTGCACGGTGCTTAACCACTGCACCATGGGGCTGTCCCCCCCTTTATTTTTACGAACTCTTTAAAAAGTTTTAAAAATGTAATTTTAATTAAGGAAATTTCTGGTTTCAGTAATAAAGAAATAACTTAAATCCATCTAATCCTGTCACTGAAAACAATTATTGACTCTAGAGAGAATATTTTTCAAGTGTATGAGGGCATTTCAAAAAAATTGTGACAATGAAATTAAAGTATAAGTAATTTTGGTGCAAAAAATTTGAAATCCAAGCATAGTTTTTCATAATATGTATTGTCCACGAACTTTTTGAAAGTCTTCTATTATTTCAAGGCTCCGGGAAAAACCCAAAGGCTAGCAACAACTAGAGGGTATTTGATTCTTGACAAGAGAACTGCACTATGTGAGATGTCTGTTATGACTTTCTTCTGGGGACACTAACCAGTCAATCACAGCATGGTGTGGGGTGTTCAAGTCAACCAGAAAGCCAAGGGTACATGATCACATTGGCTTCCAGTCCCAGAGGGTAGAGTGTGAGGCTGACAGAATAGCTAGAGATGGAAGGAGGCAACCCTGGAGAGCAGGAAGCCACAGAAAGGAGTGCCATCACCCCAGATCTGCATATAAATTTTCCTCGAATCCACGGCTGACCCCAACATTGTATGATTGGATTACCAGAGATTAAAAAAGAAAAACAATGCATAGTGATAAGAGAAAGACTCCATCAGGAAAATATAACTATCTAAATCGTGTAGTATCTAACAATAGAGCTTGCAAACACATGAAATGAAAACTGGGAACCTGGGAGAGAAATAGAAAAATGCACGATAACAATGACAAAGCTTAAAGCAAAACAAAACACACACACATGCACATGTGCACACACACACACACACACACACACACTCACAGAGTTATAGTTTGAATAATGATTTGTCTCCCAGAGGTTCATGTTTTGGTTTTGGATCTTAATGAGTAGTGTTTGGCTGTCCCCAGAAATTCATGTGTCAAGACTTGGTTAGATTGTAAATGCATTAAATACAAATTGATTCCCTTCATGATGTCCCAGGATGGGGTCTTTGGGTGTGATCAAGTTATTAAGGCAAGGCCCCCATGTCTGGGCTGCGGTGTGTCTATAGGGAAAGGAAATGAGGTAGAGGCCATATATATATGGCTAGAACAAGGAGAATTTATGGACACCACAGCATTCAAGATCTCACCCTCTGCCATGCTGTAGCCTCACCAGAAGTTGGCCTCTGGCCCTGGCCCTTTAAACCAGGAGCTGGATAAACATCTATTTCTTTCAAATTCAACCAATCTCAGATATTTCTGTTAGCAACATAGTGTCAGACTCAGAGTTCTCACACACACAGAACAGAGGGGGAAGGATAGAGGTTTAAACAGCACTGTGAGTATCCTATGACTGCTATAACCAATTACCACAACCTGATCCTTTAAAACAGCAGCATTTACTCCCTTGTATTTCCAGAGGCCAGAAATCCTAAATGAGTTTTCAATGGAATAAAGTCAAGGTGTTAGCAGAGCAGCACTCGCTCCAGAGGCTCTGGGGGGAATCTGTGTCCTTGCTTTCCGAGCTTCCTGAGTCGCCTTCATCCTGTCCCTTGGCTGGTGGTCCCTTCTCTACCTTCAAAGCCAGAGAGTAGCATCTTTCTAGAGTCCTCACACCGCTGCCTTCTCTGTGGCCAAACCTTTCTATAAGGACAACTGTGGCACTGAGGGCCCACTTGGGAAATCCATGATCATCTCATCTCAGAATCCTTAACTTAGGCCAGCCAGGTGGCATGGTGGGTAAGGCATCTGTATCCCATCTGGTTAACTGTGCAGTTCAAGTCCCAAACCCAGCAGTTTGAAAGATACATGGGGTATGTGTACGTGTGTGCCCAAAATCCCGAAAGGAGAGTAGAGGAGAAGGGATTGCTGTGTGGTTATCCCCTCTGAGGAGTGCTTTCTTACTTTCTCTCACTCTCTCCCTCTGGCAAGTGCACCTGTCTTATAGCAAACATGAACAACAAAATAATCTTGAACTTAATCACACACGCAAAAATGGTTTTTTGTTTGTTTGTTTGTTTGTTTGTTTTTGGCCATATATATATTAGGTAATATTCACAGGTTACAACAATTAGGACCTGGATATCTTTTTTTTTTTTTCTTTTGAGGGGGGGAGGTCATCATTTAGCCTACCACAATCCATCCTCAGCCCTCAAAGATTCACATCTATCCCACATGTAAAACACATTCACCCCATCCCGACATCCTCCCAAGTCTCAACCCCTTACAGGTTTTAGTCAACCCCAAGTTCCCATCTGGACAGCATCAGCTCAGAAGTGCCAGGTCCCATCGTCTCTATCGTCTACATCGGGTATGGGTGAGACTCAGTATGATCCATCCCAGGGCAAAATTCCTCTCCACCTGTGGGATTGTAAAATGAGAAAACAAGCTGTTATCTAGATAGCTCCCAACACGCGACTGTGGGACCGACATAGGGTGACAGTTGTAAACATTCCCATTCCCAAAAGGAGAAATAAGAAGGAAGAAAGGCGTCGCTGGGTCCAAGCACCCTCAAACTCCAACTGGGAAATCTCCATTACATCTCAGGGCCTGGAAGTAATCCCCTGTGGCTTGAGGCTCTGCCTTCTGGACCCAAGGCCCTCCAGCTCAGAGTCGGCTTCCTTTCTCTAGAAGCAGCTCTCTCAGCCTGCTCTTTGCCGATGGGATTGTGGGAATCTGACAGCCCTGTAGCACTCCATCCTTCCTCTTGCCCTTTTAGTCTAAGCTGGCAGTGTTTCTATTGATGATTCTGAAAAGAACTTGAGAGTCTCCTGTGTATGTCACAGAGACTTAGACTACTCAACAAAAACCTCCACCGTGGATATTTTCTGGATTATCCTAGCTCTGTTCCTACATTCAGCCAAAATGATTCATACATCTAATCATACATGAATCATACATCTAATCTGTCCAACGCTGGCAAATGGGTGTCCAGCCATTTCCTGGGTCTTCTTTCCAGAACCCATTTTCTCGATAGGGAAGCGCCTAATTTTAGCAGCCTTTGCAATCTAAATTATCTGAGAATTTCCCAGATGATCAAGTCTTGGTTCCTTTTTACTTAACATGTCTTCCCTAAATTTATCTCTTACCTCTTGAAGTTTACTAGGAGCAGCAAGAAGAGCCCAGGCTGCACCGTTAACACTTTGCTTGGGAATCTCCTTAGCTACATACTGAAGTCCTTACTTACAAGTTTTACTTCCCTAAAAAGTGCAGGACACAGTTAAGGTAAGTCCTCTGCCACTGTATAACAAGGATCCTCTTTCCTCCAATCTAACATGTTCCCCGTTTCCTTCTGAACCTTCACCAGCAGCACCTTTTTTAAAAAAAATTTTTATTTATCATAATTACTTTAAATGTGTTATAGGACATGTACACTCACCAGAGAAAGACAGAGAGAGAGAGACAGAAAATGAGAAAGCAAGCTGCCAGGTCCAGGTCTCAAACTGTGGTCAGCCATGTGGGAGTCCAGAGCCTTAAACCACCACGCCACCTGCTGGCCCCACCAGGAGCACCTTTAATGTTCATATTTTTACCAGCAGCCTGATTATGACGATATGGGCATTCTTTAGGCCGATACTGGCTTGCTCTGCTGTGCTCCTCACTTCCCCCCTGGTGCTCAAGGGCAGAGTCTTGAGCACCCACATTCCTATTAATAGTCTGTCCAAGGAAATCTAGGCCTTTTCTGTTATGCTTTTTCAAATTCTTCCATACTCTACTCACTACCCATTTCCAAAGCTACTTCCACATTTTTAGATATCTGTTGCAGTAGCTCCCCTCTTCGAGATACCAAAACCTGTATTTGTTTCCTATGGTTGCTGTAAAAAATTACCACAAACTGGGTGGCTCAAGAACAATACACATTGGGACCAGCAGTTGGTGTAATGGCTATGTTGCTGGACTCGACTGTGGTTCGAGTCCCGGACCCGATGGCTTAAACTCACACCGGGTGCGTGTGCGTGCGTGTCCAAGATCCCGAGAGGAGAATGGAGGAGAAGGGATTGTTGCGTGGCCATACCCCAGGGGGGTGATTTCTCGCTTTCTATCTCTCTGTCTCTCTCTGTCTTTCTGGCGAGCGCACGCGCCCTATAGCAAAAACCTCTCCAAAAAAAGAAGAAGAACAATACACATTTATCCTCTCACAGCCCTGGCAGTACGGAGTCAAAAACCAGCTTCACTGGGCCAACGTCAGTGCTGTGCTCACTGCAGACGCTGTACCAGAGAAGCAACTTCCCGACCGTTCCCAGTCTCTAGGGGCTTCTCATGGGATTGCCGTTCTCATTCCTTGCCACGTGGCCCCTTCACCATCTCTAACGGCAGTGGTGCAGCACCTTCAAATGCTTCTTGGCTTCTTCATCACATTACCTCTGGTTCTGTCTCTGTACTCAGATCTCCCTCTGCCTCCCCTGTAAGAACACTTGAGATCACATGTAGGGACCAGATGGATTATCCAGGATAATCTCCCATCTCAGGAGCCTTAATCACGTCGGCAAAGTCCGTTACCATATGCGATGGCGGATTTCATTTGTCAGTTTGACTGGGCCGTGATGTTTTCGCGGAGGTATATTAAAGATGTGATTAACGTTTAAATCAGTCGATTTCCCAGTAAATCAGATAACCCTCCCTCATGTGGATGGGCTTGTGATTGGCACTGAAAGTAGGGGGCAGCCTTGTGGAATCGAGCCCTCAACCTGTGGGATCTGATCAGTCTGGAGATAGTCTCAGGATTGAATTGAATTGAGGACACCTAGCCGGTGTCCACTGCATTAGGATTGCTAGCTCGAGTGTGAGGGAGAAAATCCCACACACCTCGTGTCACAAGTGTGCAGTGTGGGGCCAGTGGGAGACACTGAGTTTGTTTACTCCCACATTCTGAGCGGGGTTAGCCGAGAGTGCCATTGTCCCTGATGCAGGTCCTACTTCTTAGTAAGTTTCCATCCACCAACTGCCAACCCTCACCCTGCTCTTGGGGCAGACATTGCCACCTGCCTGTGCTGCCGTCCACTTGAGCTAGTTCTACGCTGAGGTCTTTCCCTCTTTTGCAACAGTCCTGAAAGCAACCTGGTTTTACTGCTTTAACTGCACTCTGGCTCTGGTTTTTCTTGCAAGTAGCACTTCACTTAGAGGTGGCTCTGCAAGGGCTTCTCGTCTTTGGATGCATCAGTCCCTGCTAGGCTGTTGTCGCTGGCCTCCCCCACTTCTCCTGCCTGCCAGATCTGTCAGGGCTTTGCGTGTGGTGCCGTGTGAGGCACTCAACACCGATGTACACTGTTCACGGAGTTCCCTGCTGCCGACGAGTGGAGAACAAATGGTGTCAAACCTGCTTCCAGCATGTCCTCGCTCTTTTTCCAATATTAGGTCCTCTCCTGCTTGCACCCAATAGTCTCAGGAGTGACAAAACAGTTCTTAGGGGTGGAAGAAACAAAACACTTTGCTCATATCTTCTGCCATCATCATCTCCCAGCCTGAAAAGTAACCGCCTTCCTACCCCGATGATCCAGAACAATGACGCCTGAGGAGGGCTGAGCACCTTCTTTTTTTGCATCAGCCTTCCTCCTCCATCCTGATTTTCCTAGGACTGTTGCTTTCAGGACAAGGGTTCCAAAATGTTTGTTGGTCTCTGCTTTTTTTTTTTTTTTTAAGGTTTTTGGCATAGGGCATGTGCACTCGCGGGAGAGACAGTGAGAAGGAAGGTGGGAAATCACCCCCCAAGTGGATGGTCATACTGAAATCCTTTCTCCTCCATTCTCTTCTTGGTATTGGGCACCCACGCATATGTGCCCAGCCTCAGTTTCAATCCACTGGGTCTGGGACTCAAATAGCAGTCATACATGTGGGAGTCCAGTGCCTTAACCACTATGCCACTTGCTAGCCCACATAGCCATTATACCAACTGCTGATCCCTGGTCTCTGTTTTTTCCTGCTACCTGTCACACATTCTCCATCTTTGCTGGATAAGCATTATTTCCTATGTTTCATTTACTTATTTTTTAAATTTTTCTAATGATTTCTGTCAATATAAAATACTTTTAAAATATATAAAAAATTACTTTAACTTCTATTTATGAGAGTTCTTTTATAAAAGAGCTATTTATTTAATTTCATTTGTTATTATAATTATATTATTATTTTAATTTGGCCAGAGAAAGACAGAGAGAGAAAGCAAGAAAGCAAGCTACCAGGTCTGGGACTCGAACCACGATTGGCCATGGGGGAATCCAGTGCCCTTAACCACCACACCGCCTGCCGGCCCCCTATTTATGGTATTTCTAATAATTTCAATTCCTAAATTACAATCCCTTTCTAACTCATCTCTCTCTTTACCTCTTGCTTACTTTATTTTTAATCTTTAATTGAGTAAACAACCATAAAACTTACCATTTTAACCATTTGTAAGTAATACAGTTTGGGTAGTATTACATCCATTCACATTGTGCAGTCCTCACCACCATCCGTCACCAGGACTTCTATTTTTTGGAAAGATTTTTTGCTAGAGGGCACATGTATTCACCAGAGAGACAGAGAAAGGAAGAAATCACCCCCCGCAGGGGGGATGTCCATGCTGCAATCCCTTCTTCATTCTTCTCTTGGGATTTTGGCATGCACACACATGCACCCAGTGTGAGTTCCAAGCCTCTGGGTCCAAGATTCAAACCACATTCAGCCATGTGGGAATCCAGAGGCGTAACCACTATACTACTACTATCAGTAGGACTTCTTAAAAAAAAAATCATTACAAAGTTTTTCAAGCAGTTCTAGATTCACAGCAAAATTGACTAGAAAGTACAGAGAGTTCCCACGTACTTCCTCCCCGCTACTCCCTGTAACACTTTCCCGAGCATCTGCTGTAGGTTATGTATTTGTTACAAACGGTGGACCTACACTGACACATCCTTATCACTCGAAATTCTTCAGAGCTTGTCATCTTGCAAAATTGAAACGCCATATGCATTGAACAATTCCTTTCCCTTCACAGAGTCTCTCCTGCTCCTTCTACACCCTAGCTCTGTGATTTTTGATGATTCCAGGCCCATCATATAAATCAAATCAGACAGTATGTTTCTGTGTGCCTGGCTTATTTCACTGAGCACAATGTCCTCAGGGTTTATGTGTGTTATCAATTATGTCTGAAGTCCCTTCCTGTTTACGCCCGAGTCTTATTCCATGGTAGGAACTCACCTCGTGTGTTAATCTGCTCACCTGGGAAGGTACACGTGGTTGCTCCCTCTTTGTGGCTTTGTGAACAATGTTGCTGTGAAGGAGGATGTGCACGTATCTCCGAGACCCTGCTTTCAATTCTCGTAGTTGTATACCGAGAAGCAGAATTGCTGGATCGTGGGGTAGTTCCGTTCTTAGTGTTCTGAGGAAGCAGCCTGTGCTTCCCCAGCAGCTGCGCCACGCCGCCGCCCCTCACAGAGGACCAGGCGTCCAGGTGCTCATCCTCACCAACACGTTTTCTCTCTTGCTTGCTTTCCTTCTCTCCTTCCTTCTTTGTTCTTTGGCAGTAAGCATCCTAGTGGGTGTGAGGTGGCGTCTCATTTTATTAAAAGCTTTTATGAAAACTCTGGTGTCTAGTAATTACAATCCGATTCGTTTCATATCCTAAGCCAGCTTTGAATGTTTGTTCTTCAAAATTCACATAATGGGAAAGCATTCTCCCTCTGACGAAAGGGTAACTGAGTAGCTGTCTTCAGGCGGGAGGACAGTTTAGCCAACAGAGACATCTGTCCCCTCAGAGAGCGTCTGGAATGACTGAGCCCAAGTTCCTGGCTTGCAGGGGGGTTCCAGACAGGTGTCCCTCCACTCAAAGTTCATCCTATGCTTCTCCCAAGAGCATGGACCTCCTGTCTCAGTGCAGCCATCTGAGGTACGTATGTGTGTGTGAGTGTGTGCACGCGCGCGAGTGAATTCAGTGGCCGTTACCTTAAACTCACTGAGAAATAATGAAAAGAGCCTAAAAGTCTATGACAATGAATGGTGCTCTTTTTTTTTTTAAAGTGTATTCATTTATTTCTTCCGTGAGAGACAGATACCTCTCTCAAGGTCTGCATGCCCCAGTCTTCCCCAGCATGGATGATCACACCCAGCACGCTCAGGGAGGCTCCAGGACACAAGCCCAGGACCGTCCCAGCTGTGTCACCTTTGTGCCCCTGCCTGGCCTGGAAGGTAATCATTATTATGAAATGATATGGTCAGGGAGGGTTCCAAAACGTCTGTGGAAGATGCATATTACTGGAAAACTGCATGGATTTCTAACTCTTTTTGCACCAAAATAAACTGGTACTTTATTTCCCTTTTTCCCATCATCGTCTTGGAGTCCCCTCATACATGACAGTCACGTGTCTTAAAATCATGTTGAGGTTAGTGCAACTCAAGTAGCGCGACTCTTCCTCTGTTGGCTCCATCAGGATCTTAAGAGGTGGTTCCGCTCTGGTTGCCGGCCGTGCAGGAGCACCTTCTCCCACTAGAGGGCGAACAGCTCCTTTGCTCAGATTGTTCTCCGCAACTCCAGGAAGGCCTCTTGCTCTTTCCTGGTTGGATTGGGCCTCCCAGGTTCTAGTTTAGGCCCTCAATGTTAGCGTTGGGTGCTCAGGCCTGGACACCCAGCTGAAGCAGGAAATAGCATATTCTGTCAGAGGGTCTTGATGGTGATGCCTTGAGGGTAAAGTGTATTCATTTATTTCTTCCGTGAGAGACAGATACCTCTCTCAAGGTCTGCATGCCCCAGTCTTCCCCAGCATGGATGATCACACCCAGCACGCTCAGGGAGGCTCCAGGACACAAGCCCAGGACCGTCCCAGCTGTGTCACCTTTGTGCCCCTGCCTGGCCTGGAAGGTAATCATTATTATGAAATGATATGGTCAGGGAGGGTTCCAAAACGTCTGTGGAAGATGCATATTACTGGAAAACTGCATGGATTTCTAACTCTTTTTGCACCAAAATAAACTGGTACTTTATTTCCCTTTTTCCCATCATCGTCTTGGAGTCCCCTCATACATGACAGTCACGTGTCTTAAAATCATGTTGAGGTTAGTGCAACTCAAGTAGCGCGACTCTTCCTCTGTTGGCTCCATCAGGATCTTAAGAGGTGGTTCCGCTCTGGTTGCCGGCCGTGCAGGAGCACCTTCTCCCACTAGAGGGCGAACAGCTCCTTTGCTCAGATTGTTCTCCGCAACTCCAGGAAGGCCTCTTGCTCTTTCCTGGTTGGATTGGGCCTCCCAGGTTCTAGTTTAGGCCCTCAATGTTAGCGTTGGGTGCTCAGGCCTGGACACCCAGCTGAAGCAGGAAATAGCATATTCTGTCAGAGGGTCTTGATGGTGATGCCTTGAGGGAGTCGGTAACCCCCTGCACAGCAGGCTGGGAGGGTGGGGTAGGACAGGTCACCTTCCACAGAGCACTCAAGGTCCACACAGGGGTTTTCTCCTCTCGTTTACAGTTCTCAAAACAAAAATAAAAATTTTTTAATCAAAATAAAATGGTAGGATCCAAATAAAAATGTATTTATCTACTTCACCATCCCCTAGGGTACTTCCTAAAAAGTTGAAAATTGTGTGGGAGGCACAGGAAGCCATCCCCTGTGCTTCCTCACTTGCCGTGTGACCTCCAAATAGCACTTGGACAGTGTCACTTTTAAAAGTCAGCCACAAACAGACACCCAGGCTGCACCCTGAGAGGTTCCAACTCAGCAGGCCCAGGACGTGGCCCAATAACCTGCCTTTTGCCAAACATCTCATCTGATTCTTGGGCCAATGATCCTGCAACCATACTTTGGGAAACTGTGTGGCCTCTGGGCCCATTCACCTAATCTTATAGCTCTAGTGTAAATGTTATATTCTGAATGTGAGACATCTCTGCAGGAATTCCATACATTTTAATATTTCAGTTAGACAACTAGTTGTTCTCTTTTTTATTTTTTTAAGAGAGATTTTTGCTATAGGGCATGTGGGCTTGCCAGAGAGTCAGAGAGAGACAGAGAGGCAGAAACTGAAAAATAACCCCCCCCCCAGAGGGCATGGACACCCCACAATCTCTTCTCCTCCATTCTTCTCTCAGGACTTGGGGTATGCGTGCACCCGCACCCAGTGGGTTTTTTGTTTTGTTTTAGAATTATTTTATTTAACTTTATTTATTTATTTTAATTTGGCCAGAGAGAGAGAGTAAGCACAAGAGAGAGAAAGTAAGCCACCAGGTCTGGGACTCAAACCACGGTCAGCCATGTGGGAGTCCAGTGCCCTTAACCACCACACCACCTGCCAGCCTGCACCCAGGGTGTTTTAAGCCGCCAGGTCCAGGACTTGAACTGCAGTCGACTATGTGGGAGTCCGACGATGTAATCATTATGCCATCTGCTGGTTCCAGACAATTGATTCTTCTGACACTTGTATAACAGTGAGCCCCCTGGGCAGGCAGTATCTGGGTCTGGAATCTGGTGTCTCCCAGCACTTCCCATCCCAGTTTTAACCCCTGCTTCCCATTCAGGACCCTCAGCCTCTGACCTCTGATGCTTTGTGGCTCTGCTGGATCCGGCACCTTCGACTGTGCTTTCCTTTATTTCACTGAGCTCTTGGGAGAAATCTTCCCTCTTAAGACAGAAGCCCCCAGATGAGAGTCTGTCCTAGCTCTCTTCGTCTCAGGGTCTCCCTCCACTCCAATGCCAAGCTCACACAAACATAAACAAAAACACACTGTGTAGCCATAACAATTGGACCAGTTCTCCAAGTATAGCCCTGCAGCCAGACTGCTGTTCATTTTTTTTTAATTTTATGATTTCTTTTTTTAAAAGACTTATTTAATTTTATTTATTCATTCACTTATTTGTGTTTAAATTTCACCAGAGAGAAACACAGGGGGAGAGAGAGAGAAAGTGCGAAAGCAAGCCACCAGGTCCAGGACTCAAACTGTTGGCCATGTGGGAGTGTCCAGCACTTTAACCACCACGCCACCTGCTGGTCCCAAAAATTTATCATTCCTTATTCACATTTTATTGTCATACATCCTTATAGCATACAGTATGGTTTTTCAAAGTATGCAGGCAATATATGACAATCTACTCAAGGATATTTCCACAAACATAATTTGCAAGAGAACTTTATATTTTTATATCCATTAAGTATTTCTTCCTTTTTTTTTTTTTTTTGGAGAGGTTTTCACTATAGGGCGCATGCGCTCGCCAGACAGACAGAGAGAGACATAGAGACAGAAATCGAGAAATCACCCCCCCAGAGGGGATGGTCACGCCACAATCCATTCTCCTCTCGGGATCTTGGGCACGCACACACACGCGCCTGACGTTAGTTTTAAGCCACCGGGTCCAGGACGCGAACCGCGGTCGACTCCGTGGGAGTCCAGCGACATAGCCATTATGCTAACTGCTGGTTCCCAGTATTTTTTCCTTGAGCCACTTCCATGCACCCTCTACTATTCCTTCCCCTTCCATATAGTCTCTGGTATCTACGCTTGTCTCCCTACTATTAGATCTTTGGTTCTTTCCATTTCTGCAATAGAGTACAGAAATTTAGTATATATTGAGCAGGGATATACAGTGTTTATAGTCTGACTTTCTTCCCTTTTACCCACTTTGTATTAAATAACAGTGTCTCATTGTTCCCTATAGCTGAGTAACATTCCATAGTGTGTATGTGCCACATTTTTCAACCCAGTCTTCAGTTCCTGGGCACTTAGATTGATTCCATGTCTCAGCAATTATAAATAATGACTACAACTCATTTTTAGGCTTTGTGTGGTGCCTTCTACTTTGATGGTGCTTGATATAATCTAATGTCAACAAATTTGAGAATCAGTCATTACTCCACCCATGTCTGGGACAGTCAGAATTAGAACTTGTTGAACAATAGTCTCCTTTGAAGAACATGATGCAGGGGTGACAGGTAATTAGGAGGGGGCTCCTGGCACCACTTGGTCTGACACAAATGCTCTTTAAGGCATATAGCTGCATAGACTACTGCCGCTTCAGAGCACATGAGGATAAATACACATGCATATACACATACACACACACACAACACCTGATTTCCTATTCCTGTCTGCGTTCAGCCTCCCAGATTCCAGCACCTTCTTACTTAACTCTTATACTCATTACTGAGCCGCTGGTTAGCCGTGCCTGGCTGTCTGCCCAAGGTCTACTGTGGAGACCTCATATCAAGTCTGTTACTAGCTTTTAGTACTTGGTACCGACTCCTGCCGACCCCACTCCTTGACTCACAGATCAGAAGCAGCTCTTGGAAGACTGCTCCTGAGCCTGTCTTCTGAGAGACCACCCCACCCACCCTCATTTAAGTATCAACTCACAGTCTGAACATCAGCTGTTAAAGAGTTTCCTGGCAGCACGGACAGTTTCTGAGTTGCAGAGAAGGGGCTCGCAAGTTGGTCTGGTCCTAAGACATTATGGCTCAGATTTTAGACTTCGCCCTTGCATGCTGAAACTCTCTAGTCCATGGCTCAGTGGTGCTGAGATTCAAGGAGGCTCACCAGAGACTGATACGTGGAACCATCACTCACGATGAGAACCACAATCAGGCCCACTGCTGTAGGGTAGCCCAGTGTCCCATAAGGCTGGAAGGTAGTGGCCAACCACAGGGTCAGACTCCTGTCTCAACTTGAAAACACACTGAATGTGTGCATGGGTGCCCTCAATCCTGACCTGCTAGAGGCTTGGAGTAGGGGATCATGACATGAGGAGACTCTGTCAATGGTCTCTCTCTCTCTTTCTCTCATGTGCATGCATGTACATGTGGTCTCTATCATAAAAACAAACATCTGATTCTTGTTGGTCCAACTAATCCATCAGTCAGTGGCTGGGGTGGGGAGATTTCCCTGGCAGTCATGTCTCAGAACAAGTATGGTGAGTGGCACAATTCCAGTGTAAATGACATGGGTCTCAACTTGCATCCACTCAGAGTGGATATTTGGCTGGAACCCCCCTCCATGACTACACCAGTTCATTGCTGGTGTCAGTTTTGATTGGTCAGTGCCTGTGCACGTCAGTTACATATGGCCATCATCCCTATAATAGGTGCATATAAGCCTGCTGGAAGAGTCAGAATTTCTAGTAACCTGATTGGCTGTCTCTCTCTGACACTGACTATAAGCTTCTCATTAAACTTTAGTTTCTACTCATTAGTTAACTACCAGAGCCTAGCACGTAGTAGATGTTCAGTGGCACAAAATGTGCTCATGATGTTGAGCTCAACCACCTTCTGTTTTCCCCCCGGGTTCCCTCAATCTTTCCCTGTGCTTCCGTCCTCTTAGCCTCCATGGTTGAGCACTCCCTAACCTGACATTCTGCATATATACCAGACCGTCCTGGGAGATGTCTTTCAAGTGATCTTGCTGACTTGGCAATGAATATTTTACTGAGCACCTACTACATGCCAGGCTTTGGAGATGTAGACGTGGATAATGTAGCCTTGGCCCCTGCCCTGCTAGAGTCTAAAGGCTGAGAAATGAGTGAAGTGTTAAACACATGAGATGGGTAGAGTGGGCAGAGAAGGACCCAGAACTGTGGGAGCATGTCACAGAGGGAAAGGGTGGCCTCCTGGAGGAAGCGAAATTTCAGCTGATACTTAAGGAATTGACTGGGTGGAGGGAATGGGATAGGGAAGGCGAGAACATGAGTAACTTGGGCAGAGCAAACAGCTTTTAAGGACTTAGATATGAGAAGGTGTAAATGGCGTTGGGGCAGCAGGAGAGCTGAAGAAGTAGGCTATAGGAGCAGCGAGGACATGGATATTCCAGACAGGTAAATGGCCTTGTGACCGTCCAGCTTCACAGAGCGAACTGAGAACTCTGGCTGCTGTCACCAGATCCAGGCTCCCCCACACATGGGACTCTCTGGCTGCCAGCTTAGGCTCAAGGACTCCACAATGGCCATGCTGACCCTCCCTTAGGCTGCAGAGCTGTCTAGGACATGTCTACTCTCCATTCTCACCCTCACCTTCCCTTGGGGTCAGGCTGACTCATAGCTAATGGCTCTCTCAGCCTCTTCCAATTCCCTCTCATGTGTCTGTCATAGATGCTTCTCGGATAAATTCTTTGCCATGTTTAATCCTAATTTGGTGTCTGCCTCGAGGAGAATCTGGAATACCATGTGGGGCTTTACCCTAATGATAATGGAAAGCCAGTGGCATGATCAGACTATGAAAAACAAAGACCAGTCTGGTTGCAGGTGGAGAATTAGAGAGGAGGGGGTCACGAGTAGGGACATGAAGACCCATCAAGAAGCTGTTACAGGGATTCAGGTGAAACGGCTTGGACGAGGGGTGCCGATCCAGGGGAAATGGCTTAGACTGGGAGTGGTGACCCGGGTGGCTTGGACAGGGACAGGCAATCCAGGTGAGATGGCTCAGACTGGGGGGAGGTGGTGATCCAAGCGATATGCCTTGGATTAGGGTGGTGGGAGAAATGATTAAAAAATGTAGTTGGGGAACCAGCAGTTAGTGTAATGGCTATGTCGCTGGACTCCCACGGAGTCGACTGTGGTTCAAGTCCCAGATCTGGTGGCTTAAACTCACACCGGGTGCGTGTGCGTGCGTGCCCAAGATCCCAAGAGGAGAATGGAGGAGAAGGGATTGCGGCATGACCATCCCCCCTGGGGGGTGATTTCTCGCTTTCTGTCTCTCTGTCTCTGTCTGTCTGGCGAGTGCCCTATAGCAAAAACCTCTCCAAAAGAAGGAAAAAAAAAACTGTAGTTGGATGTGGGAGATATTCAGGAAGACTCAGCACTTGATGATGAATTGAATGTGGAGTGGGAGAGAGGGAGGAGTAGAGAATGATTTCAGGATCCTGGCTCACACAGAAGGGGAAGAAACTAGTGGTTGAGAGTTGTATTCAGCTCTGCGTAAGGAAAGAAATGCAGAATCTGCCCAACAGAAAGATGAGCTGTGATCAGTCAGGATGGCTCACTGGCCTCCCCATTATCTGGGCAAAAGTCCCCTTGGGAACATGCGCCATCATTGGCCAGAGTTCAAGCTCACCAAAATCCCTTCTGATTACTGAGTATTCGTTTGGCTACACAGGTATTCAAACACACGGCAGGCCTGGAAAAGTATAATGCCCATTAAAAAGGAATAGATGAATTAATTGGCATCTTAGTTTATTCAGTAATATCAACCTGCTTGTCTGGAATACCGGCAAGAACAGACGCTGGACTGTAGACGCTGGTTAATGGCAAACTGACCGGAGGCAGGAGGAACGCGACTCTGCTCTCAGAGGCCTCCGTGTAGACAGGCAGCGGGTGCTCCTTACAGACACACTGTGGTGGCTGCACAACGGCCCCGAATACGCCCTGTCTTCGTCCCTGGAGCCTGTGACTCTATTACCCGATATGGTAAAAGAGACTGGGCAGTGATTAAGAACCCTGAGAGGAGGAGATCACCCTGGATTATCTGGGTGGAGTCTCATAAGAGGGAGCTAGGAGGATCAGAGAGAGTAGAAGACATGACAACAGAAGCAGTAAGGGACCGTGCAAAGAAGGGGCTGTGCTCAGCAGTGAGACTGACCTCTAGAAACGGAATAGGACGAGGAAACAGATTCTCCTCAGAGCCTCCAGGAAAACGCAGCCTGCCAACACTGATTTTAGCCCAGTGAAACCAGTTCTTGAATTCCGACCTCCAGGACTGCTGGAGAATAAATGTGTGTGTGTTTAAAGTTTATTTATTTATTCCAAGAAAGAGAGAGAGAAATACTTCTAGCAGGGTCCCCCTGCGATGCACCCCGAATCTCAGCCAGCCCAGATCATGTGTGGGACACGTGAATCCGGCATGCTCAGGGAGGTCCCAGGACTCCATCTTAAGACTTTTCCCACATGGGCCCCGTTATATTACTGGTGTGCCACTGCCTAGCTCCAAACTTGTGTTGTTTAGGCCATGAGGTCTGTGGTATGTTGCTACAGCAGTAATTGGAAACTAATATACACATCAACTCCAACCTGACCTTTAAAAAGACAAGGCATAGCAGATTAAAAACATACATGTATTTACATGTTTATATTTTCAAACCACAGTGACTAAAGTGAGCGGGCTATGTAACATGAACACATGTCCTATTTGTGGCTTTTCAGCATCTTTGGAATATGTATCTTTCCCATTTTTACAGACTTTAAGGTCAGAACTACATTTCCCAGGACCCCCCGCAGCTAGAACATAAACATGTGACCTGAGCCCCACCAATCAGGTGCACCTTTTTAAAAAGGTCCCTGGAGGACTCTTCCTTTAGGAGCTCAGTGGAGCAACCATTGAGTTGGAAGGGACGGCAGGGAGAGCAGGGAGAGCTGCCAGTGGTGCCCAGTCAGCAGTGGTGGAATGATACTTCACTGTCGTTCCAGGATGGAGAGCCTAGAGGATGATTTCTGCACTTCCTGGAGACTCAGGGAGACACAAAATAACCTTCGATAAATCAGTTTGTGACTTAGTCTCTAGCTTGGATTCTTTGGTTTGCAAGAACCCTAACTAGGCCCTGAGCTGGGGTAACAGTGTTCTGCAAGGCTGGAAGCCATGTGGCAACTGTGTGTTCAGATCCCAGGTTGGCCTGACAACAGGCTGGGTGCAGGATCCTGAGGTTCTAGAGGGGATCCTGGTGTGACAAGAACCCATTGAAAGTGGTTCTCTCTCTTTCTCCCCTTTCCTAAAGAAGTAAAAAAAAAAAAAAAAAAAAAAAGGCAAAGTAAAAAACACCATCTCCGTATGGTGTGGTAGTGGCCTGCTGACTTTGGTGCTGAAAGGCAAAGTGTTTTGCCTTTGCAGCCAGCGGAGCTGTTCAGGAAGATTAGGAAACAGAGGCCAACGTGCACATTAGTTCCCAGTTACAGCTGCAGAGCGTCATGGCCGCCACAGAACAGCTGGCCCTCTTTAAGCCTTGAGTAGCCCCGGAGAGGGACCACATCCAGATAATAACTGAGGAATAAGTGGATTTTCAGGTGGGCTGCCACAGAGCTCAGCCGGGGGAGGCCAGGGACGACTGGCACTGTGTCCTCCACATACAGGTGAGGGAGGTGCTAGTGGCATCTTTCAGGGTCAGTGAGCCCCAGGAGTCACCAGTTCCCTCTTCCAGTTTAGAGAGAAATGAAAATGAAGCGTTCCTGAACCTTCTCTTCCTCCCCTGCTTCCCCTCCTTGTCCCTTCAGGGCCAAGAGCTGGCGGACGAGGAGCCAGCTGTGAGCCAAGCCTTGTCACACATGCCGCTTCCAGGAGCTCGTGCTCAGCCTGGAACACTGTCAGGGAGATGACAGATGCGCCGTCTTCCTCGGGTCAGCCTCAGATGAAGTCATCCTTTCCCTCTGGACTCTGTCAGGATTAGTCCTTGGTATTTCTGAGTCACTTGACAGTTTAGAAGCACTTTGGAAACTAGAAAGTATTGTTCGGTGTCTGTAAATGAGATTTTAGCCTGTGCCTTTACTTCTACGGATGCTCTTAAGACCCCGAACCAAGAACCTTGACAAGAAAATTAAGTGTTATATAATGGATTTTGAGAATTAAGGAGCATAGAAGAAGGGAAAATACACTGTTAGTGGAAGTTTAAGAAGGCGTAGGAATTGCAACTCCGATGAAGTCAAATCCACACCCTCCAAGCGATGCCGTTTCTGAGCTTTCTTGGATCTTAGGAGGGAGGTGCATCCAGGAAGAACGCCCTGAGCCTTCATTTGAAGAATGCTAATCCCAGAAAGATTTCTCCTGCCACCAAATCGCTGAGGAGGGCTTTTCTGATTCCAATTGCCTGAAATCTACCCTTAAACATTTTAATTTCTTTGACTTTAAGGCTAAATAGCCCCAAATCCTAGAGAAGGTAAATTTAAGACATTGTCAGTAACTTCTAGTGTAAGAATAGTCATTATGGAGTCAGCAGGTGGTGTGGTGGTTAGGGAGCTGACTCCCATATGGCTGACCATGGTTTGAGTCTTGGACCTGGCAGCTTGCTTTCTCACTTTCCCTTTCTCTCTCTCTCTCTCTCTCCCTCTCTCTCTGTGTCTCTCTTTGGTGAGCGCACATACCCTACACAAAATTTTTAAAAATGGTAATAAATACAATTAAGTAATTCTAAAAAAGAGATAATTCTAAACAAATCAGTATGTAAAAAATTTTTTACAGTTGCTCACATTTTTTATTTTAATTTTTTATATTTAATGACTATACATCAGTACCGTGTACATAACAATTTTCCCCAGCATGAACATGTATTAGTCTAGTCCAAGACATTGCCATACACGTTATCAACAGATATCTTTTCATTTTTGTCTGTTAGGTTTTCTTTCTTCCCCTGACCTGTAAGTATTTAATCATGTCTTTTCCAACAGCACTTCAGCAGAATCATTTCACAAGAAATGAGTCTTAACACTTCCATGTATATGGTGCTGGAAGGGAGGAGGTAAGGGCATTAATCCATGAGGAAATTACAGTCGAAGAAACGCTGATCCATAGCAGGGAGCCCTTGAGAGGTAAGCTGGAAGGCTGACGTGCCACGCGCCCATTCTCCCTGCCTTAGCGGTACGTGCGCTTCATTGATTCATTAGGAAGTTTTGACCCAGAGAGTGCTTGTCCTGGGCTTGACTCTACTCATTAAGATTTCAGATAGAATTCTGGTAGAGAAGCTAAAATGACTGCCCTAGTGTAATACAAAATAGGGTAGTCCGTGTTCTCTGTGCTTTGCAGATATGGCTGAAATAAGTTGAAATCATTTCTGATGCAAATATACTGAATTCTCTTTGAGCAGTTAATTTCTTTAATGCATGCTTTCCAACTTCATGCTCATTCAAAGCACAGTCTTCAAAGATCTCCAACTCTTGGTCCACTTGGTATCTGCAGAGACCTCAGGAGACCAAGGGCCATCTGAGTCCAAACTGTGGGCTCCTGGGTAATGCTGCCTTATCCCTACAGCTGTGTGCCCCCAGTTTACCTGTGGGGGCAGATCACTGTCCCTTCATATTCCTGGGGGAAGCATATTGTTTTTCCAACATGGGCCTTCTCAGTCAGCCTCTGTAGTCCTCAGGAAAATCTCATTGTTCCCTCTCCTGCCTCCAAAGACAGCCTCCTTCCCCAGAGGCAGCTCGCCGTGCTGGGCAGTCCCAGGTGCTGTCTCCATGTGCCCAGGTGGGATACGTTTGACAGAGCTTAACATGGCTATCCACCCCCTCCGCGCAGGTCCTCCTCCATAATACTTCCAGAAATGAATGCCTATAATGTGCGAACTTTCCCCCAATTACCTGCTTTGTAGGGGGCTCTCTCCTGAAGCTAGGAAATCACTGGCACAAGTGGTAAAGGTCACTAATTCGTTTTTTCCAGGGCTGGTGTCCGTTTCATTCCAAGATGGTTAAACACAAGTAACCCACATATTTTGTTGTTTGTATCTGCTTTAAGGTAACCCCATCCCTTCCTGCACCCCAGGAAACAGGATGCAGGCACGCTTCAATAATCTATAAAATACCAAGGGTCACCTCCTCCACATTCTGAAAGTGATAGCACGGTTTTAAGTGCAATTACAGCAGGAGGACATGGTCGCATTAACTCGCATCCTGCTTTGGAACTAACAAAACATCCCCTTTAGCTCTTGGCTTCCTTTCCCTCCCCGAAGGAATTTGCTATTGTTTGTAAATATAGTATACCTCTAACACCAGCATTATTAAACCACGTTTCAAATTTAGCCTTTCTGAACTTGCACAGTATGTAGACTTTATATTTTTTAAATCCACTCCGTTGTGGTAGAATTTTCATACAATAAAATGCACTGGGTTGTTTTTTGTTGTTGTTGTTGTTGAGGATTATTTTTATTTCATTGTATTCACTATTATCATTTTTTTTAATTTGACCAGAGAGAGTTCAAATTAAGAAAGCAATTTTAATTTTAATAACCGAAGTAAGAAAGCAAGCTGCCAGGTCCAGGACTTGAACTGCAATTGGTCATGTGGGAGTCCAGCACCTTAACCACCACACCACCTGCTGGCCCAAGATGCAGTGTTTTTGACAAATGTGGATACCTGTGTAACCATCACCATACTCAAGATGCAGATTATTTCCATCACCCAAAAAATTCCTTCATGTCTCTTTATTGTCAGTTCTCCTCCTCATCCTCAGCCCAAGCAACTACATCTGCTTTCAGTCATTATAGGTTAGTTTTAATGGGCTTTAACTTCTTTTTTCCCGAATAAGGTCTCCCTGTATTACAATCTGCCTGCCTCAGCCTTTGAAGTAACTGGGACTACAGGTGCACACCAGTGACGCTGGCTTTTAGGGTAGGCTGGGAATTGAAACTAGGCCTCCCATGTGGCCTCAGCCTCTAGAGCAGAAGAATCTACCAGCATGCAACATTGGGCCTTGATGGGCTTTAATTTTAATGAGAATATACCACAGTCAATAAAACAGAGTTCAATGTGCTTCTGCTTGAAATTCTATAAGGGATCCACATGAGACAATGTAACATTTTAAAAAATAGTGACTTGTGTGTTATTTGAGTCACACAAAAATGTATCCTTTGCTGACTTCCTTTCTTTCATTAGTGTAATAAATTGTTCTCATAGACAGAGTTAACAAATCCTCCCTTTCCTATGACCACATGGCCCTCCTGCCATTAAGGGGTGGGATCTATCTCCTCTCCTCCCACACCAAGAATGACTTTGTGACTTGATCCTACCAAAACAGTGCAGAAGAAGTGATGCTTGGCCAGCCCCAGATCCATGCCTTACAACACCCGTTAGTGTCTGCTATTGGCCATGTAGGATTCAGCCACTATGTAAATACGCTCAAGCCGGACAACTGAATGATGGGAGGCTCTGTGGAGAGGGCAAGCCCGGCCAGCTCTCTGCTCCTCTAGCTACCCCAACTCAGATGCAATATATAAGTGAAACCATCTTGGGTGTTCTAGCCCCAACCATGCTCCCAGCTAAACATAGCCATATTAGTGACCTCAACCAACTCAACATGGAGCTACTCAACAGGAACTACTCAACTGAGCCTAGCCAACCTACAGAATTGGAAGAAATAACAACTTTTTGTTTAAAGCCACTAGATTTTGGGGAGTTTGTTATACAGCAACAGATAACTAAATCAATCAGGAACCTTAATGGAGGGTAATGCCCTCATAGAAACCTCCATGATGGTAGGAAGCAAAGCCTGTCCCATTGGGAATTCCTGGATACACGTCATGAAACCTGCTCATACAAAAGAACCAGAATCCAGGGTATAGACATGGCCAAGAGGTGCTCCCAGGAACTCCGTGTGGGGTTGGTACAGGGAGGAAAGAAGCCCCAGCTGTCCCTTCTCTTTCTTTGTGGCTTTCAGAAGGTGTCCGACTTGGGGGAATGAGTCATAGCTGAAAAATCTGGTTCTCTAGGGAGACCTAGGATGTTTTAAGAAGTTAAAAGCTTTCCAGAGCCAAATTTCCTTACGAAGACCCAGATGAGAAATTATTCAGGAATTTGCATGATCAAAGCCCAGCCTGGTCTGTAGCGTGTAATAGCTACTCACGTAATGGCTATGTCGCTGGACTCCCATGTAGCCGACCATGGTTCGAGTCCCAGACCCAGTGGCTTAAACTCACGCTGGGCGCGTGTGCGTGCGTGCCCAAGATCCTGAGAGGAGAATGGAGGAGAAGGGATTGCGGCGTGGCCATCCCCCTTGGGGGTGATTTCTCGCTTTCTGTCTCTATGTCTCTCTCTGTCTTTCTGGCGAACACACATGCCCTATAGAAAAAAAAAATCTCAAAAAATTGTTTTATTTAACTTTATTTATTTATTTTAATTTGACCAGAGAGGGACAGAATGAGAGAGAGAGAAAGTGGAAAGCAAGCCACCAAGTCGGGCACTTGAACCATGGTTGGCTATATGGGAGTCTAACACCCTTAAGCACCACGCCACTTGCCAGCCCCTCACACAAGTATTTTTAAGTCAATCCATTTTTGACCAATTTATCTGGATATTTTAGGCCCATTAGATTTAGGAGATCCAAGACCAGCGTTAGGATATCTACCAGGCACGGACCACCCACTTCTATAATCCCTGGATCGTCATATACACTCTAGAGACCAGAAAAAGGCATAGGAAATTTCCCTGGGAGACGAATGATTTGACCTGTCATAGATATGGCCTTCACCTGGCATTTAACCATCAGGTGCGGTGAGCTTGGAATATTCACAGAAGCCCATAATGTGCTCATCTTTCCTGGGTACCCAATCATCTTCAACCAAATCTCCAGGTCATAGAAAAAAAAAGAAAAAGAAAAGCTCTCTAACAGCAACTCATTTGAATTGAGGAAAACTCCTAATGGGGTATATGTAAATCATTGCTCTAAATGTTTGAATAACCAGGTGGTAAAAACACGGGGCCCTGCGTTTCCCGATAAATACAGTCTACTGCTAGCCCAGGCTGCTTTGAATCGGATCTGGTAACTAATGAGAGCAGAAACACTTTGCCTCTATTTCACCTCAAGTATCCACTGGTTGGCAAGCCCTTGAGAGGAAGGAGGATGGATACAGGAGGAATTTCCTGGATCTGGACCAGAAAAAATACCCTGCCCTCCTGACTTAACATCTTAATGTCTGCAACGGTCCTCACTCATTCTCCGGTCTTCATCGTTCCCTGTGTCGGCGTTCAGGTGGGTTTCCCTAACATCACCTTCCAGAACACAGGGAGGGGAAAGAAATGGGGATGTCTCAGGAGTCTTCCTGCAAAAAAAGGCCACAGGTGAGTGGCAATGACAATAAAGGGCAGAGTGGCGCAAAGTGGGTGTCCAAAAGTCAGAGCTGTCATTTCTAAATTGGTCTGTATCTTTTGGAATACCTCAGAAGTGCTTGGCTTGGTGCTTATGCGAGACCTCTCGACCGTGTGCGAGCATTTTGAAATGCTGTGGGGGCCACACAGACGGAAGGCGGAGTACCTTGTTATGAGCCCTGTCTGCGACGGGGGAAGACGGCCACACCCTCTGGCATCTGACTGAGTAGGAAAAAGGCCCCAGGGTGTCCCGCGCTGGGAACACCAGGTGACTGTACAGAGTCCATGCCAGCCAGGAGATCCCAGCAGGTGCACAGCTGATGGGAAGTGCGCAAGCTTGGACGGTTTTCCTGCCTAGATGAAGCGTCCGGCTGAGTCATTCTTCCCCTGCCTGCGGAGTACAGTCACAAGCCCTCTGCCCTCGCTGCCTTGCCACCCCTTCTTTTCCCTTCCTTTGGCTATCTTGTCTTTAAGCTAGCAAACTAGTCATCGCTAGAACCCAAAAGACACTTACTTTAGTAGGCTTTCACTTACAGACTTAAGATCTGAAAAAGAGTGTCAAGTAGCAAACAGATAAATGCCAAAATTAAGCGCCAAGTATACTCTGCAAAACCAAGTTACTATCAAAGATTTTATGACACAGCAAGGATGGGGGATATAATCCAGGGTCAGAGCAGGGGCAAAGAAATCTCTATGCTTAGTATTTTTTCTTTTTTAAATGCGGAGGGCATGTGTGCTCCCTAGAGAATGAGAAAGGACTTCCCATGCGGAATGGTCACCCCTCAGTCCCTTCTCTTCTCTCCCTCCCTCCTTTAGGGATTTGGGGCATGCATGCACACATAATCGGTGTGTTTTTCAAGCTCTTGGGCCCAGGACTCAAACCGCAGTTGACCATGTGCAATTTAGCTGCCTTTTTAAAAAAGAAATATTTCATTTTACTTATCATTATTATTATTATTTTAATTTGACCAGAGAGATAGAGAAGCCGGGGGAGAGTGAGAAAGCAAGCTGCCAGGTCTGAGACTCAAACCGTGGTCAGCCATGGGAATCCAGTGCCTTAACCACCTGCCAGCCTCACAATTTAGCTGCCTTAACTACCATGCCACGGGCTGGTGCTTTTTTCTTCTCAGCCTACTTTTCTAAGCCCAAAAACTAATATTAATATTTTGAATGATGACCTCAAAACACAATTAGATCCTCAGACATAATAAAATTCTTTTAAAATCGGATTATTTCTATCTAATGTGTATGCCACTCCCTATCTTCCTGGGAAGGGAGTAAGGCAATAACCACATCATCATATATTTTCATGTTCGGTCTATAAACGCTTTCACATACATTGTTTCTTCGGTCGTACAACCTGTTGAGCTGGTAGTCTTGAACAGATCAGGGCCAGCTCGCCTTCCTGGTCTGAATCTGTCAGCGCAGTGTTGGCACCGGCCATCACCACAGTAGGGGCAGGGCAGGGGTATCTGGCCTGACCTGCAGATGGCGTGAAGGCTTCCCTGGGTTATGTTGACCCGTTGACAGATAACTTTCTGACTATGTGTCAGGGACAGCATTTTCATCTCTGTGGTGGAGAAGAATGCAGCCTTGTTGGTTGAGATAGTAGTTAGAGCCATTACAAAAGTGAAGTTTACCTTTAGATTCTTTTAGTCACAAGACAGAGATGTCTGTTTAAATTGGCTCAAGTAGAAAGGGGACATTTACATCAGGATGTACCGGTGTCTCAAGGATCCCAAGGGCAAGAAGGGCAAGCAGTCTTGTGAGGGACTGGGACCAGGGCAGACGCACGTGTCAAACAAACGTTGCATTTCTGAATACATGAGCGGAGACTGTGTGACTCTTCCAGTGTGATTCCCACCCGGAAGGGCTCAGAGAGACAGATTTGAAAGCCAGGAAAAACATCCTCTGATACATAAGCAGTGACTGTGTAATAAAGAAAATAAAATAAGTGGGAAAATTACTTCACAGATGGTGCCAGTACCATTGAGAAGTGCACTTTATCTGATACCCCAAAATAAGTTCCAAAGTCAAGTGTCGACATGTTATGAAGGTGTTTTGTAAAAAATACTAAAATTGAAATAAAATAGAAATTATTAATTCAGGCTTTAATACAAAAAAGAAAATGACTTGTAAGCCCAGAACCCACAAAGAAAAATATAATAAAGAAACACTGACGAGGCCTCCTCCATCATAGCACAGAGGTTGAGTGTGGGACTTTGGGAGCAGGATCCCACATGGCCAACAGTGTTTGAGTTCCAGCCCTGAGGGCTTGGAAAACATGCCAGGACTTCTCATGAGGAATGGTCACCCCACAATCCCCATGTTGTATGCATGCCCCAAATCTCGACTTGATGGAGAAAATAAGGAAAAGGATTGTGGCGTGACCACACCCCATGGGGGTTGCTTTCTCTCTCTCTCTCTCTTTCTCTCTCTCTCTCTCTCTGTCCCCTTCTCTTTGGCAAGCACATATGTCCTTTGGCAATAATAATAATAAAAAGAAACAATGAACAGGATTTGACATTTATTGAGTACTCTATTATAATCAGTCTCTACTTTTAAAAAAGTTCATTTTTTCATAAGGAAAAAACTGACGAGAGACAGTTCTCTTGGGCCCACACCTTTCAGTTTCAGGTCGACTCAGAACCCAGACTTATTATCGACCACATGGATTCCATGACTACAGATCGGGGCACTAGCCCCGTGCCACTGACCCCCTAGGCCAATCGGTCTCTGTTTTAAAGCACTTTCTCACATTATCTTCCAACCTCATCTTCCAACCTCATGAAAATTGTATTATTATCTTCATTTTTTAAAATGAGTACATTGAGGCACTAGAGATGTTAGGTAACTGACCCAGACCCGACAGCCAGGGGCAGAGCCCTTCTTTCTATAGACAGCTTTCTATTTACACAGCCACACTCTAAACCTCTTGCCCTATGGTCTCTTCTACACACATTTTAATAAGTCAAAGGAGCAAAGTTCATTCACTCATTCATTCTACATCCAGGATTGAACTCCCATAGAGATGGACACTGCGGGAGACACAAGGCTCACAATGAGAGGTAAGGCAGACAGGGCTCTGACCTCATGGAGAGTACCTTCTAGACTCTAGAGTCTGGATGGGATACAGACCGTAAAGAAGTAAACAATGAATAATAAAGAGAGTTTTTGATTGTAGCACGCGGTACAAAGAAGAAAACAGGGTAGGGATGAATAATGACTGGGAATAGGTCGTGTGGTTAGGGAAGGCTACTGGAGGGAGGCTGGCTGGTAGATGAGATACATGGCCTAAAAGCAAGAGAGAAATCAATAAGACCTCTTAGGTTTTGGGATAGGGTGGGGTATAGTGTCATTTACTAAGTGGGGGGGGGGCAGCAGGTGGCATGGTAGCAAAGGCACTGGAATCCCATGTGACCGACCATGGTTCAAATCCCAGACCCAGTAGCTTGAAACTCATGCCAGTCGTGAGTGTGTGCATGCCCAAAATCTCAAGAGGAGAATGGAGAAGGGATTGCAGGATTGCCATCTCCCAGGGGAGTGATTTCTCACTTTCTCTGTCTCTGTCTCTCTGGAGAGCACACATGCCCTATAGCAAACATCTCTCAAAAAAATAATAATAATTAAAAAAATGGGGAGGACCAGAGCAGGTAGGTACAACAGGTTTAAGAAGGGGAATCTGGGCTTTTATTCTGATGTGTTAAATTTGAATGGCCTATTAGATATTGAAGTAGAGTTGTAAAATATTTACAAAAGCTACTGAAATTCCAACAGATGTACAGATGAAAGATACTTCAGACATCTTTAGTATCAAAAGATACTTTAGAGGGACCAGCAGATGGTGTAATGGTTACGTTGCTGGACTCCCATGTAGTCAACAGCAGTTTGAGTCCTGGACCCAGCAGCTTAAAACTCACACCTGGCACATGTGCGTGTATACCCAAGATCTCAAGAGGAAAAAGACCCTTCCCTGAGGGGAGGAGGAGATTTCTTCCTTTCTGTCTCTCTGTCTCTCTGGTGGACACACACGCCCTTAGCAAAAATCTCTCTAGAATAAATACTTTAGAAAAGGAAATAATTAACAAACGAACATGGGAAAATAGTCTCCCTAGTAATCCAAGAAATACAGCTTGCAGCATGGGTGAGGAGCGTGACTTTAAACTACTAAATTAGAAAAATATTATAGGAACTACGGTGCCCAGTGGAGTCAGGATGAGCGTGGTGCTCTCAGACACTGATGGTGACGTCATGAAGTGGCACGAGTACTTTGGAAAGTAACTTGGCAAGAGTCATGACAATTCTTACATTCTTCGGTCTAGTTGATTTGTTGGGGATTCTACGTTTTTATAAAAAAGAAAGATACTAAACGACTGTGTATTTACTATAGGACATTAATAGTGAACATTTAAAAAACAAAAATAAAGTGGGAAAATGCTTACCTAAGTGATGGCAAACCTGCTTCTTCCAAATGGTGTGCAGCCATTGTCTGCAAAGCCGGATTTACCCCAAGTAGCTGATGGGGTGGGGAAAGTTCCAGTCTCCTAGTGACTGAGTTGATCCCAGCGGAAGCTGAGGAGGCTAGGAGGCCATAGCCTGTCCCTAGCCTCTTGTAGAGCCAGGCTTGGCTACGGGGACGTGTCAGGCTGGATTCCCACAGCCTGGACACCTGGAGACATAGAGCACTGAGTCACCTGGGGCAGTCTGGAGTCTGAGATGTCCTGAAGGAAAGGGGGGAAGAGCCCCCATCTCGAAGGCCATTTACCTTAGGTCATGGAATTTCTGACAACAACCTGCTCACTGCCCTAGCCTTTCCCAAAGGGCCCAGGGACCCTGTGTTGCAGAGGGTGGACCAGGGCCAAAGGAACCCAATTTCTTGGCAGGTCACCTCCTTGTGTCCCGCATTTCTCTTCACCAGGCTTCGCTTTGCGTGGGCTTTGTCTTAAAGGCGCCTGAAATCACAAGCAAAGTGGCTCAAGGTCATCGCTCGTCCAGCCACTCAGCAAGCTATTCAAATGTGCGGTGTGCAGCAGAGTCACCCGATCAAGCTGCTGCCACCGTTACTAGGCAATTTCTGCGGCGACTGCTCAAGCCGGCTTGGAATGCCTTCTCGTCTTTAGTGGTTAGCTGGAAATCAGCAGTCTTCTCAGAGGGGTATTTTATAGGAGTCAAATGACCTCCCAGTTTTTCCATTTGTGTAAGCAGGAGAGAGCTTAGCCCTGCCTCCCAGAAAGCCTTTGTTAGCTCTGCCTCATGACCCCTTGAGCTGCTCTGGCTAAGGGCCCTTCAAAAATGACCCAAGGAGGTAAACTTGACCAGAGAACATGGCCAAGAGAACCAGAGGAGGCTCAGGGGAACACTCCCTCATACCACAGAAAATCAGGAATCCAGACTCATTTCACGCTTCTCTGCCTGACTCCCTCGGAGAGGCTGCTGTGTCCAAGTCGAGCAGCACTCGGGAGCTCTGGGACCCGAGCGGAGCCTGGGTTGCATTCCAGGAGTCACGGTTCCTCTGCCAGCATGAGCCCTGCAGATAGCAACTGAGGGACCAGCCAGGTCTGGTGTCACTGAGGAGAAGCTCCTGGGTCACCACAGCCCCAAAAGCAGGGTATGCTCCTTGCTATCCTCCGCATTTCTGCAGTGTCTTTTGTCTGCCACCGACCCACCCAGCACCCAGCGTTTTCTGTCCACCTGTTGGGAGGTGTGGTCTCCCAACAATGCAACAGCTCGATGTGCCTAGACATCCAGTCCTGGGAGCCGTATGCCCACACCCTGTGCAGACATGATGCAGACACTGGGGGCTGCTCAAGACACCAAGGAAGTGCTGGGTCACCTCGGAAGAATGTCCCTGGTATGCATTTTGCGTTCTATTGCCCTCCTCAGTCCTCACCTCAGTAAACACCCAGCGCCAGGCTGGCTACAGAGGACTCCTCAGAGATGCCAGTCACTGTTGGGCTCACTAGCTATGGGGATCTGCCCTACCAGCACTTCCTGTTGGATCCTGGAGGCTGACCCGGGCGGAGTGTCTCGTCTAAGGTTATCTCACTGCTGCTGGCGTGACTGGAGCTCCCTGTGGGAAATGGCAGGAAACAAGGAGACCGAAAGGTGGAGTTGTCAGGACAGAGAGAGAAGCAGTTTTAAGAATGAGGAGAAAGTACGGGTAAAGCAAGATGAGCGAGATGACCAGAGCAGGTGGGTAGGTAGAGGCAGAGGTTCCCAAAGAGCGATCGCAAGAGCTTGAGTGAGAGAACGAGAGAGAGAGAGAGATCGTGCGGTTCTGGGCAGACTTCTTTTCTCTCAGAACTGGGTTCTGTGATCGTTCTGTGCTTGACTTTTCATGAAATGTTCCTGCAATGACTCCCTGCTTTCTGGAACAGATCAACCTTGAGTAGGACTCTGGTCCCACAACCACCGAAGGCCTCAGAGTGCATCTCAGCCCCTATCCTGAGTCCTAACTGAAGCCCAGCGCCTCCTCGGCTCCTCTTCCTTGCCTGCATTATCCGAAGAGCCAGGACTGGGTTTTTCCCTGGTTCGTGGCTCTGACTGCTCCCTGCCTGCTGGAGCAGGCCTCAGCCTGAAAAGCACACGGAAGCCAAAAGGAGCCCACTAGACTGATGCTCAGACAGCGCCCGCTGCCCCTCCTCCTCCACCGGGAAGCTCTCATTCCTTACCCAGACTCAGCACCGTGCAGGCCTAAGGCACAGGGGGTCACAAGAGGGCATCCAGTTGCCCAGAGTCTCCTGAGGACCAAACAAAGAACCCAGTCCTTGAAGTCAGGCTCTGGGAAGGCAGTGCATCCAGAGTGCCAGGAAAAGCAGGCCAAAGGACAAAAGTGCCTCGTTGAGAAGCCGAAGGAAACAGCGAGCTCCCAGCCAAAGCTTGGCCAGCAGCAAGAAGCAGCCCTTTGGAGTGACCACTGTCCTATCACTTTCCCATGAGCTTTTTCCAAGGGAAATCCCCAATTATAGACCCTTTTCTCCAGACGGGTGGGCCTGGTGTGTCCTGGGCGTGCAGGTCCCAGGAGCATCCGCACAGACGGGTCTGACCTATTTCCTCAGACCCTGGAAGGAGGAAGCCGGCATTTCCTGTTATCTCACTCTGGTTCTCTCAGGCACTTGACCACCCACTGGGCCTTGTCCAAGGTCAGAAGACCCCAAAGCATCCTGATGGCCCTGCTGAAAGGCACAGCCGAGTCCTCAGTGTCATCATTTGCAAGGCCACGTCACGCGGAGGGCAGAGATGGGCTATGTTTGCCCAGGTTCGTCTGAATTCCAGGCCGTGGCTGAAGGACTGATGATAGTAGCCTGCCAGGGCTTAGCCCAGACTCGGAGGATCAGAATCTCTCCTGGACAGGCAGCCCAAAGCTCCCCAGGCAATTCCATTGCAGAGCTGAGACTGGGACCCACTGAGCTAGGACACCCATCTATTCTGGATGTGGAAACAGGCACAGGGAGGCGAGGTGTTTTGTCACACCCACACAGGCCTTAGTGACAGTGGTGGCTAGGCACTTTCCTTTCCAAACAGTGTCCTTGTGTAATTGCTAATCACTGAAAAAATATACCTCGGTCTGGGTAACTGAAGAGAACAGTGATTTCTTCAGCTCACAGTGTGCAAGTCCAAGGTCCAGGGCCACTTGTGTGTGACGACATGCAGAGGGTAGGAGCTCTCAAGCAGAGCAGAGTTTTTCAAGCATGCGGGCCTGTCCATCTCACTTCTTCTCCTTGTAAGCCCACCAAGACTCAATCAGGGAAGGCCAGCCCAGACCAATCTCCTCCCAAGGGCTCCACCTTTCAGCACAATAATTGGATCAAGCGTTCACCCTCTTCAGACTATCACAATAAAATCTCAGCACCCCCAAACCATAGCACAAGGTGAATCCCCAAGTGAGACCTTTTCACACAGTCACATGGGTCTGAGTCCTTCTGTGCTCCTTGAGAGCATAGATGAGAAGAGACAACATGGACAGAGTGGTATTTACTTAGTAGTCCCTAGGAGCTGGGCCCTGGGTACCCCCCACTCATCCACACCTCTGCAGAAGTAGGCCCAGGTTATGCATGTATTAAAAAACCTGCTTAAAAATATTTCTTTATGAGTGACAGAAATGAAGAGTGCAGAGAGAGATAGGCATCCCCAATAGGGTCCTGATGCCTCACTCCACTTCTAGCCCCTGCCAGCCATGGATCACAGGGGCATACCTGCCTGGAGCACTCAGGGAGGTCTCTCGTCACACACCTGAAACCTCCGCATGTGGATCGGCCTCCTAGAACATTGTGTCACTGTTGTGTCATTGTCCAGCCCCATAAAACACTTTTTAATTGAGCCAAAAGTACATAGAAGGGACACTGCTTGGACAGAATTTCCATTCCTGGTTAACTGGGCATATTCTTGTTGCCCCTCTTATTTCCTTATTAGAGTGTCTCTGCTCATCTCCCTAAGACCTGCAACGTGAGAAAGTCAACAGACACATGCCTGCGGCCTTGGAAAACATCTCTTGAAAGGGAGAACTAGCTTATTCTACTCACCAAACCCAGACACAACTGGAGACATCCTGGTGAGCTCCCAAGGACAGAGCCAGGTCCGTTTTATTAACCACTGCATATTCCCACAATATCTGACCTACAGTGATGCTCACTAAACACTTGTCAAACAAATCACACTTAAGCTTTTCAAGGGCTTCTGTTAACCCAGATTTGGTCTCTTGTATTTGGTTAGCCTCAGTGATCCTCCTGGCTTCTGGAAGGAAGGGGTGTCCTATAAGGCATGAATAATATCCACTTCCAGAACGCTGCAGAATCGTTTTCCCCTTCTCCAAGCCATGACAAATCTCTCCTCCCACTGAACTACTCATTTCCCATCTCAGAGAAGGGTACCTCCAACCACTTGAGTTCCCAAGCCACGGAGCATTGAGACCACTCTTCCCGATGGCTGAGCTCACTCAAAGTACACAACTGGTTCTACCTCTTAACTAGATCTCTCTTATCTTTCCTGTCTGTGGGCCTAAGTCCCTGTCTGTCCCTCCCCCAAATGATTCTCCCGCCTCTTACTTCTTTCCGAAGGCAAAGTGTGTTGATCTGTTGAGTCAGTTTCCTGACGGGGCCAGGATTTCTTGTGGGTGCCATTTTGAAGATATCATAACCCTTTAGTAGGACGAATAGGTCTGCCCACTCTGTATCTCAGGAGGCTCTTCTCACATTACAGGACACGCCTTTGATTCGGAAGTTGGATCTAAGGGCAGTGAGATGAATTAATCTCACGTCTAGGCCAAACATATGGCAAGTGGATCAACCCAGTTTAAAACAGAGGTTGGGGGACCAGCAGATGGCGTAGCAGTTACATTGCTGGACTCCCACATGGCCAACTGTGGTTCAAGTCTCAGACCTAGTGGCTTGAACCTCACACTGGGTGTGTGTGGGTTGTGCCCAAAATCCCAGGAGGAGAATGGAGGGGAAGGGGTAGCTGCGTGGTCATGGGGGTGATTTCTCATGTTCCCTCTTACTGTCTCTCTCTTTCTCTCTTTGGCGAGCACATGAGCTCGCAAAATCCACTAAAAAAAAAAGTGAATAAAGTAACAGAGATTGGTGTTTGGGGTCAAAGCACCAGGCAAAATTAAATTGGGAGCCTTAGAGGATATAACAAACTTATTTCCCTCATTCAACTTCTGAACCAGTTTAAAGATGCAAAAAATGGAATAAGACATATGGAGAGCACATTGTCACTTTGGTTATAGACAAAGCTGATGCTGGAGAAGGTGGCTTATACTGGGAGTGAGTAGGGGTCCTCCCACAGTTGGGAGACAGGGAGATGTCTGCTCCCATCGAAGTTGAAGCATGGACCAGTAGGCAGCGTGCTGTCTTCCCAGGGAGGCAGGGAGACCTGAGCATTGCTCTGATTCATTTACTACTCTTAGAAGAAAGCATGAGGAGAAAGTGAGAAAGCAAGCTGCCAGGTCTGAGACTCAAACTGCGGTCAGTCACATGGGAATCCAGCGTCTTTAACCACCACGCTAGCTGCCAGCTCTCAGATCTATGTCTTTAGAAAGATTACTTCTAAAGGTGATGTAGCGGTTAAGGTGCTGAACTCTCATATGGCCAAACGCAGTTGGAGTCCCAGACCTGGCAGCTTGAAACACGCCAGGTGCTGTGTGTGCATGCCCAAAATCCCAAGGAGAGAATGAAGAGGGGACTGCAGCGTGGCCATATACCCCCTGGGAAGTGATTTCTCGTTTTCTGTCTCTCTGTCTCTCTGGTGAGCACATATGCCCTGTAGCAAAAAAAAAAAAAAAAAAGGAAAGAAAACATGAGGAGAGATGAATACATACAGCAATTTAACAGAAGTGGGATTTCTCCGCCCTGCTCTGCCTCTGCCCCCTGGATATCACCCACAGAGTTGTGTGGCTAGGCAGGTGCTTGGTTGGCAGCATCAGCCATGGCTGTGTTTTCTACATGATCACCTTGTTATAGCACTGAGGCCTGCATCAGCCCCGAACTCTCCATCTGTCCTACTGCTGCAGACTCCAGGGCTCTGTCATCACCTCCCATCAGGGCTAGTCCCATGGGCTCCTCACTGGTGAACACAGAGGAGGTTTCCCTTTGGAACTCACCTCCCCATGCACCCAAAGTAATCTTTCTAAAGACATAGATCTGAGAGCTGGCAGCTAGCGTGGTGGTTAAAGACGCTGGATTCCCATGTGACTGACCGCAGTTTGAGTCTCAGACCTGGCAGCTTGCTTTCTCACTTTCTCTCTGTGTCTTTCTCTGGTCAAATTTAAATTAATAATAATAATAATAATAAAGTTAAATAAAATAATTCTTAAATTAAAAAAAAAAAAAGAGAGAGAGATAGATCTGACCAGGTGATATTGCCCCTCCTACTCTCAGCTACAGAATAAAGTTCTGATTAATGCACAGCTGCCAGGTAAAAGCCCAAACCTTCTGGCTGAGGGATGATGTGACCTCTGGTTGCCAGGACTGAAATGTCCTTGATCTGGGTCTACAAATGTAGTTCAGAAAATGATGGCGAAGCACTCTGCACAAATAAAGAATCGAGCTCGGACTCCGTAGCTCAGCGTCAACCCAGAAACCCACAGTGCACTCCCCGTCTAAACGAAGTAGTTAGACGGTAGAGGCAGCCACAGCTTCGAGGGCTGCAGCAGCCCCTTGGTCTGTAATATGGCCCTTGTACGGACACTAAGATGTAAGAGGACAGGGGCTCAGGCCCCCTCTGCCTTAGCCCACAGGGGCCCCGTTTTCTTTAGGGTGACTATCTCACTTTCAAGCCTGTGCTGGCCCTCACCACATGTGCTCCCCACCCACAATGTCACGGATGGAATTTGCAGCCCACGACCGCAGAAGGGGAACTGCATTTTCACCCCCACATGGCAACAGAGCAGAGGGGACACAGATTGCCACCCACCCGTCTCATGACATCTCGCCATCCCAAGCACGAAGCAAACACCGCAGTGGGACTGCCCCCACCTGCCTGTGCGGATTCTCAGCTCGGCTCTCTCCCGGGCGACCTCAGGGGCTGACAGTCCTCTCCCCCGTGCGCCGCCCAGCCCCCTCGCAGCAGGCGTCCAGAGGTCACCCTGTCCCTGTCCGGCTTTCTCTTCTGGATGTGAAACGCAGCCAGAGAGCTGTAAAGTAAACTTTTCTGATGACAGATGGTTCTGGAGTGGAAAATAAAAGCTAGGAAAGAATAATGATACTAGTCAGTCCAACTCTTTTTTTTTCCTTTTCTTTTGGGGTAAATGTCAAACATAAAACAGAAGGAAGTAAAAAAAAAAAATTGCCATAAAATATATTTTCCCAGAATACTCCAACAGTGGCTGGGCTGAGTGGTCAGGGCCTAGGCTGTCTGAAATAGAAAAAGAAAGAGACCCCAGCCCAGCCCCCTGAGTCCCTTACACCTTCCTTCAGGGCCTTCCTGGGGTGAGACTTGGCTCCCCTAGAGAAAGCAAGTGACATCACGCAGCTCGTTTGAGCAGGAAGTGTCAACTGGAAAGGGAGGAGTCCCTTCGATGGGCATGGGACTGTCAGTCTCACCCTGGGACCCCTCCCCATGGCTACCAAGGCCAGGGGCCTATCTTTGGATCTCCGGGAAGAGAAGCTGGGTTCTCTGAGCCTCCAGGTCAGAACCTGGGGCCAGGCTTGTGCTGTTCGCCGCCACATGTGAGAAGGTGCTTTCACTGCTGTCAGGGGAGACAGACCAGGTTCTAAACCCCTCTACCAGCTTGCCCCTTCATGTCCTGACAGGAGAGATTAATACGTACCTGGGCGACCCACTGAAAGTACATGGGGAAAGTAAGAAAGTCACCGGCATGGTGGCTGGAACATGGTAGATACTTAGTAAAAGATGGCTCCTTAACAGTAAGATGAGGGCCAAGCAGGGGAGCGGTGGTAAGGCTGTTGGATCTCACTTGGCTGATGGCACCAAAACACACCGGGCCTGTGTGCACACATGCCCAAAATCCCAAGAGGAAAATGGAAAAGGGATTACTACGTGACCATCCCCTCAAGAGAATGAGTTTTCTTTCTCGCTCTCTCTAGCGGGCACATACACCCTATAGTAAACTAAAAAAAGAACGAAAGAAAAAGCAATAAAATGATCCCAGTATGTTCCTGTCACCATCTCCTTGCCTGGCTTTATTTTTACTTCATAGCACATAGAGTGTCTTGATGATTTTTCTCCTTACATAGGTTTACTGCCTCTCTGCTGGTGGTTGGTCTTCCACACTAGATGGGCTCTGGAAGGACAGGGACTTTGTTCACTGCTGTGTCCTCGGTGCCCAAAACAGGCCCTGGCACGACAGATGCTCAGAAAACGGCTGAAGGAACTTGCCCCAAGCTGGATCAGCACCCAGCAACATCCATAATCTCTCATGTTTATGTGGTTTGTAACTTTCTTTCTTTCTTTCTTCTTTCTTTCTTTCTTTCTTTCTTTCTGGAGAGGTTTTTGCTACAGGGATCATGTGCTTGCCAGAGAGACAGAGAGACACAGAGAGACAGAAAGCGAGAAATCCCCTCCCAGGGGAGATGGCCATGCCACAATCCCTTCTCCTCCACTCTCCTCTCGGGATCTTGGGCACGCATGCACATGCGCCCGGCGTGAGTTTAAGCCACTGGGTCCAGGACTCGAACCGTGGTCGACTACATGGGAGTTCAGCGACATAACCATTACGCTAACTGCTGGTCGCTGGTTTGTAACTTTCAAAGTTCTTTCATGGCACGCAGGCCTCTTGCACACGCTCTTCAAGTCCCCTGACTCCATTGTGTCCTGTCTCTTGGTTGGTTCCAGGCATGTCTGCTACCATGACATGACCCTGGCTGGAGTCTCTCTGTTCTGGGGCCTCGACAGGAAATCCATCCAGAAGCTACCAAGGCATTTATGATGGGAAAGGCCAAAAGAGAGATAATCAACAACAAGCTTGACGATCAAAGATACTCAAAGACACAATGCTTCAGCTAATGGAAACACTTACGGATTGCTTTTTATTTATTTATTTTTAACTTTCTTTTTTCTTTAGAGAGAGAGAGATTTTTCTACAGGGCATGTGCACTAGCTGAAGAGATAGAGAGAGATAGACAAAAAGCAATAAATCATCCTCCCCCGGGGGCATGACCACACCACAATCCCTTCTTCTCCATTCTCCTCCCAGGAGTTTGGGCACGCACACACATGTACCTGGCAAACTCAAACCATGGTGGACCACGTGGGAGTCCAGAGAGATAACCGTCATGTCATCTGCTGGGCTCAGATTGTTTCCTTTTTTTTTTTTTTGGAGAGCTTTTTGCTATAGGGCGCGTGTGCTCGCCAGACAGACTGAGAGAGACAAAGAGAAAGAAAGTGAGAAATCACCTCCCAGGGGGGATGGCCATGCCACAATCCCTTCTCCTCCATTCTCCTCTCGGGATCTTGGGCACGCACGCACATATGCCCGGCGTGAGTTTAAGCCACTGGGTCCGGGACTCGAACCGCAGTCGACTACGTGGGAGTCCAGCGACATAGCCATTATGCTAGCTGCTGGTTCCACAGATTGTTTTCTTAAAAGCACCACCTTTTTCAATTTTATCTGTCATGGGTAGAGCCTTTTTTTTTTTCCTTTAGGAGATAGAGGTAAAGGAAGATGCAGAGAAAATTTTTCGACAGGATCTCACTATGCCATGATCTTCATGCCCCACCCTCCCAATGAATTAGGATTCTAGGCGAATGCAACCACTCCCTGCATGCTCAGGTAGGCCCAGGAACCAAACCCAGGCTTCCCCTGTGGACTCCAGCCTCCAAAGATGCAGTGCTTGTTGTGCCTCCTCATGCCTGGGTCAGTGAGAGACCTTTTAAAAATGTTTTATTCCCTTCCCATCTTCTCAGGTAATTCTGTTAAAGCTAAGTTTTTCTACTTTTCATGACTCGGTTATCATTTTGCATATCAATTAATGCTCTGTGTTATAACATTGGAATGTCTTTAGGAACCACAATGTTGTTAAAAGCCATTATGTCTGCCAGAGTTGGCCGTAGTCCTTTTAAGTTTTCAAAGTCTTTTATCTATTTTTCTTCCTCCCTAGATTGTTAAGAAATTGTATTTATATGAAGAGAATAAAAACTCTTTTCCTTTCTTCCAGTTTTTGGCCTGCAGTGAATATAGAACCAGATCATGAGGTCTGCTAGGACTGTGTGTGAACTAATGTCAGTATGACAATCCGGGCACTATAAGGACAGTTAAAATGCCACAGAACTTCGACCATAAATATCCTGAACTTCATTCACAGGACAGACAGAGAATCAAGGAAAGCTTCTTGGAGAAGGAGGCAGTGGAACTCAATTTCAAAGATGGGCATACATCTCATTTTTACATCTTAACACTGAGCCGGTTCCCTGATATTGGGGTGTTTGGAGAGTGGGCAAGAATGGGGTCACTGGGGATGTGGACAGATAGGGTTGCTAGCCTTTACAAGCCCACAATGTTCATCTCCTTCCTCATTGGCCACCTCTGAGGCCCATTTTTAAGATCGTTCTGAGTCAAGTGTTTTTTATGATCCAGGACTTGCAACCTTCAAGGGGGACCGTCGGGCCAAACTGGGTTTGGTTACTTGTGACCTTGGCACACCTATAAGCTATTGGGGCCTGGTGGGTAAAAACTAGGCAGTGGCTTTGTTTACTGAGCCTTCACTGCACACCTAATGTGTGCTAAGCCCTGTCCTAGGCAGTGGAATACAGGACAAACAAACCCAGCCCTGAGGAGCAGAATGCTTACCACGCACCATCTGTCTGCTCTTGGGTAAGACAAAGTCCTCCCAAACGCACCCTCACTTACCTGAGCTCATTTTAAATTCTTTAAAAAAACAAACAAACATACAAAATACAAGTGACTGACAACCATTTGGTCTTTTGCAGAGATTTTTTTCTCAAGAGCTGAGGTGTCTGTTTCTCCACTTATTGCTAAAGTACGCAGTGTCTTAGTGAACTGTTTTCTTCCTGTGTTGTTTTTGTTTAGGAAAAAAAAAAAATAGGAAGAGCACATTGCCTTTCTTCCAACGATGGGCAGAGAGCATTTTGAACCCAACACTCTCTTCTTCCTTCTTCTCCACCTCTTCCCAAACCCCTTCGGCATTTTTCCCCTCCACCTCAGCTTCAGTCAGCCTGTATCAGGAGAACCAGGATGTGGCTGAAACTCGCCACTACCCGATTGCTGTAACAGTTTAAGTTTTGGATTTGCTTATTTGTTCTGGTTTTGTTTTTTTCCACAGTAATACCTGGGCATGGTGGAAAGGGAGCTTTGGAATCAAGTCTGGGACTCAAACTACAGATGGCCATGTGGAAGTCCAGCGACATAACCACCATGCCATCTGCTAGCCCTGGTCTGCAAATTTCTTAGGACTCTTGCAGTCAGACAGTGTTTTCAATTCCTGGGCAAGAACAGCTGCTCTTTACTGATTGCCTGCCGTGTACCTGGGCCTCTCAGAGGCCCTTCTCTCTATATGACTTTGATTGGTTTTCTTTTCTTGGTCTCATAAGGTAGGTCTCTGTTTTGATCTTCTCAGGTTGCACGGAGTACAGACAAATGCTGTCCCCACAGGCAGGGAGGGCTATGGTGATGATATACCGGAGGGGAAGAAACACAGGCAAACAGAACAGCCTCGAGATGATCGGACCCTAAGGAGAACCGAGCTGTCGGTCAGGAGTTCCCGGCGGCAGGTACGCATGCACTGTGTGTCCCTCAGTGACTCTGCCCAGTGCATGACCCAGTTTACCAGGGTCTCTACAGCATTCGCAGCGGCTCCTTGTTCATGCTCATCCCCCTCCACCTCACTCCACACACCTTCGCTCTGCCTCGTGGCCCCTACCTCCTCACATGCTCAGTCACTGCCCTCTCTGGGGCTGTCCCTCTCTGGCCAGAAGGTGCACGGCAGGGCTGCTGTGCTCAAGAGCCCTGGGACTGCTTGTCTTAGAGAGGAGCCACAGCTGGGCGGTCACTCTGCACACACCCTGCCCCGTCAGCAGCCCTTTCTATGGGTGAGGAAAAGGACCTGGGACAGTCGGCCTCAGTGAGCTGCAGAGCAGGCAGCAGACTTTCTCTGGAGTCTCCAACCCCACACGTGCCTCTGCTTTCTGTTTCTCTTCACCCACGCAGGACGCTGAGCCGGAAGGGCTCTCCTGACTCCACTGCATCTGCCCCCATCCTGATGTGAATGTGGTACCCCCATCAAAAGACCTCTCCGCCCCAAACACTCTCCCAGCCCCCAACCTGTGCTATCTCCTGGTGAATTAGTTACTGAGGGCCTGGTCTCCATGGTCAGATGAGTCCTGAGGCTCAGGACCAGGCTTATGGCTTTGGGACGAAGAGCTAAAGGCATGAAGGCCAGCTGGAGAGGCAGCCCCGTGTGGTCGCAGGTCAGAGTGGGCAGCCTGTGAGCTGGGGGGAGCGAGGCACTTCCAAGGTCTCCACTCTCCCCTTCTACCCAGGATCCCCAAGCTGGAGCTAATCCGGTTTTGCTGCCCCAGATTTGAACGCATGGTCAAACACATCACGTGCAGACAAGATTCAAAATCAGGACTGCCCTGGAAAATCCAAGACCCATTGTGGTGTTCAGGCTGGGTGTTGTGTGGTTGGGTGGAACTTCATTTGAGAGCGTCAGTCAACCACAGGTGGCTGGGGACCCAGGAAGGAGGTGGCTCTTGCAAAAAGATAAAGGCTGCTCTTGTGAGAGGCCTCTCCCGGGAGCAGGGGCCCCAACTGCTTCTCAGTTCCTGTGGTAAATTCGGCTTCATTTGTGAAGATCAAGGGAGGCAGTACCTGTCACCTCCTCCTTCTCCTCTTGTGTCCCCTCAGCCACCGAGGGTCTGCACAAGCTCTGATTTGTCCTCCCCTTCCCAGCTTGCCCCCTGTGTGCCGTGCCCAGCTCTTCCTCCCACTTCACAGATGGAGAAATGGAGGCCTTAGGGAAGTTAGAACACTTTCCAAGATCGTAGAGCAATTGTAGGAAACTGAACAGGATGAGCCTGAAAGTTCCGATCATGTAAGAATCGGTCAGTCAATCACATCGATCCCCGAGAAGATATTCTGCCGTGCGAGATGTATAGTGTGGGAATTGAAACGCAAAGAGCTGAACATTCTTGCTCAAGAAGTATGTGGTCTGCTTATGAAGGCAAAACAGGAAAGCAGAGAGTAAGCAGAGCCCGAGGCTCAGCCCAACAGCTGCCCTCCGGGCTGTGTGCCCTGGAAGGGGTTGGAAGATCCACCTTGTGAGCATTTGCACCAGATGCCATAAGGACTGTTGGAGACCCCAGGAGGGGAGATTCTCCAGGGTGGGCAAGCGAGAGAGGTCTTTAACATGGAGGCAACTGGCAATTGGGAGCAGCCGTGGGCTGTCGAGCCACTGATCACAGGAAGCAGGGACGTGGGCAGGTGAGCGGTCAGAGGAGCTGCAGGATGGACTATGGAGGGAGAGGCTGGAAAGGGGTCCTGTCCCCGCTCATAGACAATGCAGCGCTGATGGGGACGGCCCATAGCTGGGACTGAAGGGGACGTTACTTCTCCCCAAGCTGGGTCACTACACACACTCATGCTGCCACTGACAGCCTCTCCTTCACTGTACTCAGCCCAGGTGTAATTTAGCATTTCAGTGTGAGGTCACTGGGTACGCTTCTGTCCTCCCTCCCTCCTGGACTGACTGAATGCTTCACGAGGGCAGGAGTTGTGCCTCTTTTGCTCTCTCTCTCTCTCTCTCTCTCTCTCTTTTTTTTTTTGGAGAGGTTTTTGCCATAGGGCACGTACACTCGCCAGAAAGACAGAGAGAGACAGAGAAACAGAAAGCGAGAACTCACCCCCCAGGGGGGATGGCCATACCGCAATCCCTTCTCCTCCAGTCTCCTCTTGGGATGTTGGGCACGCACGCACATGCGCCCAGCGTGAGTTTAAGCCACTGAATCCGGGACTCGAACCGTGGTCAACTACATAGGAGTCTAGCGACATAGTCATTACGCCAGCTGCTGGTCCCCTCTTTTGCTCTCTTGTGTCACCAGCACTTAGTGGCTCTCCATAAATGATTAGTGAGTAAACAAAAGGGAAGGAAAGAGCGAGTGAGTGACTGATAGGCACACTTGGTGAAGGAGTTTATCATCACTTCCAGAGTTCAATCTCTAATTACACGGTGGATAAAATGACATGCTTCGCTTTCCTCTCTGTCTCTCTCACTCCAAAGGTAGAGTAGTGGTAGCACTTTATAGAAGGAGGAGGAGGAGGAAGAAAAGAAGAAGAGCATTCCTCTGGATATGTATGTCTTCTTCTTTTTTGTTTTTTCTTTCAGTTTCTGACCATGAGAATACACATGGCCATCAGAGGAATCTAAAGGTAGTGATGTCTGCTGTGGGAATGGAATGGAATGGGAATGGAAGCTCCCTTTACCATCTCTGAATATAAGACGCTCTAAGGGGAAACCAGCAGGAGGCATGGTGGTTAAGGTGTCTGGATCCCACATGGCCTACTGTGGTTAGAGTTCCGGACCCAGTGGCCTGAAAACATGGCAAGCACATGTGCATGAGTGCCCAAAATCCCAAGAGGAGAATGGATTGCAGCATGGCCACCTCCCTTGGAGGCTGATTTATCACTTTCCCCCTCTCTGTCTCTCTCTGATGAGTTGAGTATACATACCATATAACAAAAACTAAAAAAAAAAAAAAAAAAGAAAGAAAGAAAGAAAGAAAAAGAAAGAGAGAGAGAGAGAGAGAGATCTATACCTGAAAGAAACGTTATGATTTCTGGTCTGTCTGGAAAGATGGCGCCCCGCAAGGGAGGCACTGGCTCCACTGCTACTTCTTCGAGCTCCACCACTGGTGCGGCAGGGAAAGGCAAAGGCAAAGGTGGCTCCGGAGATTTGGCGGTGAAGCAAGTGCAGAGAGATGGCCTGGTGGTTTTCAAGAGAATCAAACATTATCAAGAAGAAGGACAAGGAACTGAAGTTGTTCAAGGGGGACTTCTGGGTCTGGCTGTAGAAGATCGACTTGAAGTTACCAACTGCTTTCCATCCCCCCAACATACAGAGGGTGATGGTGACTTTGATGAAGTGCAATATCAGACGGAGATGATGCAGAGCCTTCGCCAGGTCAACATTGATCATCTCCACGTGGGCTGGCACCAGTCCACGTATATGGGTCCCTCGTCACTCGGGCACTCCCGGACTCCCAGTTCAGTTACCAACACGCCAGTGAAGAATCTGCCGTTCTCATTTACAATCCCATAAAAACTGCCCAAGGGCCTCTCACTAAAGGCATACAGACCGCCTCCTAAACTGATGGAAGTTTGTAAAGAGGAGGATTTTTCCCCAGAAGCTTTGAAAAAGGCAAATATCACCTTTGAACACATGTTAGAAAAAATGCCGATTGTAATGAAAAATTCACATCTGATCAACGTCCCCATGTGGGAGCTCGAGAAGTCAGCTGTAGCAGATGCACATGAATTGCTCAGTCTTGCTAGCAGCAATCATTTGGGGAAGAATCTGCAGTTGTTGATGGACAGAGTGGATGAAATGAGCCAAGATATAGTTAAATATAACACATACAAGAGGAGTATTAGTAAACAGCAGCAGCAGAAACATCAGTATCAGCAGCGTTGCCAACAGGAGAATATGCAGCGCCAGAGTCGGGGCGAACCCCTGCTCCCTGAGGAGGACCTGTCCAAGCTCTTCATGCCACCCCAGCCCCTGCCAGGATGGAGTCACTGCTCATCGCAGGCCAGATTAGCACTTACTGCCAGAACATCAAGGAGTTCACTGCACAGAACCTAGGCAAACTCTTCATGGCCCAGGCTCTTCAAGAATACAACAACTAAGAAAAGGACGTCATCAGAAGAGGAGTTAACAAGGACTCTTGAGGTCCTATCAGGGAACTCTGGGGATAAATATATTTGCATATCGAAAAGCGCAGAGAATTCTTTCAGTGTCATTACCATCTTTGGCCATAATGCTGTCTTTCTAGCCAGTAGTAAAATAAAACGAAATCTTGACTGCTTGTTAAAAAAAAAAGTATGATTTCTATGGTAAACACAAGTTAAATTCAAAATAAAATAATATATGCTAAAATATATTAGGGGAGTTCTCTTAAGGAAGAGATAAAAGCATTCTGGAAGGTCTTAGAGAGGTGGGTATGAGCTGGTCCTGAAAGGAACTGAGACAATGACAGGCCAGGAGGAGACAAAAAATACACTCCAGACAAAGGAAAGAATTGAAGAAAAATACCAGCGTGTCACTGCGGAAGAGACCAAACTCCTGGCCATAAACATGAAACTTCAAAATACGCATACCCAGAATGTATTGGGGAAGGTTAAAGGGTATCTAGAACAGAGTGAAAATGCATGTAAACTCTTTAAAGTGATAATCACCATTGTAAAACTTGTGAAATGCTTGAAAACAGAAAGAAGAAACAAAGAATGGTGTAACAAAAACCCTGTCTTAATTGTTTACATTAAGAAAATTTTGTTATATTGTCCTATTTGCATCCGGCTTCTTTTTGTTTCAGAGAAACAAAATATTACAGATAAAACTTCAATACCTTTAACTACTCCCCCATTATCTCCCCAGGAGCAACTACTTTTAGAGATGCAAAGTTTATCCTTCCAGTTCATTGTAACTATTTTGTTTTTCTTTTTCTTTTCTTCTCCTTTTTTCTTTTTTCTTTTTCTTTTTTCTTTTTGGTTTTTACCATAGGGTGCATGTGCTCCCCGGAGGGAGAGAGAGACAGAGAGGGAAAGTGAGAAAACACCCCCCTTCCCCTCAAGGTAAATAGCCACACTGCAATCCCTTCTCCTGCATTCTCCTCTTGGGATTTTGGGTATGCACATGTGCGCGCACACACATAGTGTGATTTTCAAGCTGCCAGGTCTGGGACTCGAATCGTGGCCAGTCATGTGGGAGTCTAGCACCTTAACCACCACACCACCTGCTGGCCCTCATTGTAACTATTTTTACACATCAACTCATGCACACACAGACATTTTTGACTTTTATTCATCCCTTATGACCTTCCTGCCATTCTCATCTCCAGCCCTCACATTCCCCTGATCCTCCCCCAAAATATGTCGTCCTCCTTCCTTCAGAATAACTTTTGTACTTTTCTTTCTTCCATTCCTCCAAGTCCATTACATGTGCCTTCCCTCTATTTTGAGCTATTTAAATTCCACTATGATGTATTGAACCTGGCCTATGTGACTACCCATCTGTGTAAGTTGAATAGTCTCTATTCAATTAAGAGAAAGGCATGGGGCTAGGCGGTGGCGTGGTGGTTAAGGCTGCTGGATCTCACATGGCTGATGGTGCAGTTTGAGTCACAGACCTGGCGGCTTGAAAAACCCTCTGGGCATGTGTGTGTGGGGGGGTGTGTGTCCAAAATCTCAGAAAGTAAAATGGAGAAGAAAAGATTGTAGCATGACCATCCCCCTAAGGGATAATTTCTCACTTTCTCTCTCTCTTTCTGGCAAGTATGTGTGCCCTATAGCAAATTAAAGAGAAGAGAGAGAGAGACAGAGAGACATGTATTCTCTACTGTTCATTAAATCAGAGAATAACTGTTTAACTTATATCTGTCCTTATCATCTCATATGGCACAAGACTGGGCTTAAAATAGGACCTCAATAATTGCTTAACGGAATAAAGTTGTTCTGAAGAGTTTTGCTGTGTCATCAGAGGTTGATAAATTTCTCCCTTTATCTATGTTATAGTAAGATGCTGTCTTTAAAAAAGAATTATTTATCATTATTATTATTTTTTTTTTTTTAGTTTGCTACAGGTCTCATACACTCACCAGAGACAGACAAGAGAGGGAGAGAGGGAAAGTGAGAAAGCAAGCCACCAGGTCTGGGACACGAACTGCAGTCAGACATGTGGGAGTCTGGCCCATATAGTAACAGTCTTAACTTGGGGATCTACAGACCTCATAGGCTTTGTCAATAAAAGCATTTTTTTTTTTTAGAGGTTTTTCGCTATAGGGTGTGTGCGCTCGCCAGACAGACAGACATAGAGATAGAAAGTGAGAAATCACCCCCCAAGGGGGATGGTCACGCCGCAATCCCTTCTCCTCCATTCTCCTCTCGGGATCTTGGGCACACACGCACATGCGCCTGGTGTGAGTTTTAAGCCACCGAGTCCGGGACACGAACTGCGGTCAACTACGTGGGAGTCCAGCGACATAGCCATTACGCTAACTGCTGGTTCCCAATAAAAGCATATTTTAATATAATTGGATTCCTTTGTTATCTTACATTGCTTATTAATTTAGTCATTAAAAAGCATTTTTCTGAGAAGGAGTCCATGGGCCTCTCGAGACTGACAAAGGAATTCATAGTACCTAAACATGGCTAAGAATCTCTGTACCTTGGGAGCTAGCTGGGCTTGTTGCTGCCAAGAATAGAAATCACATTTCCTGGCCCAGCAGGCTGGTGTGGTGGTGAAGACTCTGGATTCCACATAGCTGACTGTGCAGTTTGAGTACCAGACCTGGAAGCTTGAAAATAATGCTGGGCAAGTGTGTGTTCATGCCCAAAATCCACAGAGGAAAATGGACGAGAAGGGATTATGGCATGGTCTTCCCTCTGAGGGGTGATTTCTCACTTTCACTTTGTCTCTCTTTCATTTCCCTGGTAAGTGCATGCCCCGACAGCAAAAACTAGAAAAGAAAGAAAAAGAAATCACGTTTCCCAGCCCATGCTAGCAAACGTGGTGTTACAAAATCAGCAATCTCCCCAGAGTCCTTAGAGAAAGGGCATATATATCCACTCTCTCTGAGAACAGAAACTGCAAATGGAAACGAAACAAGATAGCAGCCGGGACGGCCTGCCGCAGTCGGGACTGCAGACTTCTTAAATAAGAGGAGGGTATGAGCCTGTAGTTTACCTCAGCTACTGCTCTCTGTTACCTGCCATCAGGCCTAAAACAAGCTAATGTAATAGCCTTTCTAAAGATGAATTACAAATTGTGCTGTTTTTCTAAAGAGTTTTCAGAAATCATCCCTCGTTCTAGAGAAAGAATCATTTCCAACCTAGACAATGACTCTTCTAAGTGTTTAACACTGTATCTAGTCTTAAAACTAAAGAGAATTACTCAGAGTTTTCATTTTCGACAGGATTAATGAACTTGATAACTTTTTGAAACTATTTTTCAGCTACTTCTTTAGTCTACTTTGCTCTCCCCAAAAGCTAAAGTATATCTATGAATAGCCTGGCTTTGTGCCCACGAACTCTTAATTTATGATAGAGACTCTTTTAAGAATAAATCTTGAGACCAGCAGATGGTGTAGCGGTTATGTTGCTAGACTCCCACATGGCCAACCATGGTTCAAGTACTGGACCTGGTGGCTTGAAAATCACACCAGGCGCATGTGCATGCCTGTTCAAGATCCTGAGAAGAGAATGGAGGAGAAGGGATTGCGGCATGGCCATCCCTCCTGGTGGATGATTTCTCATTTTCCTTCTCACTGTCTCTGTCTCTTTCTCTCTCTCTGGCAAGTACACATGTCCTAAGGCAAAAATCTCTATTTAATAAAAAGGGGGACCAGCAGATGGCATAGTGATTGCATCAATGAACTCCCACTTAGTCAACTTTGGTTCGAGTTCCAGATCTGGCAGCTTAAAACTCATACCCAGTGCATGTGCATACGTGCCCAAAGTCCCAAGAGGGGAAGGGATTGTGGCATGGCCATTCTTCTGAGGGGTGATTTTTCACTTTCTGTCTCTCTGTGTCTCTGGCAAGTGCACATACCCTATAGCAAAAATATCTCTTTCAAAAAAAAGAATGTATCTTTAGAATTTAAAAAAGCAAATACTAAAGATTCTTTTGACAGGCAGGACCATTATATTATTTATGGGCATACCATCAATAACACACTCTTTTTTAAGATGCCGTGGTTACTTAAAGTTAGAGACTAGCAGGCCTTCTCCCCACCCCCCTGTCAAATTATGGTATCAGTGGGCCAACATATCATGAAAAGGTAAGTGACATACAACATAGGCCATAAGAATGATGCGATCAGCAAGAGATATGTAATTCTAAAGAGGGTGCAACTATAGTCCTGGGGAGAAGGATGGGTTATGAGAAAAGTAAAGAAGGGAAGACAACAATGAAGACTAGATCGATGAAAGCAATAGGTAGACCAGTTGGCTGGAAGGGAAGTTTCATTCAAATGACATTTTTATGAAATTTTTTTATTCCTCCAGGCAGAATTAATCTGTTCTACACCCTCCTCTTCCCTTTGTGAATGCTTCTAACACGACACATATCACGTAAGGGTGACATTTGTTATGTGGGCTTCTAAAATTCTGATGAATGAATGTCATTTCTGATGAATATACATATTGTATCTTTGGGTTTTGTTTTGTTTTTGCTTGTTTTAGAGAGATTTTTGCTGTAGAGGCTTGCCAGAAAGACAGAGACAGAAAGTGAGAAATCGCTCCCTGGGGGATAGCCATGCTGCAGTCCTTTCTCTTCCATTCTCCTCTCTGGACTTTGGGCACGCATGCACACATGCCTAGCGAGAGTTTTAGGCTACTAGGTCCAGAACTAGAATCACAACCTGCTACATGCGAGTCCAGCAACATAGCCATTATGCCATCTGCTGGTCCCTATACTGTATCTTTAAACAAAACATATCCACTTAATATTTTCTTTAAAATTACATAAATGAGTCATGTTTGTGGTAGAATGGCTTTAAAATATCTCAGTAAATATTTAAAAAGAAAGTTAAAATTCCCACTCCTAGTCCTAGCATCCATAAAAACATACCACTGTTAACATTTTAGTGTATGTCTACACAGTGACACAAATAGGTCTCATTTTTTTGAGTCTGGCCCATATACTCGAACCCAATTTCTCTGGAATGGCTGTTTTATTATTCATAAGGTGTAGAGAAGATATAAAAAGTTGAGTGTCCTGACTCCAGCTATCCGAACCTGGACCCAGAAGCTGAGGTAGGCAGCTGGTTGGTGAAGCTAGTCAAGTTCTGGTGCATCAAAGAAACTGTAACCACAGGAGCAGTTAGTGTTTTCCAGGTCCCAGCGCTTCTGAGTGCAGAGAATGGAGGAGACCTTCAGGGAGCTTGAAGAGTAAATCATCATGAGGCTCACAGGCAGCCACTGCTGAGGTTCTGTTGTGAAACGCTGTCATTTCATTGGTTTGCTTTATTTAAAACCATGAGTTGCAATTCACATTACGTAAAATTAACCAAGGTAAAGCGAACAATTCAGTGGCACTTAAAAATTCACCATGCTGCGTGTGCAAACACCAACTTATCTGGTTCCAAGATAATTCCACCACTCCCAGATACATTATTCCAGTAAGTTGTTTCTCCCCATTTGCCCCTCCCCGCAGCCCCTGGCAATCACCAATCTGTGTATATCTCTATGGAGTTATCTTTTCTAAATATTTCATGTAAATGGAATCAAACGACATGTGACCTTTTGTGTCTGGCTTCTTTCATTTAGCATAATACTTCTGAGATTCATCTACGTTGTGGTGTATACTAGTATTTTCTTTTTATGGCTGAAAGGTTTTCATCTTAGGTATACAACAAAATGTGTTTATTCATCCATTGATGGATGTTTGGGCTGGGCCCTTCACTTTTATCAAAGCCTCTGTAAAAGAAATATTTGCAGGTCTGGACATTTCTAGGCAGGGTTTTATAGATAAGGAACAGTGGTTTATTTGGGGTCACCATGTCAGGCTATATCATGCTCAGTTTGGGTGTGTCTAGTGCACTCAAGTGCCCCAGGAGCTATAAATGATAGAACCCAGACAAACTCAATATAATTATATTCCATAGCTGCTTTCCAACTTTGCAACAACTGTGTGAGACAAGCAGGACAGAAAAGATGATAATCTTTCTATGTAGTTTTTACTGATTGATTGAATGAAGGTAAGAAAAACAGGTACCCTCGAGTCTCACCCCATACTTACCAGCCTTCCAGCCAGCTAGGACCATAGGCAGATTCAGCAGGCTTAGGTCTACCTGGGATCTGAACCCAGAACCTTCATATATGACTCCAGCATCATGCAGTGGCACCCTCCCATCTGCACCACTGTGGCTGGACCCATTATTTCCATTTTATAGATGAGGAACTCGAATTCCAGGGCCCTGGAATGAGAAGCGTTAAGAGTCAGGGCCCACTCAGAGACGTCTGATCAATTGCAGCCCAGCCTCCTTAGGCAGTTATCATTGACAAAACTCCCAGTGAAAACCATGGACTTAGGTAAGAGAGAGATTTATGTGTCAGGAATAAATCTAGTGGCAAATGAATGTCAGCAAACAACTGCAAGTCTGTAAGCCCAGGAATGAGACTGGTACCCAAGGACTGAGAATGCTTTTCTTAACCCAAATATTTTGTCCCCATTGTTCTCCATCTGCTGCCCACACGGCAAAGCATTTGACCAGCAAGTCCCATGTCATCTCTATGGAGCCTGCTTCCTGAAGACCTGAGAAGGTGGCTTTCCTGACATGGTGGGCGTAGGGTAGGCATAGAATGTTTGGTATGGGAGCCAGGCAGCACACTGCCTTCTTACACAGCCAGGGGGATCTCGAAATGTGTGTAGAAAAATGGAACTAAAGAGTGAGTTTATTCTGGTACAAAAAAAAAAAAAATTACAATCCACACATAGTTTTTTTCTTAGTGCACGTGCCTCGTGAACTTTTTGAAGACTGTCTTGTAAAGATATATATTAAGAAATGAATGAATGAACAAGTATGTTCAAAGTGCTTTTAAATTCTTTGCAACTTTTTGCTAAGCAGGTCATTCTCTACATTGAAAATGAGAGCAAAAAATCTACCAAATTGTGGCCCAATGATTTAGTGCCTGTGCCTTTCGCCCTCCTCCAAGGGAGGAAGTGGAGCGGAGCTCTCTCATGTGCATTTGTTGGGGCGGAGGATGGACTGCTCTAACAAAGCCCCAACATGTCAGCGTCTTACAACTAATGATCCCGTGTCTCTCATGTGTAGTTCCCTGTAAGCATTCCAAACTAGTGGGAAGCTCTGTGTTGCCTGGTCATTAGAGACCCAGGTTCCTCCTAAGCCATTGTTCTGTCCATCCCTGTGACATTGTTGTCATCTGCAATCAAAGCTTGGTTACTGTAAATTCCAGCTGAAGAGAGACAAAGTACAGAGAGGAATGCCCATTGTCTCTCTCTCTCTCTCTTTTAAAGAGAGATTTTTGCTATAGGGCACATGCACTTGCTGGAGAGACAGAGAGACAGAAAGTGAGAAATCGCCCCCCAGGGGGAATGGCCATCCTGCCATTCCCTTCTCTTCCATTCTCCTCTCAGGATTTTGAGCGTGTACGCACACATGCCCGGCATGAGTTTTAAGCCACCAGGTCCGGAACTCGAACCACAGTTGACTACGTGGGAGTCCAGCGACATAACCATTACACCATCTGCTGGTCCCGGAATGCCTGTTCTCTTCATGCCTAGTGAGAGATGTGCACATCACTTCTGCCCATGTTTATTGGCAAGAACTTTATCACATGACCATTTAACTGCAGAGAGGTAGGGTGCTGCAGTCTAGCTGTGCACCTGGAAGGAAGAGAGGCTTGATCTTGCATCTCCAGAGCCCCTTGTATCCTTGCAGTTTATCTTTTAGAAGGTATTATGCAAGTCTCACCTCTACTCCCGGACAGAAGGGGCACTCTGCTTGGTTGGAATCTGTTCTCTGATCTATCTATTCCCACATAGAAGGGAAGTAACTTTAAAAGATGCAGATGAACACAGACTTGCCCTTCAGAAGGGCCCCATCAGTCTGGAAAAGTGAAAGGGGAGAGGGGAACTATGAGAACGATGAAATCAAACATGGATGGCCTCGATCCACACAGGTTGTCTCCTCTGACATTTGAAAAAAGTACATTTAAGACAAGATATTCAGCTTCACACAATGGGCAATAACGCATGAAGTGTTTTTCTGCTTATTCATTTGTTTGTTGTTTAAGAATTATTTATTTTATTTTATTTTATTTATTCATATATTTATTTTCATTTGATCAAAGAAGGACAGATACACAGAAAGAAGGGAAATGAGAAAGCAAACCACCAGGTCCAGGACTCGAACCGGGGTCGGCTATGTGGGAGTGTCCAGTGCCTTACCACCATGCTACCTGCTGGTCCTGCATGGAGTTTTTTTTAAAAGAAACGTTTCTAACTACCCAGGGGTCCACCTTTCATTTTGACTTAGGGAGAATACCAATACTCCCAGTGTACACACATGCTCACACAATTACCACCTGCCACGTCCCCCTTGAGGGAGGGTGGCCCATATTAATGAATAGGGCAAGGGGAGGCTGACCCAGCTGTCCTCTAGGCATCTAGAAAGCCTTGAACTAGGTCCTGACCACAAAGGGACCAGCTGGCCTGAGAAGAGCTGGTCTTCATCAAATGGCATCCACTGATGTCACTGCCACCTGCAAGAAACTGGTCAGTGGCTTTGTCCCCATGCCAGAACCACTGGTTGCATGGATCTCTCCCAGCTTCTTAAAAACAAAAGCTCGGGACCAGTATTTGGCACAATGGCTATCTCGTTGGCCTCCCATGTAGTCAACTGCCGTTTGAGTCCTGGACCCAGTGGCTTAAACTCACGCTGGGCACGTGTGCGTGCCCAGGATCCCAAGAGGAGAATGGAGGAGAAGGGATTGTGCATGCCCATCCCCCTGGGGGTAATTTCTTGCTTTCTGTCTGTCTCTCTCTGTCTTTCTGGCGATCGCATGTGCCCTATAGCAAAAACCTCTCTACAGAAGAAAAAAAAAAAAAAAAGAAGAAAAGAAAAGAAGGAAAGAAAAGAAAAGAAGAGAAAAGAAAGGAAAAAGAAACAAAGCTTTTGGGCCAGCCTGATAGCCCAGTGGTTAAGGAAGCCAGATACCACACAGCAGCTGCAGTTTGAATTTCAGTCCCAGTGTCCAAAGAAACAAAAATCCAAAATCTCAACAGGGTGGAGAGAAGGAGGAGAAGAGATTATAATGTAACCATTCCCCATTGGACGGTGCTTTTTTCTTTGCGTTTCCTGCAGCTTCCTGTTCATCTCACCCCTAAGAAGGAGCTATGGATTATCTCAGCAGTGTCAAGTTATGAAATACATTTTCTTGTGAGCAGAAAGCCAAGAACACCAGGACTGGGGGTGGGGTGGGGTGGAGGGATAGGAGAGGAGAGGGAAATGAAAAGTCGTAGGCTGACATATTGCAGGCCAACACAACGTCTTTTGCTCCTTTCCGGCCCTAAGAATAAAGACAGCCTGATAGCGCTGCAGTCTTCTTCCCTATTATGGAGATGCGGCTTGGGCTGGAGGAGGACTGTACCCAATAAACAGAGGTGGGCAGCCCGGGTTTCCCTCTCT
>NW_006160045.1:7515658-7538963 GCF_000334495.1 Tupaia belangeri chinensis
TCCATTGTACTGAGCACAAGGAGGAGAGAAAGACAGGAGGCGGCTGTAAATAAGGGGACAAAGACCAGAGCTGTAAGGAAAGACACAAGGCAGCACAGAGCCTTACTCCTGTTCTTGATCAATGGGGCAGAATGGCTTCTGTGAACACAGCTGACCATGCTGACGAGAGAGGCTTCTGGAGCCTGAGAGTTCAAACTGTGACGAACTGCTAATCCAGTAGTCCTGACACTAGTAAATGGAAAACTCTGGAACTAAGTTATTCATGTCTTTAATGCCGCATCACAATGCCTACATCATTCCCCCTACTTCGGCTTGTCACATAGCATTTTCTTCTCTCGCATCATCACAAGAAGGGTGCAGTGTGATCGTTATTTTGAGAAGAGAGATCACTTGCACACAACTTTGATGACAATATATTGTTATAATTGTTCTATTAATAATTTCTTGTTCATTGTTAAGCTCGTACTGAGATTAATTTATAAATTAATCATAGGTGTATGTATAGGAACGAACACAGTTTCTATAGGAGTTGGGACTATCCACGGGTTCAGGCATCCACCGGCGGTCTTAGAGATAAGGGTGGGCCACTCAGTAGGAGGCAGGGTGAGAACAGTGGGAGACTTCCGTGGTCAAGCAAACTTGACCTGTTGGTCCCTGCTTCCCAGAACAATCACTTACCCTCTCTGAGCCTTAATTCCTTCACTTGCAAAACCAAACTAAGAACACCGCAGGAGGCAGATGGTTGGTGTAATGTGCTGGTGTAGAGAAGGATCCCTAGGGAGAGGCTGGCTAGGCGGCCCCAGGAGGCCTCTTGGGGAATCACAGTTAACCTGACAGGTTAGGCTCAGCAGGGCAAGCTCAGGAATCTAATGTTATGCACCACATAGTCTCTCTCTCCCTCTCTTTATCCCCCCCCCCGCCCCCGGGGAACAATAAACATTAACTTCGCTCAGAGAGACTGATATATAAACCGGAGTGCCTAGTCATTGACTCAAAGTGAGAAATTTCGTCCCTCTGAGGTCCCGATTCTCTTATCCCCAGTAAGAACATTCCCAGTTTATGGGTAAGCATCTAAGAAGCTTGGTTGAGAAACAGGGGAACCGATTAAACCAGTTACATGTAATGGGCTGTTATCCATTTACTCTGGTTCACTTCCCACAATCCTCCTGTTCCCCATACAGCAGTCACCACCACGCAGCTTGCTTTTCCACGAATGTACCACTCTCTCTGCTGTGCTTATCTGTGGGGTCCCCACGGCATCCTTTCCCATCTTAACAATGCTCACATTTATATCACACACACACACATCATAGGCTTCAGGGAGACTGACTCCACTCCCACCTCCTGCCTCAGCCTGGACCATGGTTGGGGAAAAGAAAAATCCATAAAAATGTCTATACCTCAGGTAAACCATCAGTCAGAACAGACAGGCAACTTGATTTTACCTAGTCGGGGTGGATCTCAGGAATATTTCTGGAAACATGGGTGCAGAATGCCCTCTCTTCTGGCCTATATAGTATGTGGATCTGCCCCTGAAATAGCTGCAGAAAACTTGCCTTGCTGAGGAAAGCTGAGAATGGAGTTGACACGGAGCAAAACAGAGCCCAGAAAAGCATGGAAATTGGTCTGGAGTCCTGGTCACGCTGTGCCTGAAGTCCTGATTCCTCCAGATAAATGGTTCTCAATTTAGTGGGGAAATGGGGGATCCTGGGTGAAGTCAGTGACTAGCACCCCCTTGGGGCGTGCCACAGTGATTGGGGATGTACAAGCATTTAGTTTACAGGTTCCCGAAATGGTCTACGATCTCTAGAAGGCAGAGAACGGTCTATCCCCCGGCGTGACTCGTGTGTGTCTCACATACATGAAAATCCTGTTGTTGAGGTTTGGGTTGCCACCAGCAGAACTTTCAACAAAGGCTTATGTGTAACTTATTTAGCAGATAATTTCAGGAAGCATGGAGAGTGTGACGGTTAATCTTACGTGTGACTTGACTGAGTCACACGCTGCCCAGATACTTGGTTAAACAGTATCTGGTGTCTCTCTGGATGAGATTAGTACTCAAACTGGCAAACTGAGGAAAGCAGACTGCCTTCTCCCGGGCTCCATGTGGGTGGGCCCCATCAGAGCCCTGGAAGGTCCATTTAGAGCAAAGGGCTGGGTAGGAGAGAATTCACTCTCTCTGTCTGATGGTCTCCAAGCTGGGTCATCAGCCTTCTCCTACCTTCAAACTCAGACTTCAAGTTACATCGATTCTCCTGCTTTCCATGTTTGGATTGCAACTTACACCATGAACTCTCCTGGACTCCAGCTTGCCGACTGCTGATCTTGAGGCGTCTCTGTCTCCATACTCTCTTGAGCCAATTTGATGTTACATCAAGTGGCTCAAAAATACGGCCACATCACTGATACATTTACAGCGAATGGTTTTCAGCAAACTACTTCTTTTTATTGCCAGAGCTTAGGTGCTCGCTAGAGAAAAACAGAGAGGGGCCGGGGCATAGGGGCTGGGATGCATCTCTTGGACTTAATACAGTGCCTGGTAGGTCGTAGAAGCTCAATAAATCTTTTAAAAAATCAGATAGCAGATAAATACAACTGACATTTGTTTTCCAATCCTCAATTTCTTATTCCATTCTGAGACTCACCAATTCCCTTCTGACCAGTGACTTTTTTAGTTTATTTCTAATAGGGTCCAATAGGATCCCAAAGCTATAATCCACACCTCCACCACTGCCATCTCCAGTCTCGGCTGGTTCAAATCTTGGGCTAGCATGTACATTCAGTGAGCTCAGGGAAGTCTAAGGGTGTGAGCCTAGGACCTTGCCCATGTGAGCAGGTGTGTTACCACTGTCATCACCTGACCCCTGGCTGGTGGTTTTTAATTTAGACAGGCTAATTGGTCAATCTGCACTGCAGTTGATGGCCCCTCTTCTTTGAGGACTTCTGGGGCATCTGGGAAGGAAGGTGCTCCCCCATCTCCTGCCAGTGGGGGAAGTATGGACATGTGGCTTAAAGATTGGGCCAATGTTCTTACTCAGGACTTGACTCTGGAGGGAGGAACACACAGACTCTTACTCGGAGCCATTTAGAGATGACTAGCCAATTAGCTGCAGCTGTGGAGTAACTAGAGTCTAGCGGTGGGGTGGCATGGCCAGGGCTGCAGTGTCCAGGGAGGCAGAAATGAGCATGGCAGGGCCCAAGAGCAGTCAGGAATGTGTGGTGGCAGTGAAAGCAGCAGTGGCCTGAACAGCTGCTCCTGAGGGGGAGAGGGGTCTTGCTGAAATTGTCCATTTGGATTTCTGAACCTGGTCCTCAGCTCCCTGTCACTGACAGGAACCACTCTGATGAGTGCTGGTTCTCACTCCCAGCTCGTCTCCCCACTCTTTCTCCCACAGCCATTCCTTCCACTAAATCTGCATCCTCGCCCCCCCAGGCCCCTGGAATGCATCGGGTTCCCCACCTGGCCCCAGCACAGGTCGGGTTCGTGCCACGTATGGGTCTCTGCGTCCCCAGGGCCCTGCGAGCTCAGCAGCTGCCACAGATGCTGCCTCACTCCACAGGAGAGACCAGGGCAGTGCCCACTGGGTGGGAGCAGGATGCTGGCTTTCCCTGCGCAAGAGAGCGCCGAAGTCTAGAGAAGCTGTCGGCCAGGACTCCTGCTTGTTCTCTCACATGCTCCTGAGCTTCACTTTTATTGCCCAGAGCCATATGTAAAGAGGAATTAGGTTAAGGACCCTGAGCAGCCCTCCTGGCCAGCGAGCCTTACATCACTGTGAGGGGCAGCTGTGGTTTCCTTTTGCTCTGCCCAGGGCCCTGCCTGGATCAGAACAGAGCAACACTAACCTTTAATGACTCCTGCTTTGTTACCCTGGGCAGGGCTCCAAATTCAATGGAATTCTTTTGATGGTAGGGAGTGGAGGGATAAGTCAAATCCTCCTACCACAGTGACAGCATCGACTGGGAACGTGTACAGGGCACTGGTTCCTCAGCGCAGCCCTCAACGCATCCCAGTGACGATTTCGTGTACTGCTACAAGTCCACGCGCTAAGCAGAATCAGCTCTTTACAAATGCAGAAACAGAGGTGCAGAGGGACTTTCCTAAGGCCACACTGCTAGCAGCTGGTAGTCCTGCATGCTAACCCCAGAGGGAAGAAAATGAAAAGGAAAGAGGGGGGAAGGGAAGAATAAGGAACACGTTATAGAGTGGCAGAGTAAGAACTCCTGGGAAAAATTTCAAGATTGCCTAGCCGTCCTGTCTCCTAGAATCTGGAGCACAGAAGCAGTGCAAAGGATTGCATGCCAAACAAGACACATTTTACTATGTAAAAAAGATACTATGAGTTTTTTAGTACATTGACTGGGTGACTGAAGAGAACTATATGTTCTCTTTTGTCTTTTCTAAGACAATAAACAAAATTCCTCCTCTGAAAAGGAGACTGCAATAACAATTTAATACAAACATGCTATTCTGGAAAAGCGCCCGTGGTGTTTCACTACTCAGCTGTAACTTCAGAGGTAACGGGGTTACAAAGTGCAAAGAGTGGATGAAGAGCCCAAACCCAAGGCTGCTAAGCTGCAGGTGGCCACGTAGAACCATCCCTAAACAGTGCCCTATCCTACCTGTGCTTTGAAGGGCCCTGTAGAGCAAACACAGGCACAAAAAATGCAGATGGCAAATAATCCACAGAAGGCGTGGTCGCGCTATCTGGCACTCGGCGCTGACATGGCGCAGCGTGTAACCCTAAACCTCTGTCCAGTGTCTGACACGGTTCAGGCCCCAGAAAAAATCTTACGCACTTCTCCATTTATTTTCAAAGTAAAAAGTGCCTACATGTGACGCCATGAAGTTCATGAGTTGCGTCACAGTCCATGTTGGAAATGGACACTGGTTTTGGAGTGTGGGAGGATTTGAGCAGAGAAAGAGGAGGGATAAAAGAGAAATTAACTGTGAAGTCCATCTTCTCGGGATGGACGCGATGGATTCTGGTACAACAAAATACCCCTCCCCAGGGGCGACAAGTGACCGTTTTCTTCTTTCTGTTTGGATTCCCTTTGTGGTTCCAGAGGCCCTCCCTATGCAGTATTTGCCACAGTTGCCCATGACGGACTTGGAATATTTTGCAGTGCTCAACATCGCTCTTAAATTTGTATATACAGTCGATCTTATTATGTACAATAGTTAGGTGCTATAAGATGGTTGTGAACATTGAACCGGTGAATACCGAGTCAGTGCATCCTAGGTTTAAAACACAGGGCTAGGCTCCTGCCATCATCTCCTCTCAGCATTTCTCAAACTACTCAAGACATACCCTTGCTTCCTGTGTGTTTTTGTTTAGACACTTTTTTTTTTTTGCTCTGGGAAAGAGACAGAGAGAGACAGTGAGAGACAGTGAGAGGGAAAGTAAGACATCACTGCCCTCTCCCAGTGTGGGGAGGATAGCCATGTTGCATTGCTTTCCCCTCCATTCTCCTCTAGGGATTTTGAGCACACATGCACACATGCCTGATGTGATTTTTAAGTCACTGGGTCTGGGACTCAAACCGTGGCAAGCCACGTGGGAGTCCAGTGCCTTCACCTCTACACCATCTGCTGGCCTCACTTAGACACCTTTTAATATGTGTATTGTTGATTCATTAACAGTGAATTCAAGGCCAACACGATTAGAGTCCATGCCTGAACAAAGCTTTCCTTTTTTCTTTCTTTCTCTCTTTCTTTTTCTTTCTTTCTTTCTTTCTCTTTCTTTCTTTCTTTCTTTCTTTCTTTCTTTCTTTCTTTCTTTCTTTCTTTCTTTCTTTCTTTCTTTCTTTCTCTCCCTCTCTCTCTCTCTCTCTTTCTTTCTTTCTTTCTTTCTTTCTTTCTTTTTGTTTGTTTTTTTGTTTTTGTTTTAAATCAAGAGAGGGGTAGGTGCACTCACCAGAGAGAGAGAAAGCACCCCCCACCTCCTATGGGGTATGGTCACATCGCAATCCCTCCTCCATTTCTCCATCCTCTCAGGATTTGCGACACCCATGCATACATGCCTTGTGAGTTTTTTAAGGCACCAGGGTTAAAATGTGAGCCATGGTCAGTCATGTGGGACCTGGCTCTGTTGACCACCAGGCTATGGAGCTGGCCCATGAGCAAAGTTTTCCTAACACCCGTATTTTCTCCGTATAGCACATCGCAGCCTCCTGTACTTACTAACGCTAGACAGCACTTCATCACTATGCTGGGGCTGTTTAGCCAATCCCAGACAAAAACTGGAAAACCGGCACTAAATATTGATAGACCGACGAAAGGACACTTGCTCACAATATGAAAAAGCTAAAACAGGAAGGTAGAACATGGCCTTATTTGATCTCAGCTGCGAATGTGTGAGTAGGGTGACTTAAATTTTCCATTGCACATCTGCATATGACCTTCCAAAACACTGCCAGTATTGATTACAAAGTTGCAAAGTAATATTAGCTAGCAGGCAAATTCACAAATACGGAATCTGAGATTAGTGAAGGTCTACAGGGTGTGGAACTAGATGCAACTCGTGTGCTGTGTGATGCTAACTATATATTTTACTACATATTATATATCATATAGTGGATATTATAATTGGGCGTAGAACACTAAAATTGCAAATAGTTTTATTTTTATAAAAAGAAGTAATAAGGCCCAGCCAGGTGGTACAGTCTGTAGCGTATTCGGTTGTAGTGCTGGAACTCATATAGTAGTGGGTTCGGATCTCAGAGTTGGCCTGAAAACATGCTGGCACTTGTGTGGTGGGTGGCCAGGATCCTGAGGAGCAGGAAAGGGAATTGAGGTGTGGTGAGACTCTGTTTGAGGCTGTTTCTCTCTCTTGCACACACATGTGCATAAACCCCCATCATTAAAAAGAAGTAACCAGTGAGCCAGTCCTGCAGTCTAATAGTTAAGGGAGATGGGTTCCACATGGTTGAATTTGGTTCAAATCCTGTTCACGGTGGCTTACAAAACGCTCTGGGCACATGTGTGTGCATGCTCCAATCCCTTAATCGTGCTCCACTGAGGAGTACTTTCTCCCTGTCTTTCTGTCTCTCTCTGGTGAGACATGTACCTACCAGCAGTTTTTTTTTAAAAAAAGGATAATAAGATTTAAGAAAATTTTCAATAAAATAAATATGGTTCATCTCAGTTTAAAATTTTGAAGTTCTTTTTTCCTCTTTTTTTTGGAGAGGTTTTTGCTATAGAGCACGTGTACTTGCCAGAAAGACAGAGAGAGACAGAGAGACAGAAAGCGAGAAATCATCCCCCAGGGGGGATGGCCACACTGCAATCCCTTCTCCATTCTCTTCTCGGGATCTTGGGCTCGCACGCACACGCGCCTAGCATGAGTTTAAGCCACCGGGTCTGGGACTCAAACTGCAGTTGACTACATGGGAGTCTGGCGACATAACCATTATGCCAACTGCTGGTCCTTTAAAGTTTTTCTTTCTTTATTAATGATGGAGCACATGTGTGTGTATGTACAAAAGACCAAGAGAGAAGAAGAAGAAGAAGAAGAAGAAGAAGAAGAAGGAGAAAATAAAAATAAAAAAAAGAAAAGCACCTCCAAGGGAAGCAAAAGAAAGAGAGAGAAAATTTAAAAAAGAAGAAGAAGAAGAAGAAGAAGAAGAAGAAGAAGAAGAAGAAGAAGAAGAAGAAGAAGAAGAAGAAGAAGAAGAAGAAGAAGAAGAAGAAGAAGAAGAAGAAGAAGAAGAAGAAGAAGAAGAAGAAGAAGAAGAAGAAGAAGAAGAAGAAGAAGAAGAAGAAGAAGAAGAAGAAGAAGAAGAAGAAGAAGAAGAAGAAGAAGAAGAAGAAGAAGAAGAAGAAGAAGAAGAAGAAGAAGAAGAAGAAGAAGAAGAAGAAGAAGAAGAAGAAGAAGAAGAAGAAGAAGAAGAAGAAGAAGAAGAAGAAGAAAGAAGAGTGCCCTCCCCAAGATCTAGCCACGCTACTACAATTCCTTTCCTTCTCTAGCCCATTGGCTCCTGGCCACTCGCCCACATGCCTGGTATGTTTTAGGTTGATGGGGCTGGGGATTTGAACTGTGGTTGTCATATGAAATTTGGCTTCCTCAAAGCCAGCCATGTTTAAATAATTTTGACCTAAAATATTTATATTCATTAATGTGAATTTATAACTGACTTTTCATTTTAATAGATAAACATGTTAGAAGAAAAATAATTTTAAAAGAAGATATATGTTTAAAAATATTTTATTTAACTTTATTTATTTACTTATTTTAATTTGACCAGAGAGGGATAGGATGACTTTAAGAGAGAGAGAGAGAGAGAGGGAGGGAGGGAAAGTGAGAAAGCAAGCCACCAAATCTGGGACTTGAACCACAGTAGGCCATGTGGGAGTCCAATGTCCTTAACCAGTATGCCACCTGCTGGCCCCTAAAAAAAGATAATTTTCACTTTTTTTATATTTTGTGAAATATGTTAAAAATTTGTGTACTTTAATATAATTGCTTTTATCACTTAATTCTTTAATAGAAAACCTATAATGTGAACAATATTATACAATAATATGGTTAATAATGTTGCTAAAGGGGGACAGCAGGTGGCGTAGTGCTTAAGGGTGTTGAACTCCTACATGGCTGACTGTGGTTTGCGTCTTGGACCTGGTCTCCCTCTCTCTATCTCTCTCTCTCTCTCTTTCTCTCACTTGGTCCTCCTCTGGTCAAATGAATAAATGAATAAATAAAGTTGAGAAAGCTAAATAAAAAAAGATGTTCTTTTGAGTAATAAAAAAAAATGTTAAAAAAATAATGTTGCTAAAGGGAGGTCAAGAAAACTAATTTTATAGGATAAATAATATAATATGTGAATTATGTCTTAATTTTATTACTCATCTAGCTTTTGCCAATCTATCAACAGAAGGAAAATTCAAATGTCTTTGATATTTGCTTGACTTGAAGTCATATAAAAGTCATAGCTTTACCCATATTTAACATTTTTTTTGTTGGGACAAGCAGATGGGATAATAGTTACATTGCTGGACTCCCACATAGTTGACCTCAGTTCAAGTCCTGGACTTGGTGGCTTAAAACTCAAGCTGGGTGCATGTGTGTACATGCCCAAAATTCCAAGAGGAGAATGGAGGAGAAGGGATTGTGGTATGGCCATCCTCCCTGGGGGATGATTTCTCTCTTTCTGTCTCTGTCTCTCTGGTGAGTGCACAGACCCTATATTAAAAATCTCTCTCTAAAAAATTTTTGTTGTTAACAAAGATGAATTCATCAAGGTAGAGAATAAAATGTGTTTCTTTTTTCTTTTCTAGAGATTTTTGCTATAGGGCACATGTGCTCACTGGAGAGCCAGAGAGAGACATAAGATTTAAGACAATTTTCAATAAAATAAATATGGTTCATCTTGGTTTGAACATTTTTTAAACTGTTTCTTTATTAATGATGAAGCACATGTATGTATGTACAAAAGACCAAGAGAGAGAAGAAAAAGAAAGAGAGAGAGGAAAAAATAATAATAAATCTCCTTGAGGGAATGACCATGCCACAATCCCTTCTCCTTGATTCTCCTCTTGATATTTTAGGCACACACGCACACACGCCTGGTGTGAGTTTCAACCCACCAGGTCTGGAACTCGAACCATGGTAGAGCACGTGGGAGTTCAACACCTTAACCCCAAATGTGTTTTGGTTTGTGGGACTCTACTTATACTCTTGCCCTGGGACCCATCCATGTCCTGGGGGGCCTGTTACCATGAGACTGAGGGTGTGAGGATGGTTTGGAGTCTGTGTCCCTGAAAAACTGTGATGTAGTTTAGCAGATATTCTGATATTCTGACCAGATATATTCCCAAATTGCAGAAAAAAAGTAAAAATAGCATCAAATCAGGTAGAAACTCTCCAATAATAGGATTAAAACTGACTCGTGGTTGGAAAAGGCCACACTGATAGGCCAGTAGCCATTGTAGAGGCTTCAAAAAATGCATGTTGGCCTTCACAGCCCCAGCAGGGAGAGAATCTTCGTGAAGCTAATGGGGTCAGATGGTCATTTGTTCAACTGAACAGAATGTGGAATCAACATGCTTTGCTGTCCCATTCTGGAGGAAATGCTGATGGACCATGTCCCATGTATGATGCTGCACTGTCCTGAGCATGGAAGATTCCAGCAATGGAACTCATGTCTATCCTAAGGCTTCTGTCTCTGATTAGCCCCAGCCAAGGCTTTTCTAGAACGTGTTTTCAAGAAGCTAAATACAAAGCATGAGCCCACCTGTTCAGGTTCATGAGATCCCTTCCATGTATTGAAGTTGGAGCTATAAGCCCTTTGAGTAAAGATTTGGCTTCTGCGAAGCCTCAGAGACACAGGAAGTGCCCTGGGTTCTACTCCCAGTTTCTATACAAACTAGCTGAGCAACCTTGGACAATTTCTTTAACCTTTACAGGCCTCTGTTCCCTCATCATGAAAACAAAAGCTCTGTCTTAAATGATTTTAAAGATCTCTCTTGCATTGCAATGCTATGATTTATCAGCAAGAGGGATTCCTTCTGTGTGTCTTGGAGTACATCCAGCATAAGGATTACTTACTCCAAAAGGCAGTTGTTCATTTGTTTGCTGGCCTCAGGGGGAACCCAGACGTATATGGGGGAGCTGGGATGACAGAAAGGACCTGGTGGCAGGTGCCCTCTGCCTCTGGCCAGAGTCTTAGCATTGGCCCAGACTGTTTGGTGGAGGTCATCCCACCCTTGTCATGCACCAGAGGCTACCTTTAGGGAAGTACCCACAAGACAATAGGTCCCTTTGACAGTGAGTTCTTTCTACTATTGTAGGTAGGTTTTGAGTTCTGTAATAAGGTTCAGTTGGTAACTTCTTTAAAGCAAGACTTATTTTCACCTAGTAAGTCAATAAATACTTAAGTGAGGAATAATAAGACCTCCCTCATACTACTTCAGGTACTTCCCGTACTTCCATAGTAAATAGATTCCTATAGCATTTTGAACTGCGCCTGACAAATGAATTCCAATAACTGTTCGTTTTTCGGTGCCTACTATATGTTGGGCATGTGCTAGGTGTTAGAATAGGAAAAAGAGTAAGATCAGCTCCCTAAGGATCACAGAGCAGAGGTGGATGTCATGTAAGAGTACTCTGTGACAGCCAACACAACCCAGGAAGAAACCAAAATTATGGCCCTACAGACAAGAGAAGTATTGGTTCTCTGGAGAAGGAGAGAGGAATGAAGGGGCGGGGGACATCTATCTCTTCTTCATACCCTGCATTCCATCCTTCCCTTCATTAGCTAAGAGAAGTCAGCTTTCTGTGGGAACCCATCCCATGTAGTCCATAGGACTGATCCCAGGTTAGGGCAGGTGAACCAAGTCTGGCCAATCAGAATATTCTATATTCCTGTTGACCAATCACTGGCTTGGATACACATGAAGACAATAAGAAAGCTTTGCAGGACTTTGACCAAGCCTATTAGAAAAGCATTCATTTGGGACCAGCAGATGGCATAATGGTTATGTTGCTGAACTCCCACATAGTCAACCGCGCTTCGAGTCCCTGACCTGGGCGCTTAAAACTCACATTGAGTGTGTGTGCATATGTGCCCAAGAGAACGGAGGAGAAGGGATTATGGCATGGCCAACCCCCCTAGGGGCTGATTTCTTGCTTTTCATCTATCTCTGTCTCTCCAACTAATACTTGGCCCTATAGCAAAAAAGCTCTCTAGAAAGAAAAAAAGAAAAGCATTCATTTGCTCACTCTCTTTTCCAAAAGTTTATTTATTTCTTCCATGAGACAGGAAGGGAGAAAGAAAGAGAGGCACTCTCAGCAATGTCTTCGTACAATCTAATTCCAGCTTCAGTCAGCCAGGTTCACAGGCATGCACAAGTGCACTTGGCATCCATAAGGTCACCCCAGTACATGAGCCGGGGACCTTCCCATATGGCCTCAGTGTTACTGAGCACCGTGTTCCCACTATGCTATCGTAGCTGAGCATATTCATTCTCTTCCGTGAGCTGTAAGGATAATGCATGCTTGGAGCTGCCGGTCCGACTATCTTCAACTTCAGGTGGAGAGAAACTGAACCCAAATCAGAAGGAAAGATTGAGTTGGGCGTGAAGGGGAAAGATTCTATCACATTCTCTGAACCCCTGGATGCAGTTGTACCTGAAGCTACAACCACTCCCAGTTATATGGACTGAAAAAGTACACCTTTGCCCAAGCTGAACTGAGTTGAGTTTTTGGCATTTGCAATCATCAGCCCTGGCTAACACAGAAGAGATTTTTCTTCCTCTTCTTCCTCCTCCTCCTCTTCTTCCTCTTCTTTTTTAATGCAGAAGGTTTTAAAGAGGGATGTGTGAACTGGAGTTTGAAGAGCACATAGGGAATAAAAAAAGACGTTAATCTTTGGGATTCAGAAACAAATCACAATTCCCAGGAAGTCTTGAGACTTCTTTAAAACCATAAATTATTCTTTATTTTTATAACACTATATATCTGTTTTAAATAATGAGTGACTGTAATAATAAACAATGAATCACGTTTCTGTGGTAAAGATTATAATAAAAATTTCAGATACTTTCTGTGTACAAAAGATACAGGGCTAGCAAGAGGCATGGTGGTTAAGGCGCTGGATTCCACATGGCCAACTCCACAGTTTGAATCCTAGACCTGGTGGCCTGGAAAACACACCAGGCATGTGTGCATGCATGCCCAAAAATCCCTAAAGGAGAACGGAGAAGGGATTGCGATGTGGTCATCTCCCCAGGAGGTGAGTTCTCACCTTTCTGTCTTTCTGGCGCAGGGGAGGGCATGAGCCCTGTGGCAAAAAAAAAAAAAAATCTAAAAGAAGAAAAGATATAGTAAATGTATAATTTATTATTGTTATGAGGAAATATATGATGTTTATAGATTACATATTTAAGTAACAAAAATAATCTCTCCCTGATGCAGACATTTGATAATAGAAAATACTAAAGTAAGAGAAGCTTAACCAAATAAGTCATTAGAAATTAAAAGACTAAGGACCAGCAGTTGGCGTAATGACTATGTCGCTGGACTCCGATGTAGTCGACCGCGGTTCGAATCCCGGACCTGGTGGCTTGAACTCACACCAGGTGCGTGTGCGTGCGTGCCCAAGATCCTGAGAGGAGAATGGAGGAGAAGGGATTGCAGTTGGCCAGCCCCCCTGGGAGGTGATTTCTTGCTTTCTGTCTCTCTCCATCTTTCTGGTGAGAGCACATGCTCTATAAAACCCAACAAAAAAAAAAAAAAAAAAAAAAAAAAAAGAAAGAAAGAAAGAAATTAAAAGACTAAAAATAATTATCCTAAAAATAAAAACCTAAAAATGAAAACTTTAAACACAAAAAGCATTAATTGCCCTACACAATTGTCTTGATCTTTGTTTCGTGATGACATTCTGGAGGTTAAAATAAAAAGCCTTTCGCTTTGTGTTGACATAGGCTGAAGTGTTAGAGTACACATACTTATAAAAGCATCTTCGGCTAGCCATTAGGGTACATGTTGTTTCACATAAGCTTGTTTCCTATTGGATGATGAAACTATTACTACCGTGTCTCCTTGCCCTGATTTCGGTTTTGTCTTGGGAATAAATATTGTTGTTGAGAATTCAGACTTTAGACTGTTTCTGAGCCACATCATCTTCTCTTTGGGTTTTTTTCTTTGTGGGGTCCAGCTAGGTAAGGCCTGTCCACTCTGTAACTTATAGCACTGCATAGCTTCTGAGGTCTCCTGGAAGCTGTTAGTCCCACAGCGAGGCTGCTCCCTGCTAGACCTTCCCAGTCTTACCCTCCATCCAACCCTCTCCCAAGAACCTCAACATTCACACTCCTGAGCTCCCCATCTGGGTAGCTAGCTCCTTCCTCTCCAGTCCCCTGACCCACAAACTCCATTGGCTTCTGCACCCTGACCTCCTCTGTGTGCTTCTCCCTTAGCTCAGCAAGACCACATGTTTCTTCATACCACTCCATCTCATTACGATCCACTGAGTGACCCCAGAGGCAGATGGGGGCCACCTGTGCATGTCCCTGCTGTCAAAAATCACAGCACTGAGACCAGCAGGTGGCAAGGCGGTTGGATAGGAAAATGGAAAAGAGATTATGGCATGACTAAACCCCACTGGGGGGTGCTTTCTTCCTCTCCCTCTATGTCTCTCTCTGGCATGTACACATGTCCTCTGGCAACTTAAAAATAATAATAAAGGAACCAGCAGATGGTGTAATGGTTATGTCACTGGACTCCCACATAGCTGACCACGGTTCGAGTCCTGGACCTAGTGACTTTCTCTCTCTCTCTTTCTCTCTCTCTCTCTCTCTCTGCCTCTCTCTGGTTAAATTAAAATAAATGAATGAATAAATCAAATTTTAAAAAAGAATCATAGCCCTGGGTTACACATGCTCCTATTCCTAAAAGCAGTTGTCTCATCTATTTCCCCCATTTTTATAGTTGTTTAAGATGTGAGAGTAAATTTAGTATTAGTTGCTGCTGTGTGGCCAGGCATGAAAGTCCACGTCCTGATTTTCATAAGATTATTACATTGCCTAATTTTATAACATGTATATTTTGTGTCAAAGTCATAATTTTACCCTTTTCCTTTTAGCACTAATTCCACCTTTAAATGGATTCAGTAGTCTCCCTGGGTCTTTTTACAATGATCTTTTCATTCTTGGGTTCTTCATTTGCTTCATTCCCCTAACAAGTTAGTTTTTTTTGTTGGTGTTTTGTTTTTGTTTTTAGTTTTTCCATTTATTTCATGAGAGAGAGAGAAAGACAAACACCTTCATAGGGTTTTACATCACAATGGCCACCCACACCCTGTCTCTCCCAGCCAGGATCCTGGGTTCATGCGTGTGCGCCCAGCTTCCAAGGTTAGCCAAGGAACTGAACCCCAGCCCTCCATGCAGCCTCCAGCATTGCCGAGCACTGGGCTACCACGGTGCCACTGCGGCTTGGCCAAGACTTTATAATGAGTAATTGGTTTTCATTTTTTCCCCCAAGGAGGACTCGTGAGAGGTTCCATTCCTTAAGCTTTTTACCTTTTTTCTCCCCATTTGAGAATTTCTGCCTTTCGCCTTTATACTGAAATAGCACCCTGTCTGGTTATTCTCTCTGTTGTACTTTACAGATGGTATTCTAATGCCTTCTTTAAGTATTTCCGAGTGATTAAAATATTTCAAAAAAATGTTCAGAATTGTGTTTCTTTTATTCCAATGAAATATTGGTACCTGCACAAGAAGGTGGATAACCCTGATATTCTAAGTCATCATAAGAAAGTGAACACTCATGCGTTCCTCACCCGCCCTCATGACTAGAACATTACAACAACAGGGGTTTCAAAAAGTTTACGGAAAATGCGTGGCATAAAAAATAAATTGTTCATGCGTTTCAAAACGTTTTGTACAGGGACCAGCAGTTGGCGTAATGGCTATGTCACTGGACTCCCATGTAGTCGACCACGGTTTGAGTCCCCGACCCGGTGGCTTAAAGCTCACGCCGGGCACGTGTGTGTGCATGCCCAAGACCTCGAGAGGAGAATGGAGGAGAAGGGATTGCAGCATGGCCATCCCCCCGGGGGTGATTTCTCACTTTGTCTCTCTCTTTCTGGCGAGCACATGCGCCCTATAGCAAAAACCTCCCCCCGCCCCCAGAAAAATGCTTTGTACCAAAATTAAGTCATACTTTAATTTCATTTTTCCATAAACCTTTTGAAGTCCCCTCATATTGTGTTTCTTGCTGACACTCTCCTCTTACCCAAACCCTCAGAGAGAATCATTATCCTGTTTCTTTGTAGATTCACCATGAAATTTTCCTTAAATAACATGTTACTTAATTTTTTAAAATATGATAAATGCAGTATGTTTCTAAGAGTCAGTCACATTGATGTGTATGGCCATGGGTCATTTATTATCACTATAGTCAAGGACCTGATTTTATGAGTAAACTATAATGCATTTACCCATTCTTTTATTAACTGAGAATTAAACTGCTTCTAATTTTTTCTATGATGAGCAATGCTATCAGGAGCATTCTTGTACTTATCTCTGAGCATATGCTGCAACATTTTGGTAGGATACATATTCAAGGGTGAAACTGGTGAGTTTACAGAGTATGTACATACTCACTTTAGAAGTTAATGCTAAATATTTTTCTAGAGTGATTACACAAAAGTAATGCCCACTGCCAGTGAAATGGGGTTCCCTGGCACCGCCTGTTCTCCACCATGTCCTGGTCTTGAATGTTGCTGTAAAGAAGTCCAACTTGAGAGGCCAGCAGGGGGTATGATGGTTGAGGCAGAAGACTCCACATAGCCAGCTGAAGTTCAAGTCCCAGACTCAGAGTCTTAAAAATCACACTGGGCACGTGTGTATGTATGCCCGAATTCTCCAGCAGAGAATGGAGAAGAGATTGTGGCATGGCCATCCCCCTGGGTTGTGATTTGTCATTTTTCTCTCTCTTTCCATCTCTCTCTAGTGACTGCACAGGCCTTATGGCAAAACAAACAAATAAAGAAAAACAAAAACAAAAACCCTTAAAAAACAAAAAGAAAAACTAGGAAAAAAAACAAAAACTTCTGCCCAGTTTTTGTTCCTCTAGTGAGATTTGCTTTTTCTGTTAAAAAACTTAAAGGGGCTGGCAGGTGGCATGGTGGTTAAGGGCACTGGACTCCACATGGCTGACCACGGTTCAAGTCCTGGACCTGCTGGCTTGCTCTCTCACTTTCCCTCTCTCTCTCTCTCTGTTCCTCTCTGGTCAAATATAAATAAGTAAGTAAATAAATAAATAAATAAAATAATTCTTTAAAAAAGAAAATTTTTCTTTATCATCAAAGTGCACTAATTTAATTAAAATACACTTGAGTATTTAAAATTTTGTATCACATTTCCTTAGAGTGAAGTTTATTCTGTTTGTGTATTCAGTACTTCATTTCAAAGAATTTCACTCGATTGGGAACCAGCAGTTAGCATAATGGCTATGTCGCTGGACTCCCACATAGTCGACCGCAGTTCATGTCTTGGATCCGGTGGCTTAAAACTCACGCCGGGCGCGTGTGCGTGCGTGCCCAAGATCCCAAGAGGAGAATGGAGGAGAAGGGATTGCGGTGTGACCATCCCCTCTGGGGGGTGATTTCTCGCTTTCTGTCTCTCTGTCTCTGTCTGTCTGGCGAGCACATGCACCCTATAGCGAAAACCTCTCCAAAAAATAAATAAATAAATAAAAGAATTTCACTTGATTATACATTTGAAAACATCTTTTATTTCATATATTGGTCTCTTTACTTAAAGGCCACTAATTACCCCTATATTTAATCATGTTTTCCTTTCTTTCTCCAATTTCTTTTTCATCTGCAATACACTGTCATTATCTTAAACCTTTCCTCAATATCACTGAAGTTTTTAAGTATCTATTCTACTTCGCCTTGTTTCTAATTTACATTCTAAGTCTATAATGAGGCTGCCCTAAATTTGTTTCATAAATCTGAAATTTCTCTTTTCATCTCATTTCTGCTGTTTTACCATTTTTTCCTTTGAATTCTGATTTTGCTGAATTCATGCTGTAAGTAGGATGAACGGTGCGAAGAATGGAGAGGAATTGCCTCCTGTCGGTGGGATGACCATTTTCTCTCTGGTGGGTTCTGGGGCATTTGCAAGTTTGGGGAGGGTATCACCAAAAGTGGGGAGGTTGAGACAATGGACTTCCATGAGAAGGGACGAGGATGGGGTGAAGTGAGCCACTGACCTGCATCTGAGGCAAAGACGACTGATTCCATTAAGCTCCAGATCCTAGCAAATGTTTCTAGAAAAAAAAAAAAAAAGAGGAAATGCAGATGCATGTCACATTTATGCCCAATTTAGTTGTCTCCATGTTCCCCTTTCTTCCTTGTTCCACCTACCTACCATCATTCCTTCCCCATTGTTTCCAAGGTGCAAAAAGAAAATGCAGACTTAGATCATCTCAAAAAATGTGAAACCAATTGCACTGGAAATGGTTCAATTGTCTTTGCGTTTACTGAAGTGCACAGTGTGTCATTTGAAATTTTGAAAATTTAGTAGGAAAATTCATTTTAACACCCCAACCAGTGGGGCAAAGGGGAATGGAAGTTAGACATTGAAGAAATGCTGAGTGTCAGGCACACGGCTAAAGGAAGCACCGGGACAGGTTCACCTTCAGTGATGACTCAGGGTCCAGAAGTCATGGTATTAGTACAAGTCATGATTCTGAGATTAAGCCAGCTCTCTTCTCAGTTGGGATGGAGACCTGGACTGGGAAACAGCCAATGATCTCCAAGCCTATCGCTTCTCCCATGGTGGCACTTCCTTCCAACATCCTTAGACTTACTTTAGGGCTGGATAATGATTTCATCCCGAATCTCCGAGTTCAATCTCCGAGACCACATTGACCAGCACAAACCCCAACATAGTCACAGGACTGTGACATAGTCGCCCACACTGGGGAACTGGGGCTGAGGTCAAGTTGCCTTGGAATCTAGGGGCTTTAATTACCTAATACCATATGTAGGTCTGAGCCAGAAAGGATGGCCCCCATTAGGTAGGTAGGAGGAGCTCCTGTTGGATAAATTTTCATCCTTCAGTCAACCAGAGGATACTTTGCAGTACAGTCTATTACGAGTTGTCACAAAAATAAATTATAATAATTCATTATAATAACAAATGGTTAATTGTTGCTACATTAATATTCATTTTTATTATAGTTGACAATAACATATTGATGATGCACTTACAACGTGCTGGTCTCTAGCTAAAGGTGCTGTACCTATCATCTCACTTATTCTTCTTGACGACCCCCTGAAGTACACGTAATCATGTCTTCCTTAGTACTGAGTCACATGCCCACTCAGAATCCATGCAGTCAGCGGGCGATCGTGCAGTGTGAGTGCACTGGGGTCCACTGACGTCCCACCAGGTCCCTTCCCCACCAGGTTGCTTATCTTCCCTGGTCTGTGACCATTGGCTACCACTGTCTCCTAGCTGTCCCTGTTCTCCAGAGAATCACCCTTGGCCAAATGGGAGTTGCTTCTCCTGGAAACACTCTCCCTCCTCCCTTACAGTCCATTACAATGACTGATCCATTAGAGGTATCAGAAGTTGGTTCCCTTCTAATCTCAGGGTGGGACCAACTCTGTGGTATAATTCATTCTTTAGAATTCACTGTAAGCTGGGACCAGCAGTTAGTGTAATGGCTATGTCGCTGGACTCCCATGTAGTTGACCGCGGTTCGCCTCCTGGATCTGGTGGCTTAAACTCACGCCAGGCGCGTGTGCGTGCATGCCCAAGATCCGGAGAGGAGAATGGAGGAGAAGGGATTGCAGTGTGGCCATCCCCCCTGGGGGTGATTTCTCGCTTTCTGTCTCTCTGTCTCTTGTCTGTCTGGAGAGCGCTTGAGCACTATAGCAAAAAAAAAAAAAAAAAAGAATTCACTGTGAGCTTAGGCAGAAGGACTAAGACTACATCATTCCGCTCACATCCTTCCTTCGGCCTGTCGTTCCTCTCTCACCTCTTTTCTCTCCCTCTTTTTTTTGTTTTAATAATTATTTAACTTTCTTTCTTCTTTCTTTCTCCCTTTCTCTCTTTCTTTCTTTCTTTCTTTCTCTCTCTCTCTCTCTCTCACTCTTTCTTTCTTTCTTTCTTTCTTCTTTCTTTCTTTCTTCCTCTTTCTATTTTAATTTGGCCAGAGAGGGACAGAGAAAGAGCGAGAGTGAGAAAGCACGCTGCCGAGTCCGGCACCCTTAGCCACCGTTCCACCTGCCGCTCCACCTCTTTTCTCTGAACGGCACTTCATTCGCAAAAGACACGCACCAATTTCTGTCTCAGGCTCTGTTTCTACTGAACCCAACCCACAACAGTGGGATGGTGTAATGAAAATAGGCTTTAGTTTCCGGCAAACCTGAGTTAACATCTCTGCGGCTGTGTGATCCCAAGCAAATGAGTTCACCTCGCAGAGTCCGATGGTCTCCATCAGTTTTTTTTTTCTTTTTAAATGAGATAATATTACTAATTTAAACGTTATCCTCTCCATGTTTGCAGTTTAGGAACTGAGACTTAGAGAGATGAAGTAACTCGTCCAGTGCCGTAGAGCCAAAGTGAAAGAGGAGTCAAAGTTACCGCTGAGCCAGGATTTGAAACCAGGCAACCTCGACTCCGAACTCCGTGTGCTTTTACATTGCCCAACACGGAGGGTATTGCAGTCTGGTAACATCTTAACTTGCTGTGAGCAATTCAACCCACCATAGGAATACAGTATATATTAGGTCGTCCGGAAAGTTATGACATTGCTCTGTTTTTCTATGCAAAGATGTGTCTCGACTTTGCAGACAACCCAATACTCTTTGATGAATGAGCAAGTGGGTGGGTGGCTGTAGACGGGTGAGTGGAACGTCTGGTGCCGCAGGTAGCTGTCCCTTGAACTGCAGCCCTCTTCACTGCCTTCTCCTCTGTGTTGGAGAATATCTGGCCCTGTATATGTGAATGGGCACAACTTTTCTAAATGTACGAACACTTCACTGAACTCCTCACTATCAACCATTGCTAAAGTGATCACTTAACTACTGCACAAAACCAAGTTGTTCTTTACAGCAATCTTTAGTTCCTCACTCTAGGCATTCACAAAAAGAGAATTGCTTATATTTAAGGTTTATACTGTAAAGAAGGCAAAGGGGATCATATTTCCCTTGCTAACTATGAAAGCTTCACACAGTCAAGGCTAAAAGGCTTTTGCAATCTTCCATTCTGCTGCCCTCAGTGTTCAGGTGAGTGTTTGAGCCCCAGTGAGGAATGCACGTTTAGGTGGTTGCTGAACGATTATTTCACCTTCTATTACAGGCAAAACTTCATTTCTCCACAACTGGCTCTTATCTAACTCATTTAACCTTTATTTTATTTATTTATTTATTGTTGCTATAGTGTGAGCACACTGGGTAGGCGGGGAGATCGACTCTAAGGAGGGAAGGTCATGCTGCAATCCCAAATCCTCCACTATCCTCTTGGGATTTGGGGATTTGAGACACATATGCACACATGCCTAGTGTGATTTTCAAGCCACTGGGTCCAGGACTGAAACCATATTGTCAGTGGGATCCAGCTGCTTTAACCTCTGTGCCACCTGCTGCCCCCACTGCCTTTAAAATGGGGATAATAATATTTTTAAAATCATGTATTTATTTAATTGTATTTATTGTCGTTATCATTTTTAAAACTTGCTACAGGGTGCATGTGTTTACCAGAGAGAGATGGAGAGAGAGAGAGAGAGAAGGAAAGTGAGAAAACAAGCCACCAGGTCTGGGACTCGAACTGCAGCCAGCCATGTGGGAGTCCAGCGCCTCAACCACCATGCCACCTGCTGGCCCCAGGGATAATAGCAGTACCTACCTCATGGCTTGGCTGTGATACATGAAGATTAATACATATTGATAACATATGTAAATGTCTAGGACAGTGCCTGACACCACACCTCATGAGCTCTTAAACCACATATCCAGCACTATGGTTATTATCACTTCATAGCAAGTGACTGGGCTTGCGCAAATGAATTCATGACTTAATGAGGGAACTGATAACTATTTTCTTTTTATCTGTACTTAGGGTACTATAAAATGTTGCTTTTGAATATCGCTCTAGTTAGAATCAGTTTTCTTGTTTTGCTTAAACACACACACACACGTGTGTATATATGTATGCACGTGTGTGTATGGGAGAGAGAATATGAAATGTCAAACCTTCAAATCCTGATGGCTCTCCCTTCAGAGTGCATTCAGCACGCCAACCTCTCAACACCTCTGCTCTCTCATGGGAATCTGCTTCTCCTGCCTGGATTCCTGTGACACTTCCTCAATGTTCTTCCTGCCGACAACCCCGCCCCTGACCCTGCCCAGTCTGTTCCCCCCAGGCTCCAGAGGGTTCCTTCTAAAATGTGAGTCAGGGCCAGCAGGTGGCGTGGTGGTTAAGGACACTGGACTCCCATATGGCTGATCATGGTTTGAGTCCTGGACCTGGTGGCTTGCTTTCCCACTTTCCCTTGCTCTCTCTCATTCACTCTATCCCTCTCTGGTCAAATATAAATAAATAAAGTCAAATAAAATAATTCTTTAAAAAAATAAAATAAAATGTGAGTCAGCTCGTTTTAGTTCTCTGTCCAGCTCCCAGGCATGTCCCAGGCAAAGCCCGGACTACCTCACTGGCTTCATTCCCTCCAACTCTCCCCTCACTGCGCTGCTCCTGCCACTCTAGCTGTTGGCTCCTCAATCACCCAGGCATGCTCCGTTGAGGGCTGGCCCTAAGCGCAGTAGTAGTTAAGCATTGTGCATAGAAAGCCAAACCACACGCGGCTGACTGGTTTGGGTCCCGGCCTTGGTGACTTGAAAACCATAGCAGGCACACACATATGTGTATGTGTGCCCCAAATCCTGGCAAGATAGAAAAACAGGAAAAGCTATTGCAGCATTATCACATCCCACTGGTGAGTTCTCTTTACCTCTCTCTTTGGTAAGTGCATGTGCCCTTTAGCAGAAAAGGAAAGAAGAGGACCAGCAGGTGGTGTGGTGGTTAAGGCACCAGATCTCACATGACTGACTCTGTAGTTTGAGTCCCAGACCTGGCAGCTTGGAAGACATGCCAGGTGCGTGTGCATGTGTGCACAAAATCCCGAGAGGAGAATGGTGGAGAAGGGATTATGATGTAGCCATTCCCGGGGGGGTGAGGTGGGGTGGGGTGGGGTGGTGATTTCTCACTTTCCCTCTCTGTCTCTCTCCAGCAGGCACACACACCCTATGGCAAAAATCTAAAGAAAAAGAGAAAAGAAAAGAAAAAGAAAGGAAGAGAAAAAAACAAAGGAAAGAAAAAAATTTTTAAATGCTCATTTAATCTTTTTGTTGTTGTTTTATTCTAGTGCCTTAGCTTCCACACTAACTTCTGGCCCAATTCATTGATTTATTTATTTTTAAAGATTTTTGCCATAGGGCACATGTCTCACTGGAGAGAAAGAGAGAGACAGAGGCAGAGGGCAGGAAAGTGAGAAATCACTGCCCAAGAGACTGTGGCCACGCCGCAATCCCTTCTCCTTCATTCTCCTCTCAAGATTTTGGGCATGCACGCACACATGCCTAGAAAGATTTTCTAGGCACTGGATCCAAGATTTAACCACAGTTGACCACATGGGAGTCCAGTGTTTTAACCACCATGCAAAATACTGGCCCTTATTTTTTTTTATTTTTATTTTTTGGAGAGGTGTTTGCTATAGGGCGCGTGTGCTCGCCAGACAGACAGAGAGAGACAGAGAGACAGAAAGCGAGAAATCACCCCCCAGGGGGGATGGCC
>NW_006160045.1:7539036-7547462 GCF_000334495.1 Tupaia belangeri chinensis
GTCCGGGACACGAACATCGGTCGGCTAAGTGGGAGTCCAGCGACATAGCCATTACGCTAACTGCTGGTTCCCTGGCCCTTATTTAATAAATTAGTTGGTCATTCTTTCCTTAAAATTCCTCGGTCCTTATAATTTGTAATAAAAATCTAAACTATTTGGCATAGCAATCAAGGAACTTCACCCAACAAGGAACTGACCCTCCTCTAGGCCCCTCTGCCCACTACTGACCCCCTCCCTAAACTCCAGCCACATACACTCCTCACCCTCGAACCTGCTCCACCATGGGTCAGGTCACTGGAGTATGCTATGCTGCTGCCTGGCAGACTCTTCCTTGCCTGGTGAACTCCTACTCACCCGTTAGGGCCCACTGAGACATCATCCTCTCCTGAAGCTTTCCCACCTTCTCTCCTAGTCCCAGGTCAGCCCAGCCACTGAGCAGTCTTGGTACTTTGAGAGCTGTTATAACACATGTCACACTGAGTTAGAATTATTTTTAAGCTTAGCTCCCATTTGGGGTCTGTGAGTTCTCTGAAAACAAAAACGACCCTCGACATATGCTTCTCTCCCCTCTTTGCCTGGTAATGGATGGGGGAATAAACGAATGGCAGTAGTAACAGTATCCAAAGCTGCAGTGAGGTGCTTATGGGAAAGAGCTGTATTGGTGGGAGCAGAGGAGAAGCCCAGCAGGCACCTGCAGTGTGGACCAGGGCAGTGGACAAGCAGTGGAGAGACAATCTCTTGTTGCTGCTGCTGTCCCTGCATTGCCAGGGGAAGGAGAAATGGGTGGTCTGAGAAGGTTCCCCTTTCTGCTGGAGATAGCCGTCTACTTGAACATTGCGTGGTGACCTTTTCTGAGACTGTCCGTAAAGACCCAGTGTGTAGAGCTGTCATTTCCTTCCCATTCCTAAAACCTTAAGTGATGAACGAGAGTGACCCAAAGGCCCTCTCTGCCTCTCCTGGACCTCGTCATCGGGGCCACGTAAACATAAGGTCACAGAATCAAAACCGCATAGAAAACACTGTGGGAATTTTGTCTAAGTGACATGTCACTGATGCTCTTTCTCACCACTTAGCCTTGTCCTAGAGGGCCCACGGTGTCATATGAATCCAGTTACCCATAGAAGAGTGCTGAGGCTGCTCCTCATCCATTCACCATTTCGGATTTAAAACGAGGACAGCTCTTTTAAAAAAGAAAGTTTATTTTATTTTTGTTTCTTTCTTAATTTTTTGCTATGGGGTGCATATGTTTGCCGGAGAGTGAAAGAGAGAAAGTGAGAAATCATCCGCCAGGGAGAATGGCCATGCCACAACCCCTTCTCCTCCAGTCCCCTCTTACACACACACACACACACACACACACACACACACACGCCCAGTGTGATTTTTCAAGGCGTCAGGTCAGGACTTGAATCACCTAGTCAGTCATGTGGAATCCAGTGCCTCGACTTCCTTGTTACCTGCTGATCCCCAGAGTTTATTTTATTAATGATTAAAAGGATATGCACATACTAGAGAGAGAGAGAAAGAGAAAGAGAAAGAGGCACCTTTGACGTGGTCTTGTCATGCCGCGATCCTTTTTCCCTGGCTCTCCAGCTCCTCAGGATCTTGGGCACCTGAGCACATGCCTACTGTGTTTTCAGGGCCACCTGGGGATCTGAAGCCAGGGTCAATCATGTGGCTTCCAGCACTGCAATTCAGTTTCTGTCAACTGCACCATCAGGCTAGGCCAAGGGCAGTGTTTTCAGTTGCAAACAGGCTCAGTGCGTGGGAGGGGAACCTCTGGAGAAGGGGTGTGGTGCAAAACTAGAGAGCCCAATCTTAAACTGACAGCAAACTTCTTGCTTTTCATTAAAATGAAGTCTTGAGACCTCATTTCGAAGTGAATGTTTAAGTTGGCCAAGTTCATGTTTGGCTATGAAAAGCGGGATCACATCTTTTCAAACCATCTCTTATCAGTTCATGGTTGTTTCCAGACAATGAAAAAAAATATATTTATAAAAACCACTGGTTCAGATAATGGCCGTTCCACAGTGTCTGGGTCTTGGTGCCTGAGTCAGGTCTGCAATAGAGCCCATCCAACTGTAAAATCTGTTGTTCAGATGGTTGAGAACGTCTGTTTGAAACTAGTTAACTGTTCCGGTCGCAGCACGGACATGGAGTGAACCTGTACGTACCTTATGCTCACCTGCAGAAACAGTTCCAATCAGCCTGATGTGCTTCCCAGCACCACTGCATAGCACCTCTGGATTTAGAGGAGGTGGACAATCCTTTTGCTACTGCTTCTGGTGAGTTGGAGTTTCTGATCATTCAACAAACATGTACCAAGGCACAGCGGATGCAAATGGGAGGAAGACCACAAAGAGGAGGCCATGAGGCTGGCAGATTACAACAGAGCGTGTCCTGAGGGCGTGCTTGGTAAACATTTGATAAATGAATATATAGGTGAAGAACAAGCTCTTATGGGGTATACCCAGGAAGGCACGTGTATAAGATTGGGAACGGGGTGGGGGGGGGTGGGGGGGGCCGAAATGAATGTTCTCTTTTCCATATCAACCCAGAATAATAATGCTTGCTATTTAGTTTGGTTTTGCAGATTCGGTCACCTATTAGAAGTGACAGAGGGTAGCAAAACTGTATGCATTTAAATGTAAAAGCCTGTCTTCCTAAAAATAGTATTAAAAAAAAACTATGTAATTCATCAAGGGTAAATATAGATAAGGCAAGGTATTAGGTGGTCAGGCAGGGTGAGGTTATCCACAGAAATGCCATAGTTGTTCTTTCCTGTCAAGGATCTTTTGGGGAGAGAGAGTGAGAAGCTCAATAACAGGGCCTGATAATAACAAGAATGCTGAATGGATGGTGTTGATACAGAGTACCTGGATGGGAGGCAGACGAGTTCATTACAGACTGGGCCACTGGAGAAAGGCTTTTATGAAGACAATGAGTAATTATGTGTGGGAGTGAACAAAGGCACAGAGGTCAGAGAGAAGAATCTAGAAGGTGAGAGGTGGGCAATTATGTTGGACATTTAGGTAGGATAGAATTATACAGGCCCTTGAACACTAACTCGTGTTCTGTGTTCTCTTATGGAAGTGGGAGGGCAATACATAGTTGAAAAATATTGATTTGATAAAGGTTGAAGGAGAAGGAAGGAGGATAAGGAATTTATCTGCCTGTCTCTTGGACCATACAGAGGGGAGGATGGCTGGTCTCAATTTCAAGCCCAAATGATGCTAGGGTGGGCAAGAAGAATTAATGAGACAATCACATGGCTTCCTGCAGAAGCATGTTGGTAACTGGACCATTACAAATGAATGAACTAATTTTCTGGCTTTTCAGCTTCTCTTGGGTTTCCTTGATCTGAGTTGGTCTCTCAGAGTTCACTACAATTTATTCTACTATCTTGACCTTGCAACCCTGTGTCATGGACTCATGTTCTCTTTCAATTTTATATGTTGAAGTCCTAAATCCTGGTACCTCAGAATGTAAATGTATTTGGAGACAGGACCTTTAAAAAGATAATTAATGTTGAATAAGGTCATGAGGGTGGATCCTAACCCGATATGACTTGTATCCTTAAGAAGACTAGGACACAGACGTGTACACAGGGAAGACCATGTGAAGACACAGAGCAAAGACAACCATCTACAAGCCTCAGAAGAAAACCTGCCAACACCTTGATTTCAGGTTTCTAGCCTCCAGAATTCTGTGAAAATAAATTCCTGTTGTTTTAAACTAATCAGTTTGTGGTACTTTCTACTGGCAACTCCAGCAGACTAACTCATGTGCTTATTAGTTCTAGTAGCTTTTCTGTAGCCTCCATAGGACTTTACACATGGACATTTAATCATATCTTCTACATAAAGATGGTTTTACTTCTCTCTTTTCAGTTTGGAGGTCTTTTATTTCCTTTTCTCATATGATTGCACTCACTGGTTAGGCCTTCAAGCACAATGCTGAATAAAAGTGGAAAAAGCCCTATCCAAACCTTGTTCCTGAATTTAGAAGGCAACTTTTCAGTCCTTCATCATTAAATACGATGCTAGCTGTAAGTTTTTCATAGGTGCCTTTATCAAGTTGAGGAAGTTCTATTCTTAGTTTCATAGCTTTAATTTTTTAAATTCTATTTCGAAAGTGGGCAAAGGAGGACCTTGAAAACTTAGGCAAACCTTCCCTATAGCTGTAGATAACTAGTACAGAATATGGAATAGTGATGAGCATGGATTCTGGACCCAGACTCCACAAGTTCAAATCCTGATTTGGACATTTACCAGCTGCGAGATTTGGGGGCAAAAATTACTCACCTTTTAAAGAAAATTTTATTCATTTCTTTCCCTCATGAGCAAGAGAGATGAACAGAAAGACAGAGGCAGGCAGAAAGACAGGTACCCCCGATAGGGTCTCCATGCCACAATCTGTCACCAGTCTCTGCCCACCCCAGATCATGAGCATTGACATGTCTGGTATGTTCAGGGAGGTCTCCAGACGAGAACCCAGAACCTTCCCATGTGGGTCAGCCTCAGCGAACATTGTGTTACCACTGTGCCACCATCTGGTCTCCAACTTATTTCTTGTGCTTTCATCTCTTCATTTGTAAACTGGGGATAGTAATACCTGTTTCATAGAGGTGTAAGCCCACCATGCTGGCTTCCAGACATGGGTTTTGTTCCATCTTTTCAGCAACCCCTGCTGTTCTTGGTGACACAGAAATTTATTCTGGTAGAGTTATCTTCTAGTTCTATCTCCAGCCCTAGGCAGAAGTCCTTTCTGCATATCACACCTGACAGTTGCTGCCTGCCTTTTGGCTAAGAATTCTTCAGGCTGACTGCACATTCTGGAAGCCTGAGTTTCGTAGCTAGGGAAGGCTGATGTCTGGCTTAGGTGACAGTGAAGTGTCTTGGGGTTTGGGACATAAATTTCCGTGCTCAGTATATGCACTTCTAGGTTCTTCTTCTTTTTTTTTTTTTGGAGAGGTTTTTGCTATAGGGTGCGTGCGCTCGCCAGACAGACAGAGACAGAGAGACAGAAAGCGAGAAATCACCCCCCAGGGGGGGATGGCCACGCTGCAATCCCTTCTCCTCCATTCTCCTCTCAGGATCTTGGGCACGCACGCACACGCACTCAGCGTGAGTTTTAAGCCACCAGGTCTGGGACTCGAACCGCGGTCAACTACATGGGAGTCCAACAACATAGCCATTACGCTAACTGCTGGTCCCTACACTTCTAGGTTCTACAGTTGCTCCGACCATGACACTGACATGGGTGTTGGACGTTCAGACATAAACTCCAGTGAGGGGAGCCTCCTGGAGACGAGCTGCTTCTCTTTCTTGTCAGGAGGGACCCACACTAGGGACCAGGATAGGGCTAGCTTCAATGTTTTAAACTCTGGGCCTTTTTTATTTAGCCCCACTGTAGGTAGGAGGGGAAACAGGTTCAGTTCTTCCCTGGCATGTCTAAACAAATTAGAAATGTTCGACAGTGTCTGATTCCCAGGAATTCTTGGCTAGAAAAATCTCTTGGTTTCTGATTTACTCTGAGACTTGCCCTGACTGAGCAGCGAGTCGCTTTGCTTACCTTCCAGTGTTGTTCCATAAACAAGCAAGTGATCTGTCTGCAAGAAGGAAAGTCAAAATTTCCATCTGAATTATAGCTCATCAGGACATAGGACAGATTCAAGCTTTGGATTTTTAAATCCCCTGAAGCCTGCAGCTGTGTTTTCCCTCCTTCCACTAAATGCTCTAGTTCAAGGTTTAGAGAATTATGCAAAACATACTTGCAGTGCCAGAGCTCAAAGAGGGTATACTCCTCTGCCCAGTAATGTTGGCTGATGCTCCCCCACCCCACCCCACTGGGGGAGAAAGAACCTGGAAAATCATCTAATCTACAGGAGACTGCAAGAGGGTTTCAGGACTATGCTTTTTCTTAAAATAACTCTGAGAATTAAGTGCAAAAATATGTGAATGTCACTTGCTGTTTGCACTTAAGGATAAATGTCAATTTACAACCTATTTATCCATCTAGCAACTGCACTGCACAACCATCCGCAGCAGACAGCCCACTTTTGCAAAACACTGCTGTGATGCACTTAAAATCTTTAACTTTGTAAAGAGGTGTCCACCATGTACCCTCTGAAGAACACACACCGTCTGTATAGGATTTTAGCCTATATTAAATGCTAAGCAACCCCCCCACGATTAGCTTTGTTTAAAAAGCACTTTGAAAACTTTATTAAAAACATTTTTCAAATAGTTTCATAAAGTAAGACATCAGCAAGCCTGGCTTGAGGGGTGGAAAATAAATCGTATATCTTTAACCCGCAGAAGTTAAAAGGCTTTTTTTTTTGTTAGCTAACAATGGAAACTTTTTTTTTTAAAAGTGTTTCCCTCCTTCGGCTTGCCAAGCAATAGAAAAAAAAAAAAAAAAAAAAAAAAAAAAAAAAAAAAAAAAAAACTATTCCCCCCGAGCACACCACAACCCCAGACAGGCTCACAACTTCCTTCCTGCTTTCCTCCCCCAAGCCCCCGCCTTTCTCCCTCCTCCCTCCTCCCCCCAACTTTTTTTTTTTTTTTTAATCGTACATTGTACAAACACTGAAGTTGCTCGGAGCAGACATTGACAGGGGTAGTATCTCCACGGCGGACCAGGGCGTGCGGGGGCCGGCCTGGTTTTGCCACCGCCCGGATCGCCTGACCCCTACGCCGAGGAGTTTTTCTTCTCTCCGTCCCCCCGTTTTTATTGTCTTCTGTAGCTGTTAAGGAAATCAAATCTGGGCATTTTTACTTTGAAAAGCCCTCTCATCCCTGCAAAGTCTGAGTGTCTGGGCATGTAGTCTGCACAGGAGAGCCGGGGAGCCGAGAAACTGCAGGTAAGTTTGGCGGCGTTTTAATGGCTCTCGTCTCTGAACCCTCCCTTTCCTTTACTCGAGTGAAGCTGAGCGTTTCGGGTTCTGAAATCAGAGGGGTGAGCTGGCGAGGAGGAGAAGGGGGTTTCATTTTGGAGGATGGAGTGGAGTGAGAGAAGGGAGAGACGAGTTTCGGCGTTCCTCCCGCCCGCCTTCCGGGACGCTCACTTCGCGCCGCCACCCGCGACACGCTCCAGGCATCCCCAGGATCCGGCCGCCCCGCGGCTCCGCTGGCGCCAGCGAGATTGCCCGGGATGCGGAGAAGCCCAGCACTGCGCCGCGCAGCCCGGGGGCTTACCCGCCCGGGAAGGTTTGCAGACCCGCGAGCTCTGCGCACTTCTGGCCGCCGCCCGGCTGCAGCCACGCACGCCCGGGAGTTCCTCCGAGTGGGCGCGGGCCCCGGAACCCGCAGGGGAAAAAAAAGGGGCGCGGGCCCCGGACCCCGCAGGGGCAGCCGCGTCCTCGGTAGCGGCGCACGGAGGGCTGATTCGCTGCATACGCGCGCGCAGCACACACACACACACACACACACACACACTCACTCCGCGGGGGGCGACGGCAGGGGGACGGCGAGTATTGGTTCCGGTACAAGGGACGTGCAGAACCTCGGCCCCGGGCGCGCGCAGGCGCGCCCACACTCACAAAACACACTTGTTCAGGGACAGGCGACAAGGCCTGTGCTGGAAAACGTTTCGGCTGCGGCCCCGTTGCCCTGCCAGGCCTTCGTAGGCCGAGTGACCCAGCCCCAAGGCCAGGGTCAGGAAGGTGAACGGCGGGCACGCAGGCGCCCTCCCAGATCCGGGCTCTGGCTCGGTTCGGGGAAGGCAAGCCCAGCTCACGTTCCCTCCAAGTCGGTCTCTGGTGCCGGGAGAGGTTGGAGCAGGGGGCCCCCGAAATCCAGGGCGGAGACTACCCCGTTGTCCCGGATAGCCAATGTTTGCTCATGCCGAAGATCCCGGGAGACCGTGGCGGGTGTCCTCACTCCGGGAGGGATGGGAGTCAGCCGCGCCTGCACACAGCACACAGCACGCTTAGGAACCGAGCAGCTGTACGTGGTCCCTCGAGCATCCGCGTGGCTCCCAGACGCATCCTAGCATTTGGAATTTGAAGGGACCTCAAAGCGCATCACGACCTGGGGCGGGGTGGGGGGCGGGTGAACCACATCGGGAAACGCACACCCCTAACGTACTGGCGAGGAGGCAGCCGGGGCATGTGTCCTCGCCGAGCCTCACAGTCCCTGCCGGCGAGACAGGCCAGACATCCATACCGGCCCCGGGCAGACTGGGTTCCCCAGGTTCCGTCCCGGCTCGGTCGCCCCGCCCCGCCCTCGCCGGTCCCCCGGGGTCCTGACTTTTCTTCTATCTCCACAGCCGCGCGGTTGTTTATGGAGCTGTGGGCAGGGGCTGAGCCCGTGGCCGTGTCCCCCGCCCCCCGCCCAGGCCATGCCGCACCATCGAAGAGCGGAGCTGGTGCTGCCGGGCGTCCGGGGCTGAGCCGGGAGCAGCGAGAGGAGGAGGCGCAGGCG
>NW_006160045.1:7549847-7600478 GCF_000334495.1 Tupaia belangeri chinensis
AGCAGCAGCAGCGTGGGCAGTCCGAGTTGGGCGGGCCGCCTGCGAGGGGACGGGCAGCAGGTGGTGGCCGCCAGTACCCTCTCCTCGCCAGGGCCGGAGGAGGCCAAGAGGAAGCTGCGGATCCTGCAGCGCGAGTTGCAAAACGTGCAGGTGAACCAGAAAGTGGGCATGTTCGAGGCGCACATCCAGGCGCAGAGCTCCGCCATTCAAGCGCCTCGCAGCCCGCGTTTGGGCAGGGCTCGCTCGCCCTCCCCGTGCCCCTTCCGCAGCAGCAGCCAGCCTCCTGGAAGGGTCCTGGCTCAGTGTGCCCGGACTGAGGAACGGAGGACAAAGTCCTGGGGGGAGCAATGTCCAGATACTTCAGAGGCTGAGACCGGGAGGAGAGGAAGACCAAGCCTGTGCCCCTCGAAGGACAAGGAAGTTGTGGCATCTTTCCCGGACCCTGACACCCAGACAGAATCCGAGGCTCAGGGTCCAGCCGCTTTGGTGCGGATGGAGAAGGATGTCCCTGCCAGTCCCCCCTGCGCTTCTCCCAAAGCTGTAGAAATTGACGAGAGGGTCTCCCCTTCCGGAACTCGGAGCTTCCTAGCTCCCTCACTGGGACTGCTCAGAGCTAACTTAGTGACAGTCACAGAAGTGGCATCGGGAGCCATATCCCCCGAACCACACTGTCCACAGGATCCTGCCCTCATTGAACCGTCTGAGCAGGCCCTGGACCTCAAGGGTCTGCCCCCCGGGGAGGTTGAGGAGCAGTTTCTGCGCAGTGAGACAAGCCCGGCCCCGGAGAGGAGCGGACCCTGCGGTGGAGAGCCCCCTGGGAAGGTGGGGAAAGGAAATCTACCGTCTGGCATGCCCAGCTTTGGGGTGTCTAAAGTGGGCGAAAGGCCAGAGGGGACGACTGTGAACACGCAAAGCCCAGAGCCTTCTGATGCCCTGAGCTGGTCCCAGTGCCTCGAAGACCTGGGGTCGTTAGACCCTGGGGATGCCCGAAGTGAGGCCTGGGTGGCCAGAGGGCAACCCTCCAGTCAGGAAGACGGAGGAGGTTTGTTTGAGGGCAGCTGTGCAGCACAGTGGGGAACTGGGGAGGTGGAGGCCAGAAACCCTTCTAGCCGAGTGCTGGAGCCTTTGCCCTGTTGGGAGGCAGCAAAAGACCTGAAAGAACCTCCGTGCCTTCCTGCAGACAGGTTAGCGGTGCAGCCTGGGAGCTCCAGGGCTTGGCGGGACCCCATGGAGGAAGCAGGTCTGGCTTGGACGCGGGGCACAAGGGTACAGTCGGAGGGAACTTGGGAAAGCCAGCAGCAGGACGAAGACACCCACCGCAGCCTGGACTTGTTGCGTCTGGATCAGAAGGACAAGCCTTCCAGAGAGACTCTTGTCCCCAGCAACATACCTGCTGTCATCATCACAGACATGGGTGCCCAGGAGGACGGGGGTTTGGAGGAGGTGCAGGGAAGCCCTCAGGGCACCCTGCCCCTGAGGAAACTGTCCTCTTCCTCAGCCTCCTCCACCGGCTTCTCCTCCTCCTATGAGGACTCTGAGGAGGACATCTCCAGTGATCCTGAGCGCACCCTAGACCCCAACTCAGCCTTCCTGCACACCCTGGACCAGCAGAAGCCCAGAGTGGTAAGTCTTGCTCTGCGATCTCTCTTAAGCCCATTCTGCTCTCAGCACACCTCTGATGTTCCTGTGTCCCTTTTTGCTCACTATTTACTGAGTCATGAAGACTCTGACCAGTGCTCTGGGAAAACCACAACTAACGATTCTCTCCAGATACATTTGCGAGACAGGGAGAGGTCGAGAGGGGGAAGTAGGGAAAAGCATCTATTTACTATTTCGTTTGCACAGTGAATCTGAGCCACTGCTGCTGCCATTTCCATGTACATCTTTAAAAACAAGTTTATAAGGTACTTCCTGTAGGTTACCACCATTCTTGGGGAGATGCTATTCATGAATGTCACTAAACAATTCCTGATTAGTCTCCAGAGAAGGAACAGAACTGCTGAGTGTACCTTTGCTCTGATCAGTGAAACTCGAATTCTGCGGTCTATTCAGACCAAGGAAAACTGATGAGGATACCATTGAATGAACTCAGCCTTTATGAACAGGCCAGAAAAATGAGTAACATAATTCTGTGTCAGGGCCCTGAACCCTGTCGATGTGGTTGTGGCTGGTCTACTGTGTGAGGAACGACCAACCTCAGTAAGTTAGGTCCAGACTTTACAGTATTAGTGTGGCCGGCGTAACTAAGGTGCAATTTGATGGGTGAATTAAAATGAAAACCAGGCTTTGAGCTGATTAGCAGATGGCTTCTTTGGTATCAGAATGCTATGTTAGAAGAATTGCATCAGATAGGCATGTGGTGATACCTCCTGGGCAGATCCTCTTCATGCTGTGCCTTTTTGGGTGGTAGAGGCACATTTCAGGTACCTGTTCCCGCACGTGTGTTTTGGTCCGTTACACTGACTTCTTGTTCTGGCTATGGCAGTAGAGAGGAGTTTATTTCTCTTACATGGTTAATCTCAGTTGTAAGCTGTTTTCACTCTTGGGATGATCAGAGTGTTTTACAGAAGACGGAAGAGTTGAAGCTAGCTAGCACTTCTGAAACGGTCTGGACTTTGTCTTAGCTTTCCCAGGAAGTATGGGGGACTTTCCTAGTTCAACATACAAGGGCTGGTTGTGCTGGCGGAGGATATCTGTGTTCGGTTATAGCATGTAGCCTTCCGATGTCACCTCGAACATCCAGGACGATTCATTGTACCTCTGTCACTCCTTCCACCACAACGAGGAGCTTCTTATTTCTACTCTACCTCTTTCACTGAGGTCATTTTGGGTTCCACAGCACATTTCTCTCTGTCAGTTCCACAATCACAGTCTGAATTTTTGAAGACCGGGCATTTCTCTTTATGAAACCCCGCTTTTGGCAGATGATTTGGAAGCAAATGTGTATGCAAAATCTGGCTGCAGTCAGCCTGGCATTTTGTGCCAGAATGGGCCGCAGGCATCCTGCATGTGCTGTCAGGCATTGGGCATACCACTTCTAGAGGGAGGCTGGTCCACCTGGAAGGGGGTGTTGGTCAAGGGCAGGTGGAAAGTGCTTCTCCCTGGAGGTGTGGCCTAATTGCTCTGCCTTCCTGTAGCTGGGGAGGCCTTAGTGCAAAAGGCAGGTCCTCTGACCCACTCCTCCCATTTTCTTTTGAAACGCTAAAGCCTAGCTGCCTAGCCAAAGTCCTTTAACTTGTTTTCCAACTTTCCATTCGCCCTTTCTAGTGGTGGATTAGTAGCTCCTATTGGCTGGTTGTCAAAGTAGTTTGTATGTCCAATGTTTGAAAAGGGCTCTTGTTGGGAAGTGAGTTAAAGGGGAGATCAGTAATGACAGGTGATAATTTTATTTTTCATTTGCCAGAGGGATGCCACCTGAGAAAGCAGAGGGTTAAGTGCTGTTTTCAAGTTCTCTAACAGGACTAGAGGCAGAAATGAGGCCTGCCTGCTGTCCAACTACCTCCCACCTTTTAAAACAGGTTTCTAGACACCGACATGAGTAGAGCCAGGGAAAAATCCCCTGCCAGCTTCTCTCTCTGAAGCATGTGAAGCTGATGAGGGATGTGGAGGGGAGGAAGATGGAGGTGGGGGTGGGTAACCAACTGGAAATGATGGGATCCTAGGGACTTTTGAGCTTTGGTTGAGTGCTTTCCTGACAAGGAACACGTTTCTTCTGTCGATTATGCTGGAGCCTTATCTGTGACACCAAAACATTTGCTCATTGGGTCAAAAATCACTTGATTACCTGAGGTTGATATTTTGTCTACAGAAGACCAGACATCTTGATTGTGCCTTTTCAGTGTCTGATAGATAAAACCTGGGCCAGGACTGTCTGACCTATGGCTGTACTAGCCATATGTGCTCTCTCTTCTGGTCTTCGCTGTTCTGCCTATACTGCCCCGCTACCCTACAGCGGCACACGCTCCCAGATGCTCACACTTGCTTCTCACACATGCTCATGCACAGATTTGAAACAACATGAGCAGTGATGTTGGATGCACACCCAACACCTGGGCCTCAGTCTCTCCTAGACACTGAGATTTATTTATTTTTTTATTTGCCTACCTTCCCACGAACTAAAGCTTTTCATGACTCCTGGAGCACGTTCTGCCCAGAAGTGATTCTGCGTGATGTCGTGTAGGAGGTGGCACAGCGTGTCTGCCTATGTAGGATCAGAGCCTTGGAATTTGCTCAGAAGTCATTGTATGCCATAGCCACTGTGCTGGGGCTCTACTCCAGGTACATTCACACTTAACTAGTCTATGAGATCTGAACAAGACTGAATTTCACTGAGCAATGGTGTTCTCTCTTTTGTTCTGTCAGGCAGCTAAAAATTACCCGGCAGTTTCTTTACTTTCCCGTATAATTCCCTTTAAGAGGATCTGGGCCATTGAGACTCTAGCTTAAAGCACTATATTAAATTATGGATGTATTATACTTTAAAAATTATATTTTATTGATTTATTCTGAAACCATACTACCTATTATAGGCACACACACACAAACAAACAAACAAAAAAACAAGCAAAACAAAACAAAACATTAATCTAGTTAGCAAGCAGGTATGTGAAAAAATGTAATACAAATTCTTGCCTGCTTGGTGCTTACTGTTTTTAAAGGGCCATTGGAATTTTGTTTACTTTTTTATTTTTTTGTACTGACTTCTTTTCTTTTTTCTTTTTTTTTTTTTACTGGAAAACTAAGTCATGTACCTAGCAAAAAAATTCAGTTTAAAATGTTTTTTTTTTTTTTTTTTTGTATTGAAAAGTATATAAAAAATTTCATTTTGGAGTTGAACTGAACTAAAATTTTAAAGCCTTAGAAGAGCTCTTTAAAAATGCATCTTGGGGCCAGCAGGTGGCATAGTGGTTAAGGTGCTGGACTCCTACAGGGCCAACTATTGTTCGAGTCCCGGACCTGGTGGTTTGCTTTCTCACTTTTCCTTTCTCTCTCTAGTAAAATTAAAAACATAATAATAAAAACAACAATAATAAATAATAGAAAAAGAGTTTCTTAAAAATGTATCTTCTTTTGAGTACTTTTAAGTGGAGAATTTAGGATGAGAATGGTGAAGGCCCAGATTTGTGGGGTTATGAGTTTAGGTGGCATATGCTGTTTTTTTTTTTTAAAGATGGGGCATCCTTCTCTCTCAGGTATGTGAGAGGATCTTCCTGGTAAGTCCTTAACAGCCTGTAGGTCTGGAAGGTTCCAGGTCATCTATGTGAGGTTCCAGGTATTACTTTGGTCTGTTTAGGCTTGAAAAAACCAAGACTCAGAAAGGCAACGGGACCCAAAAACACACTCATATGACCTGGCTCAGTGGTCTCCTTTTAACATGTGCACTTTACATGGGGATAATCTCATGGGACCCATCTGTTAGGTTATTGGGAAAGTCATGACATATTTTTCTGTTTTTCTATGCATCATGACCTTGCTGACAACCCAATAGTTCTGTTTGTGGCTGTATGATTCTAGACATTTGATTCAAAATCCGCTGTGTGCATCAGTATGTGAAGTAGGCATCTAGGTGACCAGAAGTGTGACGAGATTTCTTTGGTATGGACCTCGGGCAATGAGGTTGAAACTAGGCACCTTATAGTTCTGTGCTTTTACTTGAGACCGATTGATCGATCTGCCTTACTTGAGACCGATTGATCGATCTGCCTTATCTTCTGTGTCTTTACCAGAAGAACTGTTCTTTGTAATATACTATTGAAAAAGCATTCATGGGCCAGCCAGGCAGCATGGTGGTTAAGGTACCAGGCTCCCACTTTGCTGACTACGTGGTTCAAGTATCAAATCCAGCGGTTTGAAAAACACAGCAGATACAAAATCCTGAGAGAGTGGAGAAGGGATTGCAGCTTTGCTTTCTCTCCCTCTCCTTTATCTCCCTCTGGAGAGCACACCCATACTATAGTGAAAAAAAAAAAGCATTTATCACAATAAGTTAAAATCTTCATTAATAATCAAGCTGATGGTAGAGACTGTGCTGGAAACCAAAACATCACTTCGAAGACCTTGTTTTATCAAAGATCAAAGCATTGGGCCAGCTTAAAATTCTTTCAAATAAAAATGAGGTATTGAGGAAAGGGGAGATTGAGTCCCCCATTGTTCCTTTAAATGCAGATATTAGGCTTTGCAAAAATTCAGCTCAGGAGTTACCTAGACTTTGGGTCTTCCAAAAGTTGGTTGCCGCATATAGAGAAATACATTTCAGGTTTCCATCAAACATTTTCAGAACTTGCATTTTTTAAGCACTGCATCACCGCAGAGTCACTTTTCTAACCTGTTGGCACATGCCTGCTAAATGCAGTTACAGATTAGATTAGCTCTCTGTAGTTTATTTATATTTAGGAGTATTGATAACATTGTTTAGTCTTACTTTATTTTGTCTGGTTTCAACTTAGTCATCTGATGGTAGAATTTTAAAGTACTTAATGAAAATGACCGTATCAATTTATCTTGCTAGAAGAAGCTCTTCAGCTTCAGATAATTCACACATTTGTTCGTTAGAATTAGCTCAGGGACCCTTCTCCGCGTGTTGTGGTCACTCAGAGGCAGCACGTTGTACTCTCAGCTCCATGACAAGCCTTGCTGGGATTTAGGTAGAGTTGTGAGTCATGTATTTTTCATGAATGGAGGCGCTCATTGTTTACCAAATCACATGAAACCCAACTGTGAGTCTGGTAATATGAAAAGCCCTTTAGAGTACCAACCGTCTGTTTAGGATGTTGTGTGCCCTGTTCTCCTGAGACTGTGTGCCCTTCCTATGACAGCATGTTATTAACTTACTGACCTACGTGACGATGGAGCAGACTATCCTTCATTTCCCGCAGACCCATGGGTCCTGCGTTTCTGACTGTGGAGGGCCCCTTGGAGAACTGGAAGTACCGGCTGACCTGGTCCCATGATCCTGTAGGCAAACTTGGCTTCCTGTAGTTCTGCCGCTGAGCTTTGAATCTCCTGGAGGTACTTCCAGATACCTTGTCATCTTCTCATTGGGCTCCTTTTATTCACCTCATCTTCCTGGTGGAGACAGCAGCCCTGATCCATTTTTTTTTTTTCAGGAGTGAACTGTGATTTTAAAGGCAGTTCAAGTCTCCGTAGTTGAAAGACACCAAAAATACATAAGCTCTCATTAGTAAGTTAGGCCTTTGTGCTAACCCTTTAAAAAAATAACAGGGGGGAACCAGCAGTTAGCGTAATGGCTATGTCGCTGGACTCCCACGTAATCTACCGCGGTTTGTGTCCCGGACCCAGTGGCTTAAAACTCACGCCGGGCGCGTGTGCGTGCGTGCCCAAGATCCCGAGAGGAGAATGGAAGAGAAGGGATTGCGGCGTGACCATCCCCCCTGGGGGGGTGATTTCTTGCTTTCTGTCTCTATGTCTCTCTCTGTCTGTCTGGCGAGCGCACGCGCCCTACAGTGAAAATCTCTAAAAAAAAAAAAAAAAAAAAACAAACAGGGGCCGGCCCAGTAGCCTAGTGGTTAAGGAGTTTGGATCTCACATGGCTGACTGTGGTTCGAATCCTGGCCCTGTCAGCTTGAGAAATGTGCCGAGTGTGTATATGTATGTGCCCAGAATTCCAACAGGATGGAGAAGGGAAAGAGATCGCAGCATAACTACATCCCACTGTGGGAGTGCTTCTCCGTCTCTTATTTCTCTCTGCTTCTCTCTGGTGAGCACACATGCCCTCTAGCAATTAAAAAAGAAAATAACTGGGTCAGCAAGTGGCGTGGAGATTAAGGCACGGGATCCCACATAATCAGCTGCATGATATGAATCCAGATCCAGTGGCTCAAAAATTACACTGAGTGTGTGTGTGTGTGTGTGTGTGTGTGTGTTCCCCAAATCCCAAGAAGAGACTGAAGAAGAGATTGCAGTGTGGCCATCCTCCCTAAGGATCATTTCTCACTTTCCCTCACTTTGACTCTGTCTGGTGAGTGCACATACCCTGTAGCAAAACTCAAACAAACATAAGAAAACAAAAACAAAACGAAACAGAAAGCTGCTGCACACCATGGTTGTGTGAAAGCACTGATCTGCATGGTTGGAAGCCATGTGGTATACAGAGGGTTTGGATCCTGAGCCTACATGAATCGTACTGGAGTTGCTGTACCCAAGACCCTGACTGGCTGGAGGGCTAGAAGAAAAAGATTATAGTTCAGTGAGACCCTGTGGAGGATGCCTGCCTATCTGTCTCTCTTTCAAGAAAATAAAATTTAAAAAATAACAAAAACGTTTCTACAGCTTCCATAATTAACCTTGTCTAACTCTTGTTCCGGGAGAGGCTTTATAGGTCATTTTCTCCATTACCCACGTTTTACAGATGAGGAAAGCAAGGCCAGAAAGGATTCAGTACAGTCTCGGGACCCGTGTTTACGTTTTTCTTTTCACCTAAAAAATGTTCTTAGTGAGAAAGTTCCTTATTCACCCTTGAATATCCACCTTGGTTTTAATCACAGTACATTTAAACCACTTATTAAAGAAATGGATGAATGAATGAATAAGACAAAATATTTCTGCTGAATTATCTACCCATAAAAGAAACGTTGAGCCATCTGAAAGATGAAGAACAAAGAAAAGGAGAAAAGAAGAATGAAGGCAACATCAGCGCATATTCCATTGTCCTGTGGCCAGAGGAGTAAGAATGCTGGAGTTGGGTTTAGACGAACAGGATCGACACCCATTCTATAGGGCTTGCAAAATGGTGGAAGCAGGCGTGACCCCATGGGGTGGCAAGTGTTCCCTGATGTAATATTTATTTACTTACTTATTTCGGAGAGGTTTTTTGCTGTAGAGTGTGCATGCTCACCAGAGAGACACAGAGACAAAGCGAGAAATGAGTCCCTGGGGGATGGCCACACCACAATCCCTTCTCCATTCTTCTCCCAGGATCTTGGGCATGCACACACACACACACCTGGCGTGAGTTTGAAGTCATCAGGTCCAGGACTTGAACTGCGGTCAGGCATGTGGGAGTCCAGCGACATAACCACTACGCCATCTGCTGGACCCCCCTGATGTAATATTTATACAAGCGCCTGTCACAGCACCTGGCACATGGACGAGGGCAATGTCTGTTAGTGGGGGTGGAGCTGGGAAACATTGTGAGTTCTAATGAGGCAACATCTCTCCAAAAATTCTCTGGGCCCTTGGAAGAAAGGCTCTGCAGCAATATTGGTTTATGGTCCCTTCTCATTTCAGTACAATTTTGGAAAATCATTGGAATGAAATTAATTCCTGAAAGACCAGTATTCACAGGCTACCTGTGAATTCCCGAGCTGTTACCAGATCACAGCATTTCTTGAAGAATAGTTCACTGACCATTTAGAATAAGGTTGGTTTTACCTTCCATCCCTGTTTCTAATGTAGCTTCCTGCAGGGCCAGGGATTACTTTAAGGCTTAGATTCCAAGAGCCAGGAGCGAATAGCTTGGTCAGCAGAAATGCACACCGTATGCAGGCCTTGAGGGATGAGGTCAACCTTGACACGTTTTTGCAGTGTTTGTGCAGGGAAGACCACTCTGATGTTTCTTTCTCTTTTTTAATTTTTAAAAAATTTTTTTGTTATCTTATATTTTACTTTTTTTGAAGTTGACCAGAGAGAGACAGTGAGAAAGTAAGCTTACTTTTTTTGAAGTTGACCAGAGAGAGACAGCGAGAAAGTAAGCTGCCAGGTCCGGGACTCGAACCGCAGTTAGCCATGTGGGAGTCCAGCCGCCTCAATCACCGCGCCACCTGCCAACCCCTCTGATGTTTCTTTCTTGAAAGCAGGGCCTTGTGAGTTTTGAGCAACAAGGAGTGACTGGTGGGAATCATTTCACTGGTAAGCCAACACCCAGGCTTTTGACTAACTTGTCTGGTGTGTTTCTGGACAATTCATTAAGAATTCATGGTTAGAAATCTGACCTTTCCCCTTGTTTAGCTTTACTTGGGCATTTTATTGATTTGTTATCACTTAATGAAAACCCCATTCAACAAAAGATATCCCTTCAGCCACTACTTAATACTTATGTTTTTTATTTCCAGCAGTTTTTACTTCTCTTTTGCTCTAAGCCAGCTACTAAGTGTTCTAAGTAAACAAAAATTAAGAACTAAAAACAATAGGATGGGGACCAGCAGTTAGCGTAATGGCTATGTCGCTGAATTCCCATGTAGCTGACCGTGGTTCGAGTCCTGGATCCCGTGGCTTAAACTCACGCCAGGTGCGTGTGCGTGCGTGCCCAAGATCCCGAGAGGAGAATGGAGGAGAAGGGATTGCGGCGCGGCCATCCCCCCTGGGGGGTGATTTCTTGCTTTCTGTCTCTCTGTCTCTCTCTGTCTTTCTGACGAGCACACACGCCCTATGGCAAAAACCTCTCAAAAAAAAAAAAAATAGGACACAGAATGAACCTCTGTAATTCATATTTATGTATGATTTCATTTGAGGCATAGAGAAGATATGTTTTTATTTCCCCATCTCTGAGTAAGTAGGAAAATGTCTCATTCAACCTGGGGTGATGGTGGTTAATTTTCAGCTAAGGAGGATCCTCCCTCGTTAAGCTCACTGTTATCCTGTTAATCTAGCATTTTACTGTTGTGGTAAGATTCTGGGTGGAAAGGGAAAATGAGATGATACAGCATCTCAGACAAAGGCATTGAGATTATTTCCGTTGACCTGGTGACCAAGATTAGGTTTTGCTTAACCAGAGAGGGTACTGTGTATTAATGATGCAGGGTGGGGCCAGCAGGGGGCATAGTGATTAAGGTGTTGGACTCATACATGGTCCACCATGGTTTGAGTCCTGGCTCCTTCGCCTTGAAACTCATACCAGGTGCAAATGCATGCATGCCCAGAGTCCCAAAAGGAGAATGGAGGATAAGGGATTATGGTGTGGTCATCTCTCTGGGGGTGATTTTTTGCTTTCTGTCTCTTTGTTTCTCTGACGAGCACACACTTCCTATAGCAAAAATCTCTTAAAAAAAAAAACATGCAGGGTAAGGGCCCATCCTTGAAGAATGCCTCAGAAAGGGTGGTCCCTTTGCTCACATTTAAGAAGGTGGTCTCAGTACGTTGAGGGGAGGTGTGAATGAGGTGCTTTTGCCTCTGGCTTTTGGGCATCAGACAGTAGTTTTCTTTCTTTGTCCCTCTTAAAGGGCTCTCTGCATTCTGCACCCCACCACCACCCTCCATTCATGTAATCGGAATGAATAAATCGATGGTATCATTTTCCAAGACGAAGCTATAATACATTTTATAGTACTTGTGGTTAATGTTTTCATACACTTACAGGGAAAGTTCTGCCTGCTGCAAGCCCTAGGTATCTGGTTCCCTGGTGACTGGCCATCCACCCAGCTCAATCTGCAATCTCTCTTGGTATGCTGAGAGTTGGTGGGACCCGGGCAATAACAAGGGAGGTCACTGCACCCCCAGGCAGTTTCCAGCAAGTGTTTTTCCAATTTCACTAACATTCTTTCCAGGCTCAGCTCAATTTGTTTTCCTCTTCTCTATGGCGATTGATGGCTGACCAGGACGTAAAGTGTGTAATTCAACAGGGCCTCCTGTTAAGTGCTTCTTCCCAGTTGTAGAGGAGCTGGTGTTTGCCTAATCCTTTGGTCATGCATGCATGTGTAATATTCGCTTGTACAGTTAGCTGTCTGGAGAGTCGATGCAATAAAAAATTCCTTATAACCCTATGGAGAAATGCAGACAGGATGCTGGCTGGTGTGGGGAGGAATTTGGGAGGATCACTTCTGTAATCCTTATCTAACCTGAATCTATTAGCAGGAAACTGAAAAGGCCTGTGTACGACAATGAGATAAACAGTTTAATCTCTTAACAATGTCAAGTGGAAAATTCAGTTGCCTGCCAGCAGCTTAAGAAATGGCTAGGAGATTTTGTTAGGGACAAATAATCCTGAGACCCAGATTGCTGAGCTAAGGATAGGAAAATTGGTTGCTATGCGTTAAAACTGGGAGGTTAGAAAGACTGCTAGAGGTTGAAATGCTACTAGAAAAACCTTTTCAGAAATAAAACTTGTTAGCATAGAGGAGACCTTCTGAGTGCACTGTAATTGGTTTTTCGGTCTGTTTGGGGCCACTGAAATATTTTCCTCTTTTTCTTGGTTCGTTTTCTGAACCTCGTCCATAGTCATCACAGTGCTTAGCACTCATTAACTGATACTGAGGATCTTGCTAATTCCAAGTCATTTGGAAGATGGAGCGCCTTCTCTGAGACCTTTGCTGGGTGGACCCCAGGAGCGCAGTATGCTGGAAAGCCCAGTGGCTCGGTCTCAGCCCTAACCTCGCGGGGCTTGGTTTCCTCCTCTGTAGAAAGGGTGTGGTAGTCTTCCTGCTGCTTTCATTTGTTCTTTGTGAGACTCAAATGAGATCATATTCATAGTCATTATAGTATTAATAATATATGTATTATTTCTTGCCTAAACTGGATCCAATGACAAGTCCTATGGTGGTGTTTCCAAGTGTTCCAGATAGACGATGACAAGGGCAAGCACCACGCGCATGGGAGATACTCCAAGAACAGCCTTTCTATCCACAGCAGAGCCCGCTCTAAAGTGGACACAGCAGTGGGGGGGGGGGGCTGGCAGTGCTAAGGGGACCCCTTGACTGAAGGATTTTCTCCTGTCCCAAGGATCCTCTTAATGATGCAGGGTGGGGCCAGCAGGGGGCATAGTGATTAAGGTGTTGGACTCATACATGGTCCACCATGGTTTGAGTCCTGGCTCCTTCGCCTTGAAACTCATACCAGGTGCAAATGCATGCATGCCCAGAGTCCCAAAAGGAGAATGGAGGATAAGGGATTATGGTGTGGTCATCTCTCTGGGGGTGATTTTTTGCTTTCTGTCTCTTTGTTTCTCTGACGAGCACACACTTCCTATAGCAAAAATCTCTTAAAAAAAAAAAACATGCAGGGTAAGGGCCCATCCTTGAAGAATGCCTCAGAAAGGGTGGTCCCTTTGCTCACATTTAAGAAGGTGGTCTCAGTACGTTGAGGGGAGGTGTGAATGAGGTGCTTTTGCCTCTGGCTTTTGGGCATCAGACAGTAGTTTTCTTTCTTTGTCCCTCTTAAAGGGCTCTCTGCATTCTGCACCCCACCACCACCCTCCATTCATGTAATCGGAATGAATAAATCGATGGTATCATTTTCCAAGACGAAGCTATAATACATTTTATAGTACTTGTGGTTAATGTTTTCATACACTTACAGGGAAAGTTCTGCCTGCTGCAAGCCCTAGGTATCTGGTTCCCTGGTGACTGGCCATCCACCCAGCTCAATCTGCAATCTCTCTTGGTATGCTGAGAGTTGGTGGGACCCGGGCAATAACAAGGGAGGTCACTGCACCCCCAGGCAGTTTCCAGCAAGTGTTTTTCCAATTTCACTAACATTCTTTCCAGGCTCAGCTCAATTTGTTTTCCTCTTCTCTATGGCGATTGATGGCTGACCAGGACGTAAAGTGTGTAATTCAACAGGGCCTCCTGTTAAGTGCTTCTTCCCAGTTGTAGAGGAGCTGGTGTTTGCCTAATCCTTTGGTCATGCATGCATGTGTAATATTCGCTTGTACAGTTAGCTGTCTGGAGAGTCGATGCAATAAAAAATTCCTTATAACCCTATGGAGAAATGCAGACAGGATGCTGGCTGGTGTGGGGAGGAATTTGGGAGGATCACTTCTGTAATCCTTATCTAACCTGAATCTATTAGCAGGAAACTGAAAAGGCCTGTGTACGACAATGAGATAAACAGTTTAATCTCTTAACAATGTCAAGTGGAAAATTCAGTTGCCTGCCAGCAGCTTAAGAAATGGCTAGGAGATTTTGTTAGGGACAAATAATCCTGAGACCCAGATTGCTGAGCTAAGGATAGGAAAATTGGTTGCTATGCGTTAAAACTGGGAGGTTAGAAAGACTGCTAGAGGTTGAAATGCTACTAGAAAAACCTTTTCAGAAATAAAACTTGTTAGCATAGAGGAGACCTTCTGAGTGCACTGTAATTGGTTTTTCGGTCTGTTTGGGGCCACTGAAATATTTTCCTCTTTTTCTTGGTTCGTTTTCTGAACCTCGTCCATAGTCATCACAGTGCTTAGCACTCATTAACTGATACTGAGGATCTTGCTAATTCCAAGTCATTTGGAAGATGGAGCGCCTTCTCTGAGACCTTTGCTGGGTGGACCCCAGGAGCGCAGTATGCTGGAAAGCCCAGTGGCTCGGTCTCAGCCCTAACCTCGCGGGGCTTGGTTTCCTCCTCTGTAGAAAGGGTGTGGTAGTCTTCCTGCTGCTTTCATTTGTTCTTTGTGAGACTCAAATGAGATCATATTCATAGTCATTATAGTATTAATAATATATGTATTATTTCTTGCCTAAACTGGATCCAATGACAAGTCCTATGGTGGTGTTTCCAAGTGTTCCAGATAGACGATGACAAGGGCAAGCACCACGCGCATGGGAGATACTCCAAGAACAGCCTTTCTATCCACAGTAGAGCCCGCTCTAAAGTGGACACAGCTCCTTCAGTCTAAGGGGACCCTTTGACTGAAGGATATTCTCCTGTCCAAGTGATCATCTCGGCCAGTGGTGACAGGGCTGCACTGCCTCTGGCTGTGGTCTGCTCACTCACTGGCTGGCATGCAGCGGTGGTGGGCATGAGGGAAGATGAGTGAGCAGGGAGAGGGCCGCAGGGCAGGGGGCTGATATTTCTGGAGCAGGGCTGCCCGCTGCTCAGTAACTGAGGGGAGGCTGCACTCTATTTAAAAGTGTCTGAGGATACTTCTTTGGAGTATTGATTTTTCCGAAACCATGTAGTGGTTTTTCTCTTCTGTATTCTGGAAAGTGAGAGAGAGCAATTTAGCAAAGTCTTAGGGCATTCGATAAATATTCCTATGGACTGGGTGTCTCTTATGTATGACCTGGCCCTGGGCTGGGTCCAGAAACCTCAGCCACCTTTCTCATGGAGCGTGGTGACTGCCCATGCCGAGAAGTGCACACTGAACCCAGTGGCTGCCCAGACGGCAGGCACTTACTCCACACCCCCGTCTGCAGAGGCTCGTGCAGAAGAGAATGCTAATGGATACTGCCTCCGTCCTTGGGCATCTGCCCTCTAGGACAGAGGTTAGGTGCCAGAAGACATCCTTGAGATTTGCAAAACTCAAGAAGTTGTCGCCATTGAACAAGCACATTCATTAAATATGAGTTAATAAATAACGAATTGGTGCTGGCATGGGAAATGCAGAAAGCTTCAGTACGTGGGGTGGCACAGGGCGTGGAGGAATTGCATTTGGGAAACTAGTCTGGGGTAAAAGCCTCGAGAAATTTGCTACCTCTGTTAGAAGTGGTCAGAGAGACTGTTCTGGATGGAGGTACCTCCTCCTTGCCCAAGGCTTTCATGTAGCGCATCAGGGGAGCCACACCAGGTGATGCTCACCGGGGAGGATGCAGTGCTTGCACAGCTCCTGCTCATCTCTTCCTGTGAGACCACCTCCACCTCCACCCCTACTCCCCCAGGGCAGGGCCAGGGAGGCTGGGGAGGGATTTCTGTAGGAGTGAGCCTTGATCTACAAAGAACCCTGGGGTGAGAGCAGTATGGAGTCAGAGCGGTCCTGAGGTCCACTTCCGGACTCTGTGGTCCTAGAGAAAGGCCTTTTTTTTTTTTAACCCTTCGATGTCATCATCTGTAAAATGGGACTGATGATACCCGTCTTACGGTTGTGAGCTCTCACTGAGGTTATGTGCAAAGTGGCCAATACAGCGTCAGGACATACGAAATGCTCAATAAACAATTGCATGGACCGTAGAGGCCACTGAGGCATCATTCCCTAGCACTGACCTCCACCGTTCTCTTCAATTGGGCGAAACTGAAGCAGGATGCCTTAGTCACCTTTTCCCCTAGTAGAAATGGTGGGATCAGGGAGCTCTTTGACACAGGGGTTGGAGGAGGTGTGGGCTGGAGTAGGCATCTGCTGAGCACAGAGATACAAGAGGGTCTGAGGAGTGTGCAGGACTTGAGCCCGCCAGACCTGAATTCACACCTCACTGTGTCCTACAAGGGACTTAACATCTCTAAGTCTGCTTCCTCATCTCTAACACGAGGGTATTGACCCTCTTTCATGGCTGTTGTGAAGTGAAATGAGATAACATGGGTCAAGTACCAAGCGCGGAACAGGTGGTGCGTAGCCGTAGCTTTCCTCCGTCCCCTTCTCTGGTTGTGAAGATCATTTTTAAGTGGGCCTCTAGCCTGCCTCTGCCGAGTGGTTCAGGTGCACCCTCTGGAGTGCATCTATTCAATAGTTCTTGAGGATGATGGCAGAATAGGCGGCAGGATTTATTTTTCCAAGGAGGTTCCTCAGTTGCAAGAGAGGCCTCACTTTGTTACCAGGGCTCAGCTCTTGAAGTTTAAAAAACAATCCACTGTATTCAGCTGCTGGCCAGAGGTGTCAGGTTACACACTCTGGGGACTAGCCTCTTTTCATTCTGTTTTGGAGGTGGAAACTGGCTGAGGTCATCCAGGCTCTGAGCGCCCAGCTTTGCGGGTGTGGAAGGCACCATTCCCCCTCTCTCCCTCCTCTCTGTTCCTAGCTTTTTTGGTGTGTATTAGTTACTGGAGCTCGTAAGAGAGCTATTGGAAAAATATATATGTGCATGTGTGCATATGTGTGTGTGTAAAAAGAAAATATACACATGCACATACGTAATAACCACTTTGCTGGGCATATGCTTATTAAAACAGGCTCTTTTTTTTTTTTTTTTTGGAGAGATTTTCACTGTAGGGCACATGCGCTCGCCAGACAGACAGAGAGAGACATAGAGATAGAAAGCGAGAAATCACCCCCCAGGGGGAATGGTCACGCCGCAATCCCTTCTCCTCCATTCTCCTCCCGGGATCTTGGGCACGCACGCACACGTGCCCGGCGTGAGTTTTAAGCCACCGGGTCCGGGGAGCGAACCGCGGTCGACTACGTGGGAGTCCAGCAATATAGCCATTACGCTAACTGCTGGTTCCCTAAAACAGGCTCTTTATGAGATTAAGGAGATGCTTAATTTCACCTCAGACCCAGTGAGGCCCCAGCACATGTATACCCAGGTGACTCTGGGTCCCCAAAGCCCACTTTGCACCACCAAGCTTCCTGTTTGAAGTGAGCAACAGAGAGTGTGTCCCACACTTCCCAAGTCACAAGGCTGCTCTTTGCCACTGTCCTCAGGGCTGGTGGAATGGTGGCGAGGAAGGAAAACCCTGCCAGGTGACTGGACCGAGCTTTGGTGCACCAAGCCTGCCAGCTCAGTCTGAGTCCCAGGAAGGCCCATGGATGCATGCACACGTGTCAGGCGCTGGGGCCGTGGCAAGTTCCATCTGAGTAGCGCAGACTGATGTCACCACAGTCACGGGCATCCCTGTCTGCCAAACACTGGTGTCTCCTCTGCTGCACTTCGGATGCGTGACGTGGAAACCTCTTTCCTTTCGACTATAATGTGGAGCAGACAGCCTGAGGGGTTAATCCTTGGAGTTTGTGCCTTTCCTGCCTATGGTGGTCTGCACAAGCCTTCTAGAACCTCCAGGATGGCCCCTGGGTGCCGAACATGTTCTGTCAGGGTCATCTTGCCCTCTGGGAGAGATGTCTCAGCCCAGGCCTCACTATGTCCCCAACCCTAGCCTTCTGCCCTTGCAGAAGGGAGGGGCTGATGTCTGGGGGGAATGCAATCTCCAAAGACTTGTTAACGGGAGCTTGGCCTCAGAGGCAGTCTATGGTAAGCATGCTGACAGTAAGTCCTTTTTGCTCTTACCTGGAAATGTGCACAGACGGTCATTCGTTTCGATCTTGGGCTAAGGCCCTACAGTGGCATCTGGATGCTGTTTACCCAAAGAATTGCACTGTGCATTATACATCAGCCTGCTCTCTCCTGGGAGCGGCTTCACCCTGCGCAGGCTGCCCGTCGACACCAGACAGTGTCCTGCAGGTCTCAGGTCCTTCCTGCATCCTTTCTTCGGCATTCTGGACTGGCGTAGAATTTCTGGCCTGTTACCACCAGCCTCAAGTACTGCATCCCCAGGAGATGGTAGGAGAGTCTCCCTCTGCAGTGACAGAGAACCCAACGGAACCATCTGGGTTAGCCTGAAGGGAGGTACCCCAAATATTCTGGGTGACAGGTTATGGGGAATTAGTAGCCTGGCTTCTGACTGTAGTTTGGGATCACGTGACACTGACTCTGGAAAAATGTCAAGAACTGCAGAAAATACTTCAGTATGACCTCATGACCAGGTAATGCGAAAGGGAATGTGAATCCTGAAACAGATTTTTTAAAAAGTCGATTGCATAAAGGATCAAGTGGAGGAAGCCTGGCTTTTTGGTATTTCCTATGAAGTTTGCTGGGAGTTATAACAGATTCATTATGAGTTGACTGTGTGGTGTCGCTGTGGAAAATGCTGAGCACTGTCAGGATGCACAGCAATAGTACAAATACCAGCAGCGTGTTCGCCACTTCACTGAACTTTTGCAGGGCTTGTTTTATTGCCCTTTACAGCGAACAGACTGAGGATCAGACGGTAGAGTGGCCAGTGCCATGTGTGGCAGCTGGTCAGTGGCAGGACTAGGATTTGAACTCACTGTATCTCCCAAGTCCCTGCCCTAGCCTCTTTGCTGCCCATGGGCTATCTCCTGGAGAACATGGGGGGCTCCGTGCAGAGTGAGCGCTACAGTTAGTTCTGGCCGTGTGCTCTAGGACTGGGACTGCCTGGACTGAATGCAGAGGGAGAGGAGTGGATGGTGAGGGCTCTGAGTCACAGTCCCTGGGAGGTGACATGGCTGAGGGAATGTGGGTTAGTTGTTTCTTTGGAAATGTTTTTTTCTGGGAGGGGAGGGGGCACAATGTGTCCACATAGTTGCTGCATTTTAGTCTGGGTAAAGATCAATTTTCTATGAGGTGGAACTAAAAGGGGATTCTTTTCCTTCTAAATGAATGGGTCTTTGTTAGGAAACAGGGACTTCACGGGTATAACTGTAGCACATGAGAGCTTCTGGAGCCGCCTGGCAGCCCCAGCTTGGCAGACAGGAAAAGAGGAGACTGCAGCTCCTACTGTGCAGACAGCTGAGCACAGGGGGCGGGTGCACGCAGGCGCCCACGCTGAGGCCTAGGTCTCCAGCATTCCGCTGTGTCCTTTAGGAAGAGCAAGAGCAATTCTGCCATGGAACAGGGGGTCCCAGCAGGTATAGAGCAGTTATGAACGTGTGCCGTTGCCTCAGGCCGCCCAGAGAGAGCGACATAGACCTCTTCATTGCGCATGCACCAAGGGATACTGTTATACTGTGTGCACCCGGGCATTCCAGAGCTGGGCGGACCAGGCACAATTCCACTGCTCCTTTTAAATGACAGGTAAAAGCCTGTCACTGGCTTAGAACGTTAGCACCTAGGCTGGAATTGAATGCAGTCAAGTGGGTGATCGACTGGAGAAAGTTTTCTCTGTGAGGGTTCCGTGAGAACTTACAAGAAGAGGGATCTGGAGCTGAAGGGCACCTGCAGTGGGCATACTGCTGCCCTCCCTCAGACGGGAGCACAGCCTGCTCACCGTGAGAGGTGCTGGGAGCATCGTGAAGGCCATGTGGGAGGAGTGACTGGCATAGGCTGGCATGGCTGCCAGGTGCTCCGGGAGTCCCTAGTGTGGAGTTGGATTACCCAGCCTCTGCTCTGTACACCTCGGAGATTCTGAGTAAGCTGTCCTTTTTAGAAGGGGACATCTGTGTTATTTCTAGTATTTGGCTATTTCAAACAAAGCTGCTGTGAACATTTGGGTGCACAGTGTCGTGACTGTAAGCTCTCATTTCTTTGTGATAAATGCCCAGCATGCAGTTAATTGCTGGGTCGTGGGTTAGTTGCATACTTACTTTATTTTTTTCCTAAAAATCTCCTAACCTGTCTTCCGGAGTGACCGTGCCATTCCCACAGCAGTGTATGAGCATCGCAGTTTCTCTACATCCTCACCCACCATCAGCCTTATCTTTTTTGTTTGTTTGTTTGTTTCTTTGTTTGTTTTAGCCACTCTGTCAGGTCTGCAAGGCTATCTCATTTTGGTTTTGTTGTTTTCCTAATGGCTAATGATATGGAACACCTCTTCATGTGCTTGTTTATCATCTCCTTCCATAAAATGATTTGCCTTAAAAAAAGGAAACAATTCCACAGAGGTGCCGTGCAAACAAGGCTGGGTGTTCAAAGCCTCAGGCCTCCCGCATAGGCTTTGCTTTCTCAGAGTTTCAGGGGAGAAAGCTTGGTCATCTCTGAGGTCTCTTCCTGCCCCTGATGTTCCCCGACTCCAAAACAGAGCAGTGCCCTTGGCTGGAAACCTTGGTGGGAGCTACGGTGTGTAGGAAACCAGGGTGGCGGCCCCAGCCCACACGCCATCACCTTCCAGCCTGTCTCCGTGGGATCCCACCCAGGCTGACTCACAGGTACTGTATTTAAGGAAAGTTGCCTGTTAGTCGTTGGGCCTGGAAAGAAAAAGAAAAACAAAGCAACAGACGTGGAGTGTCTCCTCACCACTTCCCTTAGTCTCCCCTCTGGCCTCTTTGAAAGCAGCAGGTCCCAGTCTGGGGGCTTCCCTTTGTGCAGCTTGGGCCTGGGTTTGGGTTTAGTTTTGCGACATAGTTGGCCATGCTGAAGATCCTAAAAATGCTTCCGCTTTTATTTTAATTAAACAAACAAACAAAAAATAATGCACATAATTTAGAACCACTGAGAACAGTGATAACTGGAACAATTTTTCTCTTTAAAACCAGCCCTGGATTTCACCCCAGAACACTGGGCAGCGCTGTGGACCTTGCGCTCTCTCCTGCTTCATAACGGGGCAGCAGGGAGAGGCCTGGCCTGTCAGTGGGATTGCTCCAGTTTAAGTACCTGCTGGAGGGTTTGGTCTCCCCTGGGAAGCAGCGTCGATGGCATCTGCTTAAGCACGAATTTATGTTTGTGTTTCTGCCTAATGATGTACACGGGGCTTCATGGTATGTGAAATAAAGCATCCTTAGTCCTAACTTCAGCGAGTCGTAAGAAATAACAAGGCACAGTTGTTTCTTTCTTGGTAGAATGGAGTATAATATTTGAAAAATCTCCTTTGGAGAATTTGTATAAACAATTTATCACAAAGACGGTATTGTTTTCTATGTAGGCTTAAGGGGTTTTTGGAAAAGGAGCAGAGCATTTTTTAACATGTGTCCCCTGAGCCCGGGGAGTAGAAATAAGCTGATGAAGACAGATGATTACAAACTCCTTGCAGTCTCCAGGACACATCAGAGCTGCCCAGGACATCTCAGCAGACATTTTATTAGATCCAAGGCCAAAGATGTAACTGAATCAAATGATGGTTTGGTTTAGAATATTTTTTCCTAGTTCAGTATCATTAGGAACCCTAGGCTGGATGCTGGTTCAAAGTTCTTCAATAGATTTTGTTTTTAAAACTCTTTTTACGTTCCAAATTCAATTTAAAACTTGATATCTGTGTTAGGTTTGAATTAGAATACATATATTGTATTGTGGCAAGTAGTGGGGTTGATTCAGGCCACGTCTGTGCACTGTGAGTTGTTTAGCAGCCTCTCTGGCCAGTAAGTAGCACCTCCCTTGAGTTGGGACAACCGAAAATGTCTAAGGCATTGCCAAATGTCCGCTGGGGACAGATGGCCCAAGGTTGAAAGCCACGCTGTGGAGCTTCCCTTACAGCGGCTGCCCTCCACACACCACCTCCCAGGTGAGTGATTGCTACAGTGCCGTGGAAGTGTGCTTGTATGGATATGCCCACATTCCTGCCTGCGGCAGAGGACAAATGCCAGCACAGTCTGGGATTGTGAGGAAGGGAAGTCTCAGAGATGGTGTTGTTTGAGTTACATTTTGAAGGAACTGATCTAGACAAGGAAATGGGAAGAGTATTCAGGGTAGAAAAAGCTCAAATGCACAAAAATGTGAAAGTGTGAGAAAACAAGGCAGGTTTAGGGGATGGCAGGTAGCTTGCTATAGACCCTTTGTTTCCTTCTCTATTGCTCTTCCCTTGTTTCTTCCTTTCAAGCAGCAAGCTAGAGTCACAGCAGCTATCTAATTCTTATTTACTTGTATTAGTCAGGATGGGCTAAGTTATGTTGCAGTAACAAACGGCCCCACAACCGGTGGCTAAAAACAACAAAGGTTTATTTCTTGCTCATGCTGCATTCCTGGTCTGGGTCAACTCTGCTACATGTCATCCTCACTCTGTGTCCCAGGCTGATAGTGCTGGTCACCATGTCAGGAGTACACATGGAGAATGACATACTGATGTTTACAGCTGCAGCCCAGAAAAGTAACACTTAACTACTCTGCTCACATTTATGTGGACAAATAAATCTCACGTCCTCACCTAATTTCAAGGAAGCAGGGGAGTAGAGTCCTACAGTGTGCCTAGGAATTATTTGGAGGACAGCACTAACATCCACCACGATGACCTGGCTGGCATGTGCAGGCATGTGGAATTCATCATTTTTCTGAGAGCCTCCTAGCTTGGCTCTACAAAAATGGTCTTTGTTGAAATCCAGTAAGAAATTGCTGAGCAAAAAGAGAAAATTAGACTGTCAAGATTCCAAAACATTTAAATTCTCTGAATAAGACAGAGAAATTCCTTGTGCATTAGCACGAAGTCACAGGTCTTGGTTTTTAGCGTTAGGATGTTGAGGCTGGGGGTGGGAGAATGTCTTTAAGCACAACATGTCGCCTGGACATGGTAGATTGTTTTAGTGACGCAGGACTGTTGTTCGGGAACACCCAGGATGCTTTCTCAGGCTGTTACTGCCGTGAAAAAGAATAGCTTTAAAGCCTGAGCCAAGTGCCAAGCAGCAGGATGGTGTCCTTTGTGAACCCTAAATTTATGGGGCTGTGTCTGAGATAGGATGCATGCCAACAGTAACCTTTGAGAGCACTCTGGATGGTTTCAGAAAGACTAAGCAAATGCCTCATAAACCACGGACCTGCTCCTTATTGGAAACTCATTCAGAAGAGACCTTGCCCCAGGCCCTGGGTGAGGAGATAGAGAAGGTGCCTGGGTGTGATGGATCTAAAATGGGATGAAACAGGAAGCCTGTGGGGAGGACACGGTCCTTGTCAGCCTTCGACAGAGGGGCACAAAGGTCTTAGAAAAACAGAAATAAAAATAGCAGTCGTTTGCCACTTCCCCCCAATAGAGTGTTCTCTCTGAACCTGGTTTGCGCTCTATTTCTGAGCTGCTTCTGCTGTGGTGTGTAGGGAGCCAGGGCAAGTAGGCGGATGTGAGGTGTGGTGATGGGAGGGAGGGGCACAGGCACCACCCCAGGGAGCCTGGGAACTGGGGGTAGGAGCCTCTAGGGATGGGAAGACACCCAGGAGCCAGCTGGTCTAGACTTTACTCCCCTTTGCTCTTATCAGATCATTTGTGTGTGTGTGTGTGTGTGGGTGGGTGTGTGCACGTGTGTCTATATGGGTGTGTGTATGAGGGAGGTCTTCAAAAGGTTTGTGTGTGTGTGTGTATTATAAAGTGTGTTATAAAAAAAAGCTATGCAATATTGTCAACGTTTTTTGCACCGAAATAAACTCCTACTTCATTTCCACTTTCCACGAACTTTTTGGAGTCCCCATGTGTGTGTGACCGTGGAGTCTCCCTGCATGTGTGAGGATGCACATAGGTGGGTGTGTGTACTGGCGTGCATGTGTGTGTCCCCGAGGAAGGGGTGCAGTGGTGAGCGTTACTGACCGTTCTGTGGTTTGCTGATAGCTACTTAACTGCATTGCATGTATTTCCTCCCTCCCCTGGCAGACACTTGGGGTGCTCACTGATGTGTGTGTCTAACATTCTCACCACCCACCACCCACCCTATATGTCTCTGCTCACTCAAAGGGCAGTGAAGCTGACAGTGCCTTTTCAGGAGCTGTGCAGCAAGTGAGGACCAGGTAACACAGGACTGGGAGGAGCCTGAGATCTGGGGCTGGCACAGATAGGAGACCTGACCAAGGTCCCAGGCTGGGGAGTGAAGGGCTAGGGCCAGCACCAGCTCCCTTCCTCCTGGGGGTGTGCTCACTCCACCATGATCGCCATCCCATCAACACCTTTGTTTTCTCAGCTGTAAAATGGGCGTTTTGCCTACAGCTGAGCAGGAAGTGTTCCTTGCAAATGCTCAGGCTGGGCATTTTCTTGAGTGAAGGATTCTCAGTCAGGGTGCTGCACTCAGCCTGGGCTTTCTTCACCTTCCTTCTCGTCTGGGAGGAGCTGCAGACACTTGCTCGTCCTTCACTTATTCCAGGCTAGGGGATGTGCCCACAGGAAACAGGAAGGTTGAAGACCCAACCTCTGTGGGTCTCAGGAGGCTCCTGGGAGGAGGCTCTGAGCTGCTGGGAGCCAGGGCAGTGGGGATCCAGACAGGGGCTTGCCTTTCGTATGAGCTTGCTCACCTCTCGCGGTGCTAGGAAGATGGTTAAAACCCTGCTCTTACCACCCTGCCTTGAGGTCTCCGGAAGACACAGGTGCTAAATATAAAACCGAGACGATTATCTCACTCTTGCGAAGTTTCCACCCTTGAGGCTTACTGTACACCACTGGGGAGAAGATTTCCTGAAGCCTTTCTCCTAAGCTCTGGGGCCAGGCCCAGGGACATTGTCTATGAGAAAGAAAACCTCCTTCCAGGGAAGCCTGCTGCAGAGCGTGTTTGAACAAGAAGAGGAGAATAAAGGTGTCCAGGAAGACACCCAGCCTCGCACTGCGGAGCTTCCTGCCTGCCAGCTGAGTTGGGCACCAGCGTGGTGCCAGCCTACAGTGAAATCCTCTCTCTTCCCTCTCTGATTTTTTTTTGGACAGTGTCTTGCTATGTCTCAGTCCTCCTGCCTCAACCTCCTGAGTAGCTGGAACTGCAGGCACACCACCAGCTGGCTTTTTAGGGTGAGCCAGGAATTGAACTTCGGCCTTCCCTGTGACTTCAGTCTGCCGAGCAGCAGCATCCAGCGTGTGCTGCTGAGGCTGGGTCTGTCCTTCTTGCCTTTTAACAGGGAGTGCCTGAGTTAGGGATGGAAATGGTGGTGGGAGGGAGGTTAAAGAACGGCAGACCCTATAGTGGATGCCCACGATGGGATGGGCCGTACTCCTGAGGAACGTCTGTTCAGATGAGCAGGTTTCCATAATGCTGTCCCTTGGTAGTTTTTTTCCAAATAGGACATGCCTGCAGTTGGGGTAGGATGGTTCTCATCGTTTGAGACTTTCCAGCACCCTGCAGGTCACTTAGCATCTTTGCCCCTTGAACACTATTGGCTGGTAGCAACCCAGCCCCACACTGTGCAGCACACACACATCCACACTCTTCCAAACACCTAAGGCCAGGGGCAAGTTGTGCACTTGATTAGGAACCACTGCAAGGAACTATTTATTTTGGCAAAATCTCAAAAGGATATCAAACTGGAGTCAAAGGATATTGGAGGGGTAGGTAGTGGGGGAGGCAGAGGACGTTAGGCCAAGAACTGTCCTGCAGTTTGAACAGGGCGTTGGTCTAATTTTTGTAAGTGATAAAGTTTCACCATTGGACACCCTCGATGTCCAGGTAATTGGAAAATCTTTTGCATTTGTTTTATTCTGTTTTCATCTTCTCTCTTCACGAGCAATAATCACCTACAGCCTGGCTGCACGGGTGTGTGACTAGTGCGATTGCATAGGCCCTGTGCTCAAAAGGGCCCCACCTTTGGGGCTGAAAGCCCTGTAGTCGCCATTCTTGAAATTCTTCATAATTCTATCTTTGAGTTTGTGTTTTGAGTGAAGTCCAGTGGATCAGTGAAGCGTGAGCCCCTGGGTATGGGCCCCACCTGACTTCCCCCTCCCTACCCCTGCAATTACTGATAGCACCGACCTTATCAGGGGCCCGGGCAAGGGCTCGGGGAGGGATTGAGTTGGTGCCACTGGTAGCCCAGACTTGTAGGGCCACAAAATGGGCAACACTGTGGGGACAAGCCTCCAACTCACTTCAGATCCAGATACTAAGCAAGTCTCTGTATGGGGGTGCCATTGCTGTGGCCTATCCTCTGGCGAGCCTGTGGGAAGGGCAGATCTCTGCTGCTGGCCTGGTGTCTGGAGGGAGGGGCACCCAGTAGACATGTTGCGTGGCTAGTCAAGGATCTGGGCCCCTGGTCAGTGAGGGTGTGCATGTGTGTATGCCGTCGCTCCAAGGGAGCATGACATTAAACAGCAATTAAGGAACACTGCCTTTCATGGCACGTTTTCCTCCCTCGGCTTTCAACAAGGGGCACTGCGTTTTCATTTTGCAATAACGGGCCTTGCAAATTATGTAATGCCTTGCTTACTCCATTCTTACCTGCAGCAGACAGGTAACAGATTTTGCCTACCGTTTTTGTAAAGAAAAAGACAAGTGTTGAAAAGGGAGCATGGGCACTTCCATTCGTTTCTTCTTTCCACTCTTCTGAAGGTCACGGTCATCAGCACCACACCCCAGACTTCTTTTCCAATGCTACCTATTTACTCAGCACCTCGAGAGGCGGCAGCGGGTTGGGAGAGGAGTCAGAGGCAGGAAAAACTCATTGGTCTGTTTCTGAGATGGGGCTGAAGTTCGTGGCTGGTAGGTTGTGAATCTTACTGTCAGGGAGCTATTTCTTCATGGTGCCTACTGCATACCCAGTTCTGGGCTAGTGCTAGCCCTGGGAGTACACTGTAGGGATAGGAGACTGGAACTATGAAGAAAGTTCTAGAATGTGGGGCCAGCCAGCAGGTGGTATGCTGGTTAGGGGTGCTGGACTCTTACATGGCTGACCACAGTTTGAGTCCTGGACCTGGTGGCTTCTTTCTCTCTCTCTCATAAATAAATAAAGCTAAAAAAAAGAATTCTTTGAAAAGAAAAGAAAGTTCTAGGACATGAGTTCTGCTCCCATCAGTAAGCTTCGATAAGGGATTGTGAGCAGAAGACAGTGCCACACTAGGCAAGTCAAACATTGTCTTTGGGGGACCAGCAGTTAGCGTAATGGCTATGTCGCTGGACTTCCATGTAGTCAACCGCAGTTCGCGTCCTGGACCCGGTGGCTTAAAACTCACGCCAGGCACATGTGCATGTATGCCCAAGGTCCCGAGAGGAGAATGGAGAAGGGATTGCGGCGTGGCCATCCCCCCTGGGGGGTGATTTCTCGCTTTCTCTCTCTCTCTGTCTGGTGAGCACATGCGCCCTATAGCAGAAACCTCTCCAAAAAAAAAAAAAAAAAAAAAAAGACCCGGCCTGTTGGAGAACAGCTGTGAGATGACCTGACCGCAGATAAGGTAAGTCTATAGACAGTGGACAGGCGAGGGCTCTGCCCATAGCCACTTCTCATTGTTGGCCCGTGGTCATGGCGTTTTCAGACTTGGGCAGAGCAGACCAGGGAAATACCATCTCTTTGCTTCATTTAAGAAATTCTTGTGGGCACTTGGATGGCAGAAGCCCCTGTGCCCCTCTTCACCCCCACCCCCCCAGATCCCTTCCCATACCCATTGCATTGTTTCCAAACCTCTTGGGACACCTGCCCCACCCATACATTTTAAGTGGTAGCCACTTCTTGTGTGTTACTATAAAATGCACATCAGACAGTCGTAGGCCCATCAGAGACCTTGAGAGGCCAGACACTGGCCTTCTTCCTCCCACTGGGCCAGACACACCCGGCGTAGCCCAGACTGGGAAGGCCATTCCTGGTTCTGGAATGTAGGCAGAACCAGAAATGGCCTCTGTCCGTCTTTGTCCCTAGCTTGGTGTCTGGCAGAGAGCGAGACAGTTGCAGCAAAGGCACAGAAGCATCACATGGGGACATATTTATGCTTAAACGTTCCTTGCTGCTTATTTATCTGAGATTCAAGCTTAGCTGGGCTTCTTGGACTGTTTCTGGCAAACTACTCCAGAGGGCAGTTTTTGTGAAAGGGGTGAGTCCAGGACTGAGAGAGCTGGTATCAGGGGACTCTGGAGAGCCCCTCTTAAGGGACCAGATGTGTGACACTCTGCTGCCCAGCGCAGCCACCTGCTTCCAGACTGTCTGGACTTACTCGCTCTTTTGTATACTGGCGATGGACATGCAGTGCCTTTTCGTGTTCCACCTCCCTCAGCTCTCTTCCAGGAGGGAGTCAATGAGGGGGCCTGGCAGAACCCTGCCCACACCCCCATCAGAGGCTGCTCAGACTCCCTGCCTCGTAATTAAGATGCCCTCAGCTACAGGTAACAGAAAACTGAAACCCTGCTGACCTGCACAATGCAGAAAAGAGACCGTTTCATCATTATTAGTAAGATTCAGTATGGGCATCTCAGCACTGGCTAATTCATTACTACAGCAAAGTCACTTAGAGACCTGTCTCCTTTGCCCCCCTGCATTGTCCCCATGGCTTGTTGACTCATCTCATGGGTGCAGGATGGCTGCTGAAGGTCCCAGTGTCCTGCACAGACACACTAATTTCCTATGGAGGAGGAAGAGGGGATAGCTTTCTGGTGTACAAGCAAAGACATCTTTCTTAGAAGGCTTCCAGCAGATTAGGACCAGCAGATGGCATAATGGGTATATCACTGGACTCCCACATAGTTGACCACAGCATTGGGCTCCCACGTAATCGACCACAGTTCGAGTCCCAGACCCGGTGACTTAAACTTATACTTGGCATGTGTGTGTGCATGCCCAGGATCCAAGAAGAGAACGGAAAAGAAGGGATTGTGGTGTGGGCATGCCCCATGGAGGTGGGAGGGATTTCTCGCTTTCTGTCTCTGTCTCTCCAGCGCGCGCATGTGCCCTATGGCAGAAATCTCTCGAACAAACAGACAAAAATAAAGGGGACTCCCAGCAGATATCTTCAGATATCTTCAACCATGACTAAATGAACGATTTATTTGACTTATTCTAAGAGTACTTTGGTCTTCAATAAATGGCCTAATTTTGTTTTACATAGTTGCATATCTGTATTAGTTTTATCGTTTTAGCATCACATTTTCATGTATTGACACAGGTGGGCTACTTGCCATTACAATGAATGTGTAATAATTGCAGCTAACTTTTATCAAGTACATGCCAGGCACTGTTGTGTCTTATGTAGATTCTCATGTACTCTTTTTTTTTTTTTTTTTTAAAGAGGTTTTTGCTATAGGGAGCATGCGCTCGCCAGACAGAGACAGAAAGTGAGAAATCCCCCCCCGGGGGGCTGGCCATGCCGCAATCCCTTCTCCTACATTCTCCTCTCAGGATCTTGGGCACGCATGCACATGCGCCCGGCGTGAGTTTTAAGCCACCGGGTTCGGGACGCGAACCGTGGTCGACTATGTGGGAGTCCAGTGACATAGCCATTACGCTAACTGCTGGTCCCTAGATTCTCATGTACTCTTCATCCCCATTTTCAGATAAGGAACTGAGGCAGAGTACGTTGTAAGGAGCTGCAGTCTGATTGCTGGATCTGAGCAGTGAACCACAATGTATTTTACATCGTCTGCGCGTAACTTTGGGGCCATTTCCATTGGTTGTCACAGATGTTGTCACAGGCAGCATTGAGCCTTTTTGTAAAAATTACCCTTTTTCTTTTTCCTTTACTTACTTCCTTGGGAAATGTTCCCGTCAGCAGTATGTCTGGGTCAAGGCCAGATGTATAACTGCTTTCACCTTCTATGCTAATCTCTGGAAAAACTGAACCAGTTACAGGGTCATCTACAAAGTCCGACTGCTGCTGTATTTTTTGTTTGTTCATTGTGTGTGTGTGCGTGTGTGTAAGAGCAATTTTTGCTATAGGCATGTGCTCTTGCCAGAGTGACAGAAAGTGAGAAATCACCCCCCAGGGAGGATGGCCACCCCACAGTCCCTTCTCCTGTGGTCTCCTCTCAGCATTTCGGGCACACATACACACGCACCCGGCATGAGTTTTAAGTCGCTGAGTTCGGGACTCGAACTGTTGTCAACTACACACGAGTCTAGCGATGTAACCATTATGCCATCTGCTGATCCCTCCAGTGCTGCTGTTTCTCTAGCACCATTGGGGTTTATTTGTGGTTGGGTATTGTCCAAGGATCCCTTAAAGTTTTACTTTGTAACTGTTTAGTTTGCAAAAATTATGAATTATTTCCTTGTGCTGACAACTTTTAATTACTTGTGTAAACAGCCTGTTTATTCCCATTTAGCAACCACTGAGTGCACAAGACAATAACATGTTTTTAGATCGTCAGCTGTCAGTTATGGTCTTTACAAATATTTTTTTCATTCCATAGTTTTCTGTTAAAATTGAACTTGATTTTGCAGCAATGTTTTTGTTCTGAACTATTTTCATAGATCACTGTTTCCCTTGTGAAGTTGTTCTTAATTGCCCTGACTTATTAAGACAGACCGTTTGGTGCTTGAGATGATGGTTTTTAATCATTTTTCTTATGCAACCAACTTTTGAGATGGGCTATTAGAGCTTGAACTATGTCTCACTCTGTGAAGACCGGGCTTTCTGGAAACTCCTTTTTGAGCCAGCAGGAAGCAATTTGGCTGAGAGCTGGTGCCTGGGTGCTGGCTGGCTGGTCACCGGCCATATCCAGCCACCTCAGTCCCCTGGTCATCTGTACATCTCGGCAACAAAGTGGTGACCAACACGCCCAGGCCCAGAAAGCCAGACAGAGTGGCGGCTGGAGACGTCACGGAATCCTTGTAATTACAAGTGGAAAAGGCCTGTTGGCTTGTGTGGTGTCCTCCTCCTCCTCCTCCCACAGGCTCCAACCCACTTTAGAAGGTGACATATAATTTACTCTGTCACCTGGAGCTCTCAATTGAGTTTCCAGGACTTTATCTACATTATCCAAGAACTGGACCAGATCGGTGGTTTATAACCTCTTTGGGTCTTGGGCCATTTTGGAAAGTGGTTGAAAGCCACATAGCCTCTTCCTGAAGAAAGGCACATTTCACGGGATGTTTTGTCCTTGCAGGACATTTATAACTAGAAGCTTGTCTCAATTCCAGCCCACGGTCTGCAGGTTTAGCACCCAAAGACTTGTTGATCTCTGACATCCCTCTTAGCTCAAAAAAACCCACATTCTAAAAGTTTCTTGTTAAGGAATCTAGGGATGGGAGTAAAGAGACTTAAGAGAGTCTTTGTACTTGCTTGGGGGAAACCAGCTGTCCAGCCCAAAGCATTTGACTGTCAGGTATTTTTATTTATTGTTTTCTCATTTCTTATCTTTTTCAAGGTGGAGTTTAACTTGGTGGTGCCATGTGTTTTCCCTTTATCTTACTCTTTTACAATTTCGTTCTACTTTTGATGAAACCTACAGAAATCTTCGAGGTCTGCAGTGGAGTGGAGGTGGGCCTGAAGTGCTCTGTGACCTTTCCCTCCTAGGAAGGGGAAACCTCAGCCCAGGTGTTCATGGCAATTCCCGGTAGCTACCAGCCTCTGCCTGGACCCTTAGTGTCTTCTCAGAGCCTGTTAGCAGTGTGAGACAAGACTGCAGATTCTGGGGACCAGCAGTTAGCGTAATGGCTATGTCGCTGGATTCCCATGTAGTCAACTTCGGTTCGAGTCCCGGATCTGGTGACTTAAAACTTAGGCTGGCCACATCTGCGTGTGTGCCCAAGATCCTGAGAGGAGAATGGAGGAGAAGGGATTGCGGTGTGGCCATCCCCCCTGGGGGGTGATTTCTCGCTTTCTATCTCTCTGTCTCTGTCTCTCTGGCGAGCACATGCGCCCTATAGCAAAAACCTCTCCAAAAAAAAATTTCACGGGATGTTTTGTCCTTGCAGGACATTTATAACTAGAAGCTTGTCTCAATTCCAGCCCACGGTCTGCAGGTTTAGCACCCAAAGACTTGTTGATCTCTGACATCCCTCTTAGCTCAAAAAAACCCACATTCTAAAAGTTTCTTGTTAAGGAATCTAGGGATGGGAGTAAAGAGACTTAAGAGAGTCTTTGTACTTGCTTGGGGGAAACCAGCTGTCCAGCCCAAAGCATTTGACTGTCAGGTATTTTTATTTATTGTTTTCTCATTTCTTATCTTTTTCAAGGTGGAGTTTAACTTGGTGGTGCCATGTGTTTTCCCTTTATCTTACTCTTTTACAATTTCGTTCTACTTTTGATGAAACCTACAGAAATCTTCGAGGTCTGCAGTGGAGTGGAGGTGGGCCTGAAGTGCTCTGTGACCTTTCCCTCCTAGGAAGGGGAAACCTCAGCCCAGGTGTTCATGGCAATTCCCGGTAGCTACCAGCCTCTGCCTGGACCCTTAGTGTCTTCTCAGAGCCTGTTAGCAGTGTGAGACAAGACTGCAGATTCTGGGGACCAGCAGTTAGCGTAATGGCTATGTCGCTGGATTCCCATGTAGTCAACTTCGGTTCGAGTCCCGGATCTGGTGACTTAAAACTTAGGCTGGCCACATCTGCGTGTGTGCCCAAGATCCTGAGAGGAGAATGGAGGAGAAGGGATTGCGGTGTGGCCATCCCCCCTGGGGGGTGATTTCTCGCTTTCTATCTCTCTGTCTCTGTCTCTCTGGCGAGCACATGCGCCCTATAGCAAAAACCTCTCCAAAAAAAAAAAAAAAAAAAGACTGCGGATTCTGGCTGTTTTACATGCACACTGGTTTCAGGGATCGTCAGCTTAAACAGTAAGTGATGCACAGTTTAGGAGGATGAGGCTTTCAACCCTGCAGCTCACAGAGAAAACGGGCGAATTGGGTTGATATCCATGTCAGCAGATGGATGCTTGAGAGTGGGAAGACAGGGATAAAAACCTTTTTGATTCCTCCAAGAGTGCTTTTGCAGCATCTCCAGGCTTGCTTGGTTAAGAAGCTTTGCTTTGGTTCCCAGGGACTGAGCGTTTCTTAATTCTTCAAATGACTTAACCTGACAGGGCATCGTAAAGCGTGACTCGGCCTCAGAGATGTGTTCTCAGGCGTTGAGAGAAATTGCAAGTGTAGTCAGCATGGCGGGCAGAGGCCCACAGCGTCCAGCTTGGCGACCAGTGCAGCCTCCTGCAGTGGGGTAGAGTCCGTCACAGACACAGTGTTCCTGACCGGAGGCTGGAGGTACGCAGGCCTCTGTGTGCATAGGTACTTGGGCGTATTTGGATTTGATCCAAGAAGTTGAGAGGGCTTGGGGCAGGAGGGAGGGAATCAGAATCTTCAATTCCAATGTTATGTTTCTGGACTCTTCCCTTCCTCTGGCCACCAGAATATTTCAAGAAAACGTGAGTCGAATGATAAAGGAATTAGCTTTACATGTTTAACGAAGTGGTAGAAGGCATTTGCTATGTGGGAGAGTGGCCTGAATGTGGGGAGCCTTCGAGCCACTGTCCTTTACCTTTCCTCGCCCCTTCTGGCTCTACGTAGTTCCTGCTGCTGGTCATTTCTACCTGTTCTAGAATTTGTCTCTGAACATTTAACAGTTTCGGTCAAAGGCAATGTTGTGATTGTTCTTAAACATACACACCTTTGCCATTACTTATTTTAAATTCTAAGTGTTACGAGGAGTTGTTCCACAATGAAGAGCTGCCTATGACTTTAAGAAAGTTCATTCCAGTTCAGGATTTCAAATGATGTTGAAGCAGTGTGAAGTCAGAGGTTTTCTCCTATGGGCTGTGGAGGCGAAAACCTCTTACTCCTAGACTGGGCACAACAGTGTTGAACGTTCATCACTTTTTGTTTAAGTAGCCAATGATCTCTGGAGGAAAAAAAAAAAAAGGTGGCTGTAAAGTTGCCAGAATGATGTACTGTTTTGTTTCAAGCCTCTGTAAATTCTCTTTTCCTGGGTCATTTTTATCTCCAGTGCTTTTGTCACTGGCTTTCTGCTCATTTCCCCAGACTCAAAAATGTTGCACTTCCCAGAAAGACAATTTTCATTGTTCCTAACAACCTAGGAGAGCAACTGGCTAAACTCTTCTCCAGCACTATGCCTCTGCACCCACACACAAGAAAAGTTTTGTACAAGAAATTCTTACAACGCTGACCAGTTATGGTGGCTGCTGGGATGTGACTAGCCTAGATTATATGTTTTTTAAAGCTAAGCCTTTGTATAATTACACTGGGGTTCTAATTTAATAAGAGTTATGAATTTGTAATTGATATTTTATGGCATGCTAAACAGATTTCTCTGAAGTGTTTTTATTGTTTATCCTGCCTTTTAGTTTAACGGCCCCCTTTTTTCATACCGCAAAGGTAAACTGAATTCAGTTGAAGACGGAACTGTGAAAAGTTCTCAGGTCTAGTTAAGCAGTTTTAGGGCCTGACCCTCGCAGTTTGACGTGTAGAGAAATGCAAGCTTTTGCTGACAGCTTTGGGTGCTGAATCAAGTACCCTTTGCAACCTGTCAGTGGAGACCGACACAGTGTATCCAAAGAAATGAGGCAGAGGGAAAAAACGAAACACACAAACAGCCCTTGCACAAAATGAACTAATAGTGGGATTAGAAATGGTTGCTCCTGGGGATGAAGTAGAAGGGGGGGGAGTAAATATTTAAGAGCCTGTTAGCCTACAGCAACAGCGTTCCTTTCCGTTTTGCAAAAGCCCTACAAAAGTACATCGTATACCCATTTTGTAAACGAGGAAACCTAGACTGAGACACATTAATTTCCCCAAAGGCCACTAGGCTGGCAGCTAGCAGCGCTGGGATGCTTTCTGCAACAAGAGGCCGGGCCAGCGCTCCTCTTTTCCACCCAGAAGGCACAAAGCAAAGATGCAAGGCATTTCCAGACCCCTAAGCCTGGCCGGGCCACCGCCTCCCAGGCCACGTGACCCGCGCCACCGCGGAGCACGCCGGGAGGCGGCGCCCCCTTCGGGCCCGGGTTTCCGTGCGTGGGTGGTGCGGCCGGGTGGAGCGCGGGAGGCGCGCTAGTGTGGGAGGGAGCCGCCAGGAGAGAAGCTCGGCAGGGCCTGCCCTCGCGATCTCCCGGGCGGCGCCCCAGTCTGCCATTGTAAACAAGTCCGGGGAGAGGACATCAGGCCGGGTCCCCCATCCGGTGCCCAGACCCCGGGTGCAGGCCTCCTCCTGATCAGGGAGCAGCAGCCTTCATAGCCAGCAAGTGCCGGCGCTGCGTCTTGCTCCTGCTTCGGAGGCTGGGACCACGTGTGCGATCAAGTTCTGCACCTTTTTTTCTTCACCCACTCAGACATTCCTCATTTTTCCTCATAATCACTTTCTCTCCCTTAAACATACACACTTAGCCCTTGGCAAGCGAAGTGGAATCTCGGGTCCTTGTCAGACCTCAGTGTTTAAGCTGCCGAAACACAGGGCATATTTGGTTTAGATATTTTACTGTTAGGAAAATAAACCACCTCCTGCAGTTACACAGGCTCGAGATTTTTCTTCCACAGGGTCAGTGTAGATTATCTATTGGAGGAAAAAAAAAATGTTTCATTACAAAGGAATAAAATTCTAACTCCTTCCCTGAGGTTGGGAGGAGTTGGGGTAAGGAATGGTTTTAGTAAGTACCAAAAATACCAAGGGGCCATTTCACCCCTACTGAAATGCATTACCTGTTAATTACCTGTGATCCCTTGACTTTCCTTAAACTTAACCGTTTTTGTTTTTTTTTTTTTTTAATTTGCTAGAGGGGGCGGTGCAGTTCCAGGGGCGGAGAATGAGCAGGTCACAATCTCTTCTCCAAGTTTCCCCCATTTCGGAATGTTTTAAACCACCAGGTCTGGGCCCTGAACGTGTAGTCTGCTTTGTGGAATCCCCACCAGGTAAGGACTGGCCCCAAATTTACTTTCTTACTCTGAGCACATGTTTCCTGTTTCCTTTGGACCCCACCCTAGTCTTAGAGGAGGGTTCTAGACTAACAAGTGGGGCGGGTCCCTAATAAGGAGTCTTCCTTACCATCTGCCTGGAGCTGGCCAGCACTTGGGTTTCCTGGGTTTCTTGGAGCCAAATGAGTGGGTTTGATTAAATGACTGAATTAAACCTGCGTCCTTACGGTGCAAGTGTAGGCTTCGCTGGTCATGTCTGTAGCTGTTGTCCCCCTCCCCCGTCTGCCTTTGTAACCACCACATTGCAGCCCTTAGGAAAGGACAGGCAGCCCCGCAGAGGGGAGTCCTTTTCTGCAGCTCCCCAGGATGAAATAAAGGGAGCTATCAAGATGACTCTCCTCCTGGGGGAATAGTGTCCCTGCTCAGTGTAGGCCAGAGGCAGCTTTCTTGTCTCTTTCTGTTCTCTGGCATGTACTCTGGTCTTGGGTAAGCATTTCCTGTCTTTTTCTGATCCCCTCTGTGTGTGTGTGCATGGGTGGTAGGGGAGGGAAGGAGGAGGAAAATTTCTGGTAAGGGCGCCAGGGTGATCAGGAAATGGCTATTTGGTACCAACTGTTCTGCAGACTTACAGAATACTGGATGCTACTGATGCCGGTGAGAGGTCGGAATTAGGAATGTAGTGAGTCATGACGGTGAAAGCTTCGATCACAACTAAGCAGGTTACCGAGCGTCCCTGAAGTGTAGTCATTTCAGGGTCAGTAGTAGGTCTTGGGAAGACTTCTCCTACCCACTCCGAGGCTCTGAGGTGCTGACAGTGTGCTGAGCTGGTCTCCACAGCTTTGTGACACTTAGGAGATGAGATCCTTGGAGAAAGTGGAGAAAGTCATTTTCAAATTGGGGCTGTGATAAGAAAGCTGCTGGAGTACTCAGAGCCTTGTGGGAGTCCTGTTGGTACCTTACTTCCTGCTCTGAAGAGATGGTCTCCTCCAAGAGCAGGCATTCTGGCCTTGCAGAGCGAGGAGCTTCCCGGGTGTTCTTTCAGACCCTGCATGGCCGGCTTCTGGTCGGAATGCTAAAAGCATTTAAGCTGGGCAGCTGGGACGTTGTGAGAAGGGGTATCCATATCCATGTCCACAAAAACAGTTTCGGGCTGCCTGCTTGCTGGTTTCTCATGGAAAGCACTGTGTGCTGCATGTAAGGTCCTGTGGAATCCATAATCCAGAGTCAGACGGAAAGCTGCCAAGGACAAACCAGGTCTGCAAGACACAGGTCTTGGCGCGGTTGTGAATTTCTTCTGAGGTTCCCGTGTCTCTCTCTGTATTCGCATCCTTTCTTACCTGACATCCGTGTAGGCTCCGGCTCCTTTCTTGCTCTGTAGAGGGACTCGGGAGGTGGGGTTCAGAATCCGGCACGTAGCCTATGGACAGAAGCCGCAGCTGAAACTCAGAAGCGGAGTTTCAGTCTGAGCCTGACTCACTAGTATCATTTTAGGCAAGATACGACCTTCTGCGAACGTACTTCCTGCACTGGGTTTATGTGAAGGGTGAGTGATTGAAGCCAAGTGCCTTGTATTCATGGCAAATAGTACTTGAGTCTGTCTGTCTGTCTAAGGCTGTGATATACCTGGTGCTATGGAGACTACCCAGTAAGGATTACTCTCAGAAAACTGGCAGTAGAGATGACCCCGACTCATGTTTATGGAGTGCTTTATGTGTGTCAGGCGTCGTCCTAAGTGCTTCAACTAGTTCGGCTCACTTAATCTTCATAATGAGCCTGCGAGGGAAGTGTTATGGGGACTTCAAAGAGTTCATGTGAAAATGGAATTAAGTACAGTTTCTTTTGGTGCAAAAGTATTTTGAAATCCATGTATATTTTTTCCACAATATGCATTTTTATTTTTTAAATTTGTTTTTTATTTATTTTTTGGTGCCAGAGGGCATGTGTGCTCACTGGGCAGAGACAGGGGGAAAACAAGAAAGCACCCCCCCACACACACACACACACACACACGGGGCATGGCCACATCACAGTCCCTTCTTCTCCATTTTTCTCTCCTTTCAGGATTTTGGGTATGCACACGCTTAGTGTGTTTTCCAAGCTGCCAAGTCGAGGACTCAGACCACACAGTTGGCCATTTGGGATCCAGCTGCTTTAGCCACCCTGCTGCAGCCTGCCCCCTCTGTGAATCTTTTGAAGACCCCTGGTATCTATTGGGTCACTGGAAAAGTCATGACACATTTTGAGTAGAAAAACAGAAAAAAGATGTCATGATTTTTCTGACGACCTGATATGTTGCAGTTGGGGGAACCGAGGCACAGAGGTTAAGTAACTTCTCCAGCTGCAAAGAAAATTCTAGTCTGTGAAGTCAGGCCCCCTGGCTGCAGAGGCCGGGCTCCCAACTGCTCTGCTGGTAGGCTATACACAGCCTGTAGGGAGTCAGTTTTGTCGGCCCCCCTGGGGGGTTACGTGACAGTAGAGACGACCCTCACAGGTCATCCTCCCAGTCAGCAGCCTGAGCACGTGCTGCGCTGGCCAGTAGGCCATGGTCTCCAGCCTTCCTACCCAACAAATGGCCCACTGAGTACTTTCCTTTTGGCTGACACCTCTCCCTCTGTCTTGGCCTGTTAGGCCCTTATTATCAATGTGCAGAAGGCAAGGGCTGCTTCCTCATGGGCAGGTGGGGGGTGGTGGTGGTGAGCAGAGGCCAGAGAGCCATGGAGAGTTCAAGGAACTCGGGAAAAACTCAAGGCATTGTTCCTTGCCTGTCAGTTCTTCCCTGGGTGCTTTCCAGCAGTTGTTAGGGTTTCCAGATGAGACTGGTTTGATGCTGGTTTTCTTGACTGTTTCTTGAGCTGTCAGGTTTACCACCCTCTCCCCCCTTTTTTAAGAGAGATTTTTTTGTTATAGGGCACATGAGCTCACTGGAGCGACACAAAGAGACAGAAAACGGGAAATCACCCCCCCCCCCCCCGGGGGAGGGGGAATGGCCAGGCCATAATCCCTTCTCTTCCATTCTCCATTGTCCTCTCAGGATCTTGGGCATGCACGCACATGTACCCGGCGTGAGTTTTAACCTGCCAGGTTCCGGGTTCGAACCCCAGTCTTACAATGGGAGTCTAGTGATGTAACCATTGCCATCTGCTGGTCCCAAGCTCACCCCCTCTTAATTTTAAGCACATAGGAGCAACAGGTTGGAGAGGATGCTGGCCTGAGGCCTGAGCTGTGTGGCAGAGCAGGCCCTTCCCAGACTCTCCCTGGAGAAAAGGAGCCAGCCTGTAAGTGTGCAGCCAGGAGGCCAGAGCGAGAAGCCAGGTTCAGAGCTGACCTCCAGCTCGGCTACCTCGTGGGCAAGGGTTGCCCCATCTGGGATGCTGCCTTCCATGACCTCCTGCAGGTCCTGCCTGTTCTTTTCCTACCCTAACCTCGGGCAGCAGCTACCTCACATTTGGAGGGAGGGAATGGTACTTCTTATGTTTTCCAGGAGAGGAGTCTTTCATTCTCCTGCTTCTGGAGACTTGCATGTATAAATGAACTATACCTGCCCCAACTCAGCTGCCCCCCGCCTCCCCCTGGCCCCCTGACCCACCGCTGACTTCTGTATTTTTCCCAGAGATGGTTTAGTTCGGGCCTGCTCTGAGTCTGTGAGTCTGCGTGAAAGCAAAATGAGCTGTCAGGGCACACACTTCATGATTCTAAAAGGTTGGTGGTCCTCCTCTAAGTGGCTTGAAGATCAGAACATCCATACTCTCATTTAAGGGCAGTTTCTCGTCCCCATGCGTTCAGCATCCCCAGACCTCCTTGAAGGTCAGTTCTGCTCAGTCCAGAAATGAGCTGTAGCTGTCGCTTTAGGAATCTTAAGGAATCGGTGACCTTTCTCATCTTTCACATCAATAGAAATTTCCTGAACATCCACTTTATGCCACGCACCAGGCTGGGCGCTGTGGAAACAAAGATAAATCAAACAGAGCGTCTGCCCTTAAGGAACTGTCCAATTTGGGTGATTCCCTTGGCTCCTAGACAATTACACCATGACATTTAGGGGACAGAAAACAAGCTTTGAACCGGTTGGGCAGACAAATCCCAAGCTGTCTTTCAGACCGCAGCGCTGCTCTGCCCCTGAGGCAGTGTCGCTTCATTTGTCTGGAGAACACACACGAGACCCTGCCTCTGGGGCTGGTGGCTCCTGGCCTGTGGGCAGCCAGCTGTGACTATAACCAGGGCTGCCCCAAGACAGGGTGACTCCTCTTGGGGAACCCTTAGCATCTAAATATGAAAGCACGTCTGCCAGCTAGGCCAGAGAACTGAGGCATCCTCGGGGCAGCTTTGGCAAGAATTGTGTGCAGAAGAACTGGAGAATTCTCTTTTTGTGCTGATGCCACCCAGGGCAGGTGTTCACCTCCCCTCTAGCTCCCACAGTCATGGTGAGGAAGAGTGACTTAAGTGCTCGTCAAAGTGCTTGGAACTGCGTAAAGCCCAGTTGTCACATAAGGTATGTCCATTGTCAGCTTATTCCTCCGTAGACATGGCCAGTCATTGTTTGCAGAATCGTAGAACCAGGCTCAAAGAGATTCCCCTACCTGACTATGGGCACCCATAATCCTAGGGGTAATGAGATAAAGGACCAGGCCCTTCACTGGTGATGTCTGAGCTATGTCTGCTTCATGGTGCTTGCCTATCTGAGAGGGGGAAATGTTTCTTCTGTGTTTTCTGCGCTGTGTGTCTGTGATCTTTTAGATTTGCTTCTGGGTGGAAAAGGGGGAAAAAAACCTTAATATTTCTTTTCTTTTTTTGGGGGGGAGGGTGGGAGAAGTTTTTGCTATAGGGCGCGTGTGCACTTCTGGGTGGAACAGGGGGAAAAAAAACTTAATATTTCTTTTCTTTTTTTTTGGGCAGGGGAGAAGTTTTTGCTATAGGGCGCGTGTGCTTGCCAGACAGACAGAGAGAGACAGAGAGACAGAAAGCGAGAAATCGCCTCCCAGGGGGGATGGCCACACCACAGTCCCTTCTCCTCCACTCTCCTCGGGATCTTGGGCACACATGCACACGCGCCCGGCGTGAGTTTTAAGCCATCGGGTCCGGGACACGACCCGCGATTGACTACATGGGAGTCCAGCGACATAGCCATTACGCTAACTGCTGGTCCCACGAACCTTAATATTTCTTGAACATTTGCCAGACACTGCATACCTTTATCTTTCAGACAAGGAAGCGGATTCAGAAAGGTTAACCAAGTTGCCACAGGCACGTAGGCTGAATCTGTGGATTTCTTCCTGGAACTACCAACTTCCAGCTGACACTTGCCTGTGTTTCTGGTTCAGCAAACCCTGTTTTCTTGCTCTCAGATAATAACAGCTCCGAGTTACAGTGAATCAGCTTACTGGTGGTTTCTGGTATGATTCGTTCCCAAGAGGCCTGGATGAATGAACTTCATGGTTGTGCCTTCTTTTTAATTAGGGACGTCTTACCTGTCTTTCCTGGAGAAAGCTTACATATCATTGAGTGCGATTGTTTTTCTGGGAGTGGGGACAGGTTGTACAGAGCCCCTCCCCCCTTCTCCCTAGTGGCTGCTGCAGGGGAGGCATGGATCCCATCAGCTGAGATTCTGGGACCTTAGTAAGTGTGATGCACACTGAAAAAATATTAAGAGCCCTAACCAGATGTAAAGGTGTTGTGTTGTTTTTTTCTCATCGCTAAGGCCAGCACCAGCTGTGAATTCTCTGGTGAAAGTTGGCCATCTCAGTGGTTGCTTTGTCTCCAGAGGGACCCTGAGAAATAACAGCAGCTAGTAATGCTCCAGCTAGAAAAGGGTGTCCTCAGGAAACAGGATAGAATGTACAGGGCAAGGCCTTTGCTGTTTCCTCTCTGAGCCTTGGCCTTGTCAGAGGTGGAAGCTGGTGTTGGAGATAATGAAGTACAGTTACTGTCTACCTGCTAGGGTGTACTTTATAGCTCATACTAGCTACCAGGGAGCACTTCAACAAGTTTATGTGTGCGCACACACATATAAACTTAATTCTCGTTTAATTCCATAGCAAAACTAGGAGTTAAATATGATCTCCATGTCACAGATCTGGAAACTAAGGCTTAGAGAGATTCGGTAATTGGCCCCAGTGCACACAGCTAGTAATAAGCAAGGCCAGGATTTCAACCCAGTGATTGATTTCCAGAGCTTCTCAGGGAGGGACACGAATGGGAGGGTCACGGGCTTGGTCTTGGGCGAGGAGCAGGAAGGAGCCCGATGGAAGAAGAGTCAAAGTGGGAATGAACACGGAGCTCGACTCTCAGTCTTTCTCCTCGCTCTGCCTTAGTCTCCTCCTCTTCCCTTTCCTGATCCTGCATCCCTCTCCTCCCCTTCCTCTCCTCTTCCTCTCTTTACCCTCATCCCACGGTGGAGCCTCCTGGGTTTGAGGAGCTCATGGGGGTGATGTGGGTCCTGCTCTGCCATCCCTCCTCCATTTCCCTCTTGCTCTTTCCCCGCTTTCATCTCCTGTCTCTTCCTCCCCTCCTTCCCTTCTTGCTATCTATCTTCAATTCCTTCTGGCAGCTACAGAGGGGAGGGCAGAGCCATGCTCCTTGGGGGTCTGGGGACTCAGCAGGTGGCATTCGGGTGGCTGCAGTGATGAAAAGGCAGGGTGAATGCAGGGGAAGGCTGGGGCAGCCGGCCTGGGCTGGAGTCAGGGGTATGGGGCTTCCCAGGCTGCTTGGTCCACAGTGCAGCCCACGGTCCTGCTGAGTCTGTGGAGTCATGCACATGGGTCTGAAGGTTAGACCGACCTCGACCCCAACCCTGACCCCTACCCCTGACCCCAGCCTTCTATAGCTACCGCTAAACCACTTCGCACAGGTCATTTCCTTCGAACCGAAATGGGGACCTTCACCTTCTTCTATTATTCATTAGGGCCTAGCATTTCAATCGAGAGGATTTTGCCTCTTGATCTCTGTGATTTATTGTATTCACTTTGCCTCCCAATTTTTTCAGAGGCTGGGAAGAATAAGGAGGCCTCGATTCAAATACTGCCTGGCAGCTCCTTAACTCTGGACCTTGATCAAGCCAGATTAAAGCTCGATTAGCCCGGTGGTTTCCACTTGATCGAACCCCTTGATTGACCCAGTGGTTTTTAAGCACGATCGATTTGGCCCCCAGGGGATGTTTGGCAATGTCTGGAGACATTTTTGTTGTCACAGCTGTTCAGGGTGGTGTTAGGGGCATGTAGCAGAGGCTGGAGATGCTGCCACATATCCTGCAGGGTTCAGACAGCCAAGAATTACCCGGTCCCACCTGTCAGTTTTGCGTAGGATGAGAAGTGGAGGTGGCTGGACTGGAGTTCCTTCAGCTGTAAAATGAGTATAATGATACCTGGCCCCTGGCTGGGGAGGCCCACATGATATGTCGAAGTACTTGATAAAATTATAAAGTGCTCTGTGGGTGCTGGGTTCACCCATTGATCAGTAAGAACTGATCAATAATAATTGAGGGCACCCCATTCACAAGCAAAAGTCACTGATAACACAGTTGACTAGGATTGGACACTAGATAGAACCTTCTATAGCCCTAATAGAAGCCATCTTCAGCTTTGTAGGGGTATAGCTATGTAAGCAGCTTCAAAATCACACTTCCGTGCAGATTTTATTTCTCGAACTTGATGAAATCTGAGCACATTCTCTGTGACACTGGTTTTATAGAAGAAATGGGATTGGTGTGCTGAGACTTGTCTTCTTAGTGAACCCATGCATTAATCGATGTTTAGTGAGTTCTAGCTTTTCCTAATGCTCGCAAATCACTAGTTCTATAACCCAGCCCTGTGTTTGCTGGTCTGAAGCTTCCCGAATCGAATCTGGCAAAAAATATTAGGCAAATATTTACCCATCTTTAGTCCAGTGACCTTTCTCAGATTCTCTGAGTGTCTTAAAGGTTATTAGCAATGATTCTGTGAACACATAGTTGAGTTCTTTTAGGCTTATCCTGGGAGCCAAGGTGTGTTGTAAGAACCTGCTGTGACTGGGGCTTCTGGGTAATTTGAATTCTCTTAAAAGCACTGGTGTGGGGTTTTTTGGGTAAGCTCAAGTTATCCAGTTAAGGGCAGTAAGATACAAGTCAGCCTTCTGCCTGACCCATGATGTCAACATAGACCTTTAAATCCAAAGGTGGGACTGGGCCCTGTGAACCACAGCAGTTGAAAATGAACAGTTCCTGACTTTCAAATGGTGATCAGTGTGGATGGTCACAACCAATATGTTTTAATGAAGTAGAATAAGAGTAGATTTAAAATATCAGAATGCATTGCACAACGACATGCTAAGTACTCTTTCATGAAACTTTTCAGTTTTAGTTATGCCAGAAATATACTGGGCATGCTGTGAATTAAGTTGCTTATAGTACTCATAATGAAAGATACTGGGGGGTGGGTAGGCAGTGGTCTCTGTAGACCCCACAGGAAGTGGTTCTAAGGTCTAGAAATTAAATTCTAAAACAATGACATCTCGACAGGGCTTCCACAAATCTCTGTGTGGCAAAGAGGTGCTCAGGATGGCTTGCCAGTGTTCAGTGGAGAACAGCCAGTACAAAAAAAAAAGGGGGACAATGGAGAAGGGGAATGCTTTATTTAGAAGCTTACCTCTTTGAAAAGAATTTGCACTTTACTATCTATTTTAAGAGGGTTTTGGACTTGTGTTTATGAAATCTCTTCCCTCCATCTCATGTGACTTGGGACATAACAGCTGGGATGATGTTCTTTTTACCCACACGGAAAGTTGAGCGGGGCTGGGGCCTATGGAAAACCTGGAGAAGTTTAGAGGCCAGGCGAGCAGGATTAGAAAGAAAAACTCATTCTGGGAGGCAGCCTCGTGTAACGGAAGGAGTGGACACTTTGCAGTCAGGTGACTTAGAATTGGGTCCTGGCTTTGCTGTTTGGCATGTTGTTGAATTTCATCTCTCTCATTTATAAAACTTGAAAATTACAGAGTTTTGAAGGCTCAGTAAAAAATAAAGATTGGAACCAGCAGTTGGTGTAATGGCTATGTTGCTGGACTCCCATGTAGTCAACCGCAGTTCGCGTCCCGGACCCAGTGGCTTAAACTCACACGGAGCACGTGTGCGTGCATGCCCAAGTCCCGAGAAGAGACTGGAGAAGGGATTGTGGCGTGGCCATCCCTCCTGGTGGATAATTTCCTGCTTTTTGTCTCTCTGTCTCTGTCTTTCTGGCAAGCGCACGCACCCTATTGCAAAAACCTATCAAAAAATAAAAATAAAATAAAGATTTAGTGCTGTGCATATAGTAAGCCCTCAGTAAACACTGGATTCTTCCCAGGCATTTTATCCTTATTTTCCAGGGCTATTAGTTTTCATCACTGGCCCTTACAGGCCACCCACTTGCTCCTCTTCAGTATTCCTTTGAAGCAAATTCCAGATACCAGGCAGTCCAGGGCCGAAAGAATGTTGCACATTCCAGAGGCACCCAGGGAGACACTGGCGTCTACTGTTACCAGTAGGGTGGGTGCAACACAGTGGTGCATCCTGGGCTCTTATGGGTTTGCTATTGCTTTGGACTAGTTTCAAATCGAACCTGTTAGGACCAGCAGATGGCCTAGTGGTTACATCACTGGACTTCCACATGGCCGACTGCCATTTGAGTCCTGGACCGGACAACTTGAGACTCACGCCGGGTATGTGTGCATGTGTGTCCAAAATCTCAGAGTAGAATGGAGGAGAAGGGATTGTGGCGTGGGCATCCCCTGGGTGTGTGTGTGTGTGTGTGTGTGTGTGTGTGTTTGTGTGTGATTTCTCACTTGCTGTCTCTTTGTCTTTCTGGCAAGCACCTGCACCCTATACCAAAAATCTCTTTAAAGGAAAAATAAAATCAGATCATCAAGTACAATGACACGATCGGGGGAAACAGGTGGAGACAGAAACAGCATTTGGAGGCAGAGCGTGGCCTTTGAGGTGGCATGACAGGCTGCTTGGCATTACTTCATCATTATTTATTAGGGAAAGGCGAAATTGCTCGGAGATCACATTGGTTTTCCTAAAGACACCACTCTTAGAACTAAGTCTTTTGCTGTGTTCTATAGCGGGTCCGATGCACTGACCAGATACTGTCTGGCACCCTGAAACGTTCAGTATGTGTCGGGGGTGCTGTCTGCTAATTCTAGGCCATCTCCTTCCTGCCGTTGCTTCAGGCTGGGGCTAAGGTGTTCACATACGTTGAGCAGGTTTTCTGGGGCTCAGTTGATAGGGCCCGCTGTCTGTGCCTGCAACTCTCCCTGGCCGAAAGAATGCTTCTGACTATCTGCCTTTCTGGGTTGACGTAAATAGTAGAGGTATAAAAGGTCCTGTTTTCTATCTGAAGAACTTCTCCCTCCCTGCTCAGCTTGTCAAAGACTCTTGATGAAAGGGTAAACAGGAGGTGAGGGTTTGACGCAGGAGAAGACACATCGGGTTTCAGTCCTCCAAGCTTCTCCTGACTCAGCCTCCTGCCCTGGGTGATCTGTTTACTGTAGGGCATGAGGACCAGCGTGGGGGCTTGACAGCCCTGGCCAGGACCAGTCCTGTCATTTCCTGGTGGTTTGACTTTGACGAAGTCATTTTAACCTCTCTCAGTCTCTGTCTTTGCATTTCAGAGGATTTTGGAAACACATATTCAGTATAACATGCTGAAAGCTATTGCCCTGTGTCTGTCTTATGGTTTGTGTTACAAGCCAACAAATGAAAGCAAAAACAAAAAATTCTGTTTCCTTTCTCCTCCCTTCACCAGTTAGTGTGCACCGTGCCAGGAGAGATCTCGTTTTATTTCCCTGTCGGGTCCGCTGCCCTGCAGCAGTAGCACAGCCGGAGTTGCTGGTTGTATGCTTACTGACCTTCTCCTGGATGTGGTATGGGAACAAAGGCTCTTCCCCAAGAGGACTCCTTTCCAGAAATGTCCTGAGAAAACACAGTTACCAGTGGACAGTGCACAGCCTGCTAAGGAGACCACTTTGAAGAGCGTATTATTTACCTGGATGAGTAGACTTTGGCTTGTTTGAAAAACAAAAATTTAATACTGGCCTCATTACTTTTTTGGTCATTGCCTCTTTGTGTGTAAAGTGCTTTTAGGAGATTATTGGTTGGAACCTTAAAAATAGGCCAGTTGTCAGATGTCTTGGCAAGAAACATATCCCAGTGGCTTCAGGAATTTTCATAAAGCTAACCATCTCTCCTTGGAGAGAACCGTTTTCATCACTAGTTGCTGAATACCCCAAGGAGGTCGGAGAACAAACTCAGTTCCAAACCAGGGACGTGGAATTAGATGTTAGTAAAGTGGAGGAAAACTTGTATGTTGTGGGGAAAATAGAATGTTGGTGAAGAGAGCAAAGAGAGTCCAAATAATTTTTTCTTGCCCCCTACTCACCCCCATCTGCACCCATATGTCTTTGGTTTGATTAATGGAAGTCATTCCAGCCTCTATGGATAGTTGGTAGCCCAGGCAGAGAGAAGGGCATAGGATTATTGGTGGGCTTCCAGATGGCAGGTGAAAGGCAAAGGAAAAAGTTCTAGCATAAAAGCTCAGCCTTGCGGGACCAGCAGTTGGCATAATGGCTATGTTGCTGGACTCCCATGAAGTTGACTGTGGTTTGAGTTCCGGACCCAGTGGTTAAACTCACGCCAGTCGCGTGTGCATGTGTGCCCAAGATCCTGAGAGGAGAATGGAGGAGAAGGGATTGCGGCATGGCAATCCCCCCGGTGGGTGATTTCTCGCTTTCTGTCTCTCTGGTGAGTGCATGTGCACTATAGCCAAAAACAAACAAACAAACAAACAAACTCAGCCTTGGACTCAGCCAGCTGCTCCAGGTACATCTGTGGTTGCAACAGCTCTGTGGTCAGGCAGAGGCAGCCCCTGAGTGGCCTGCTAATCCCAGTGGGCCTCCTTAGCACTAGGCAGTGGCTGCTGCTGTCCAGGAGATTGCTTTGGTGATGGAGACCTCCTTTCTCTGCTTCTCCTCTTGGTCCTCTTTGTTATCCAATGCTAAATATAGCAGAGTGGGGTGAGGGTGACTCCTCTCTTGGCTTACCCGGGATCCTAGACAAGTGGGACAACTGTGGCAGAGCTGTGGGCTTCTTTTTTTTTTTTTTTTTTTTAAGAGTTATTTCTTTAACTTTACTTATTATTCATTATTATTATTATTATCATTATTTATTTGACCAGGGAGAGACAGAGAGGAAAAGTGAGAAAGCAAGCTGCTAGGGCTGGGACTCAAATCCCGGTCGACCATGTAAGAGTCCAATGCCTTAACAACCATGCCACCTGCTGGCCCCAAAACTGTGGGCTTTACATTCTGGTTGTCCAGGAACAACTTCTTAAATCTGCTCCTCCGGGGATGCTATATAATCTGTCTTTGCATTTCCAGTGCCAACCTAGTACCTGTCACACAGGGGACTATGATGAAAGGGTGTGCCAGGGCCAGATAGCAGTGCAGCAGTAAAATGGCACCTCTGTGAGGCGGACCCACATGGGGGATGATGGGTTCACTTCCCAAGACCTCCCTGAGTATGCCAGACACGTGTGTGCGTGCTCTGGACTGGCTGAAGCTGGGAATGTATTGCAGTCAACACCCTATGGGGGTGTGATATCTCTGTTTCTCACTCTGTCTTATTATAGAATATGTAAACTTAATAAAAGGGGTGTGTGTGTGTGCCTTTTCCTGGAACCTCCCAGGGCTGCAGGGATCTTTTAAAATAATGTCACCAGCCTCACCAGATTTGTCATTTCAGGGGGACTCAGAATCAGAAGTATTAACCCTATCAGAAGTGTTAAGCCACTAGGTTTTTTTGGCCTTGGCTTGGGCCTGATACTTGGCTTACACTTCTGGTATTTCGTATGTAAGGAAAACTTAGGGCAATAGAAACTTTTTCCTCTCTCTTTCTTTCTCTCTTTTTTCTTTTTTTCAGTTTGCGAGAGGGTGTATGAATTTATCTGAGAGAGAGAAAAATCAAGAAAGCCCCTCCCATGGGAGATGGTCACACTGCAATCCCTTCAACTCCATTCTCCTTTCAGGACTTTGGGCATGCATGCACATGTGCCTGGTGTGGTTCTCAACCTACCAGTCAAACTGCTGATCAGGAGCTCTAACTGCTAAGTTGGTCATGTGGGATCCAGCTGCCTTAATCACCATGCCACCAGCTGGCCCCTTTCTTATTAAAAATAGGGGAGAAAAGCTGTTGCAGAGTCTCCCTCAGCTCGCCCTGGCAGACACCTGAGCTTTGGGGAGGCAGCTCTTTCTTCCTCCCCAAATGCCTGTGTGAGCTGCTGAGCTCCTTGGGGAGACTGGGGAGTGTCTTTTTGCCTCCATCTCTGTTGCCCCTGGAAGATGAGGCATGATCATGGTGTCACTTGGGCTGGAAAACCTGCTCCCAGCTAGCTGGCGTTTGTATGGCCCTGCCTTTGCCTGGCAGGGCCATGGGGAGGCAGGAAGGTGCTCTGTCCCCAGGTGCTCGTCCCATAAGGTGCTGGCGCTGCAGGACTGGGAGTTCTGGTAACTCTTCGGTTTTGCTGGCCCCAGGTTGGCATGTTCTGAAGTAGATTTATTTCAGTGCTCACTTGTGTCCCTTTTGAGTGGATGGCCTCCGTGGCTCAGTGGAGAAAGGTGTTTCAGGGACCGAGGGCAGAGTCTTTCCTAGGCTGGTCTGGATTGTGGCATGGAATCATGGCAGATGACAAATAAGTCCTCATGTCCCCTTTTTAGGCCCACTCTTCAGTGAGGGCAGTGGGTGAGAATCTTGTTTCCATCCAGGGATGAGAGCTGTGGACTCAGGACTCAGAGAGCCCTTCATGGGTAATTTGTAGTTCCGTGTCTCATGGTCCAAGTATTTGGCAGCCCTCTGCACTATTTCTGCCTTTTCTTCTTGACCACAGTTTATTTTGCTCCACGCTGAACTTCTTTCAGCCTAAGTATAAATGATGCTATAGAAAGACTTTTTTTAGGTATTCCTTTTTGCTCACTGACTACAAGCATACTGGAAACCCAAGACGGCAAATCACTTAGGTCACATCAGTGAGACGAAGTTGGCCCAAGGTTCTATCACTCCCTGGAGGTTTCGGACTCAGACCTCCCAGCCTGAGGCTCGCGCTCCTGTGGGGTTTCCTTGCAGCAACACAGTCTAGTCCTCGGTGTCCCTGCAATGCCTTCCTGCACCCCCACCTCTGCTCCTTCCCCTCCCATCACCATCTAAGCCAGCCCCACAGAGCCCACAGGGCAAGATGGCACGTGTACATCTAAGGCCTCGGGATAACCTGAAGAAGATGGATGCTCTAGGACCAGCAGTTGGCGTAATAGCTATGTCGCTGGACTCCCATGTAGTTGACTGTGGTTCAAGTCCCAGACCTGGTGGCTTAAACTTACACCAGGGGCATGTGCGTATGTGTCCAAGCCAAGAGGAGAATGGAGGAAAAGGGATTATGGTGTGGCCATCCCCCATGGAGGGGGGTGTTCTCTTGCTTTCTGTCTCTCTGTCTCTCTTTGTCTTTCTGGCGACTGTACATGCCCTATAGCAAAAAGCCTCTCCCCCCCAAAAAAAGAAGAATGGATGCTCGCCCAAAGCCTTTGGGCTGTCCTTTTGGCACATTGTGTTGTCATTTCACTTCACAAAAATCGTAGTTATTGGGACCAGCAGTTGGCATAATGGCTATGTTGCTAGACTCCCATGTAGTCGACCGCGGTTCGAGTCCCAGACCCTGTGGCTTAAAACCCACGCCAGGGCGCCCGCAGGTGGCATGAAGGTTAAGGCGCTGGATTCCCACATGGCTAACGACTGCGGTTCAAGTCCTGCACAATGCTTTTGGGGCCAGCAGGTGGTGTGGTGGATAAGGGCGCTGGATTCCCACATGGCCAACCATGGTTCAAGTCCTGGACCTGGTGGCTTGCTTTCTCATTTCCCTTTCTCTCTCTCTCTCTCATCAAATAAAAAAAGAAAAAAA
>NW_006160045.1:7600534-7648712 GCF_000334495.1 Tupaia belangeri chinensis
TGCGGGTGTGTACATGCCCTAGATCCCAAGAGGAGAATGGAGGAGAAGGGATTGCGGCATGGCCATCCCCCCTGGGGGGTAATTTATCGCTTTCTGTCTCTCTGTCTCTGTCTGTTTGGCGAGCACATGCTCCCTATAGCAAGAACCTCTCCAAAAAAAAAAAAAAAATCATAGTTACTGCAGACGCATGGCTAGAAGGTATCCTTTTAGCATTGGGTAGACATGGAGTACTTCAGCTAGTTGGTGTGTGTATGTTTAAAAATGTTTATTGAGAGGTAGGCACCCCCAACATCTACCCCACCCTCAGCCAGCCTGGATCGCAGGCACGCTTACTTGAGCCTGGCTTACAGAGGGAGGTCCTGGGCTGTGAACCTGGGACCTTCCCATGTGGGTCCAGTTGCCTTACGCTAGGCCCCCCATTGCCCTGGCTCGTTGTCTTTAACGAGATTTCTGTTGTGCTCTGTCTGCTGGGGTGGAGGGCAGGTTACAGCTCGGACTGGAGGAGGTTCAGGGCCCCAGGGAGAGGCAGCTAGGCCATGCGGGAGCCTTGGGCTTTTCCCACTGAGCTCAAAGGGGCATATGTGGTCTGCTCCTTTTGAATTCCCCCATTTCCCCAAAGGCCAAGGTGGATCCCCAGCTTTGGACTTGGCACTTACGAAATGCTTGAGGGGACTCAGATCCAGTAATGGTATTTCTGTGAACGCCTGGGAACTTGTCTACTTCCTTTTGAAACGAACCATGATCTCCTTTCCAATCAATGCCAGATCTGCCCAGAAATGAAATTAGGCCTGCTGGGCAGCTCGGGAATTGGAGACATTTTTGGCCAGTCTGAGCCTTGCTGTTGATTCGAGGGAGGTGCTTCTGGGACCTGCCCCCTGCCCACTCACCTCCATCACTTCTTCACCACAGATAAAACCTGTTTGGAAGCCGGCTGGCCCGCAGGACTTTCCCTTGGGTTCTCCTGAAGTCCCTGGCAAGTCCCGGGTGTAGGTGGGGGCGCTGGCCTTAGCTACCATTCCAGATGGGCCATTGTCTTTCCTCCAGCTGCTTGTCTCGTTCGTCTGGGGTTGGTTTCTGCTCTTGCTGGCGTCTCTGTCTTCCCATCTCCTTCCCCCTGCCTTCACTGTCCACAGCTCCCAGGGCTGCTCCCCGTTCATCTGTCCAGAGGAACCGTCCTTCCCGCTGCCCGTGGGGCCACCTGCCCTGCCCCCTCAGTGGAAAACCACTTCACTTCCCCAGCTCCAGAGCTTCCCTCACCTGGTGTGACCAGGAAAGTGGAATTTTTTCCTCCTACAGTGTCTTTGGGCTTTTAATTAGTTAACTCATGTGTTCTTTTTATAAACAATGAACTGAACATCTGTTACATACTAACCATTCCAGTCAAGTGAGCCCCAGCCTGCCTGCCCTTGGGAAGCTGGAGGTGTCACTGGTCTAGTTGGAGACGTGCAATCAGATCACAGAGTCATGTGTGGAGGCTGCAGGGAGGTCTGTGAGGGCAAGGGAGGGCAGGGTAGGGCTGGGCTGTGTGGGCAGGGGTAGGGAGGGACGACTTCTGCCCCAGGGCCTGCTGGGAGGCCTCCAGCCAAGAGCTTATCCGTGGAAGAGGGGAAAGTCAAGCCAGGCCTTCACTATTGAGTTGGACGCTAGGGGCTGGGCAGAGAAGAAACTCTGAAGTTGAAAGATCTGTGTCAGCAATGGCTACGAGGCCCGAGCGAGCATGGTGGGACCGAGAGATGGTGAGTGGGCCGGTGTCACTAGGCCTTAGGGGCAGGAGTGGGGCAGCAGCAAGGGTGTTGAGCACCAGCCAGATTTCTAAGTGCCACATTGTAAGGAAATTAAATTGCCTTGAAGCGGAGGAGGGGACAGTGGCGCAGCAATAAAATTTGATGTTCTGTGAGGTTGACCCATGTGGGAAGGTTCCAGGTTTGAGTCCAGAGACCTCCCTGAGCACACCTGGCCTGGGCTCACTGAAGCTGAGGGTGGGTTACCATGTCATGACCCTGTTGGGGATATTGTCTCTGTCTCTCTCAGTCATGGAAGAAATAAATAAACCAAAAAAAAAAAAAAAATAGCCTAGGAGCTGGCAGGGGGCATGGCGGTCAAGGTTCTGGACTCCTACACAGCCAGCCACAGTTTGAGTCCCAGACCTGGCGGCTTGCTTTCTCACTTTCCCTCTTTCTCTCTCTGGTCAAATTAAAAACCAATAATAAAAAATGAAATTAAATATATAATTATTTTTTTTAAAGTGTCCTGTGGATGACAACAGAGCATGCTGAGTTGTGAAAGGAACATCTAAAGACCTAGATGTAGAGAGGCAGCTGTGATGACAAGGCCTTTGATGGGTCTCTGTGTCATTCCCCTTGAAGGGCAGTTCCCTCCTGGTGCAGAGAAGGTTCCTCCTTCATTCCCCACCTTACTCTCAATGACCGCTGAGGCTTTACAAGGGGGAAAAGGCCCAGTAGCTTTTCTGACCCCACGCACTCTCTCTGGGTGGGACGTGCATTTCAGCTGGTTGTGGGTTCCATATTCTGTGCCTGACCGGAGAATGCTGACCCAGGAGAGTGAAGAGCGGAGGGTGGCAGGAGGATGTGACAGACGATGGGCACAGTGGCCTCGACAGACCCGGACCCTGTTCTGCCTGTGTGCCTCCTGGCAAGTCACGGGAGCCCTCCGTGCTTGGGTTTCTTTTTTCTTTTTGGAGTGTTTTTTTTTTTTTTTGCTATAGGGCGCAAGCACTCACCAGACAGACAGAGAGAGACATAGAGACAGAAAGCGAGAAATCACCCCCCAGTGGGGATGGTCACGCCGCAATCCCTTCTCCTCCATTCTCCTCTCAGGATCTTAGGCACGCACGCACACGTGCCCGGCGTCAGTTTTAAGCCACCAGGTCCAGGACGCGAACCGCGGTCGGCTACGTGGGAGTCCAGCGACATAGCCATTACGCTAACTGCTGGTTTTCCGTGCTTGGGTTTCTTATCTGTAAGTTAGACGTGATGAGTGACTCCCTGTCTTCTGGAGTCTACAGGGAGAACGAGTGAAATGATTTTGGAGAATATCATCTGAAAAACTCAAGGCCTGGGACCAGCAGTTGGCGTAATGGCTACATCGCTGGATTCCCATGTAGTCGACCGCGGTTTGAGTCTCGGACCCAGTGACTTAAACTCACACAGGGCGGGTGTGCATGTGTACCCAAGATCCCGAGAGGAGAATGGAGAAGAAGGGATTGCGGCGTGACCATCCCCCCTGGGGGGTGATTTCTCGCTTTCTGTCTCTCTGTCTCTTTCTGTCTTTCTGGCGAGTGCACACACCCTATAGCAAAACCCTCTCAAAGAAAAAGAAAAAAGAAAAACTTCAGGCCTAATGTCTTCATATATATTCATCCATAGCCTTGAAAATGACTTTCCCAAGGGCTTGGTCACCAGCATCCTTGACTGCAGAAAGGACTTTGTACCTGAAAAGGACTCTGAGAGAGCCCGGGGGAGGGGGGACTTCAAAAGTTCCTAGTAAAATGGAATTCAAGTATGGGTTTATTTGGGTGCAAAATGTTTAACCCCATGCACAGTTCATTTGTGATCCACATTTTCCATGAACTTCTGAAGATCCAGGGTTTATATGTACTGCAATCATGGGTGCCTCCCTGGGGGCGGGGGCAGGGGATCTAATGCTGTCCTTCCCTCTCCTGCTTATTCAAAGGATGGCTGCTCTTTGAATCCAAATGTGGGCATTCCACGCGGGCTCCTGAGAGCAGACAGAGGGGTCTGCAAACTGACCTCTCTGCACCCGGACTGCTGCCCTTCCCCTGTGGAAGCCTTGTGCTGGGCCGGCTTGGTGGATAGGGCCTAGGCACTGCTGGCCAAGTGCTTCTCCTGCTCTGAGTTCTTGGAGGTGATTCTGCACTTGCTAACGTGTTCTCTTCTGCTAGTGTTAGACTTTTGTTGGTTCCATTTTCTTCCCCCATGGTTTTGTTCGTAACGGCTCCACTATCAGCACGTCATGCCAAGGGTGAGAATTCTCCGTGGGTGAGAACTGGGCGCTGTGTGTAAAGGGGCTTTCTACTTTTTCAAGTTGATTTACCCTTTAGATTGGACATTTCCCTGCCACCCAGAACTCCAGGCGACTTGTCAGTATGGGGCAGGCTTGCCTCAGGAAATTAGCAGGGTATCCTGCCCTTCTTTGATGAGAATTGAGCATTTCTCATTTTGGATCAGCAATTAGAAAACTCTCTTTGCAAAATGTCCATTTCTTTTTAAAAATCAGGTTTGGTAAGAAGAGTTATGTCTGGGCACAGGTGTTGTGAGATGCCTTGTGGCTGGCTTCAACCCTCCTCCATCCTGTCCTTGGGCTGCCATTGCTCAGAGGCAGAAATGAGAGAAGCACCAGAGAGAGGGAATTCCCAAATGCAGTTTCAAAACCGAGAATCCAACCAGAGGGACTTTGAGCTCTGCTAGAGCTTAGAGCCTCAGGAAATTAGCAAAGTATCCTGGCCTTCAAGTACAGTCTTATTTGGGTGCAAAAATGTTTAACCCCATGTACAGTTCATTTGTGATCCACATTTTCCATGAACTTTTGAAGATCCAAGGTTTATATGTACTGCAATCATGGGTGCCTCCCTGGGGACGGGGGCAGAGGATCTAATGCTGTCCTTCCCTCTCCTGCTCATTGAAAGAATGGCTGCTCTTTGAATCTTTGGTCTGTTTTGCACATCACAAGAAATAACGCATGGGAAAGGGCCCCGTCAACTGTTCCGATGTCACAGGAGAAAGGGAAGAAGAGGAAAAGGAGGCATAATCCCTTGGGCACAGGTTCTTATAGGCCGGGCTACTTAAAACATGGTTGGGGAACTGTTACTGCAAAGCTGGGATCCCTTGTCCTCTTTGCCTTGGGACACCTGTCACAGATTCTCAAGGTCTGACTGTTCCACAGGTGTGTACAGAACAGGTGACAGGTTGCACTTCTGGCTGCCTTTCCAGGGCCTGGCTTCCCTCCGCATCGTGGTGCAAAGTAGGAGGGAGAAGATAGGCGTGGGTCCTGGGGTAGACAGACCTGTCTTGGGCAGAGCTGCTTGGGGTGACACAATCCAGGGTGATACGATCTGGTCGGATGGCCACCCACTTTGGGAGATAGAACTCTGGCCAATCAGACTCTCCCTCTAAATATGCACCTTCTTCTGAGACTGAACTTGCAAGTGAGAAAGAGACCAGAGGTGGGGACCAAGGCTAGAGGATCTGGGTGCAACAGACATGGCCGCCCTGCCTGCCTCCCACACCACCTCCAGCTCCTTCAGCTTCCACAGCTCCTCCCCAGGAAGTGGATTTATTCACTTAAGGGTCCACCTGAAGGGTCCCGTCAGCCCACAGTGTCTCTCCATAGCAAACACAAGTTACTATCAGGTGCAATTAGTTAATTTTTAAATGCTCATTTTTAGGAATTGATTCTTTTTCAGTTTATTTCTTTATTGGGAGGGCACCCCAACAGGTTCCCCATTTCCCCTGACTTCAACCAGCCTGGAGGATCACAAGTGTGTACATGTGCACCCAGCATATACAGGGAGGCCCCAGCACACAAACCCAGGACCGTCCCATGAGGGTCCAGTTGCAACGCTGACGTGTCACTGTCTGGCCCACAATTTTTAAATCAATAGTGTTCGACATGAGTTCTTGAGGACCTAGTATGTGTCAGGCGATGACCCAGTATACCTGTTCTCTTTGTAATTGTCCGAGGGCACATGCACTCTCCAGAAGGAAAGAAAGAAAGCACCTCCTCTCATGGGGCGTGGTCATATGGCAATCTTCCTTGGGTTCTACATCCCATCAGGATTTGGGGTACACACACATGTGCCTGGTTTGTCTTTCAAGCCACTAGGGCTGGGATTCAAATTGCTGTCAGCCAAGTGGAATCTGGCTCCCTCCGCACAGCGCTTCACCACTGCATTACAGGGTCGGCTCATTCAAACAGCCTTGCGAGGGACGTGTTAGCATCACCCTCGTTTCACAGCTGAGGAAACTGAGACTGAGCATGAGTAAGTGCCGGGCCTAGGCCGCCCAGTGGGCACAGCGCTGGAGTCAGGATTCAAATTTCTGCTTGCTTGGCTCCAAAATCTTTGTCCTACTGCCACCCAGCCCTTCACCGCTGGTGCTCAGAAGTCCCTTTGGTGTCTCCTGTTCTCAGGAGTCCTGAAAGGCTTGCCGAGTATTACATTTGATGGGCCACTCTCACCAAACACCAGCCCCATCGTTCTCATTGGGACTGCACTTTGGGACCACGTGGGAGCTTTAACAGTTCCCGCGGCCTGGCCCCACTCCAGCTGACACAGCCTAAACCTCTGGGGCAGGACCCAGGCAGTAATGGCTGTGGGGCTCCCAGGTGATGCTGATGTACAGTCATGGTGAAACAGCTGCCCTTGCCCATCTGGCCTTCGGCTGAAGGCTCCTTTGACTAATGGAAATGAGACAGTGGCAGCTGCCTGGGATCATTTAGGAGTCTGAGAAACGCTTCAGCCAGCCCCGTAGGTGGCCAGCCTACATGGTTGCCAGTTTCCAGAAAGCTGTGCCCCTGACTCTATTTTAACGACATCATTCTGCCTGTAAGCTTTTAAGCAGCATCTAAACACCCCGCTAGGACTTCTGAGAGATAGCTGCTGGAATCCTGGCCCTGGTTTTGAAGGGGGAGGTAAGAGGTATTGTCCAGAGAGCTGGAAACTGTGTCCTGCAGAGTTGCCAGGAAGATGGCCAGTGAGTAAACCTGCATTTGCTCCGCCTGGCAAGGCTCTTCTGCTTGCCCAGGCTTGAGCACTGAAGTGCTATTGCAGGTGGGAAAGGATCGAGCCCTGATCCAAGTCTGCACAATGCAAAAATATGCAAATTGGGTTTTAAAATAAAATATTTAACTTTAAAATCGAAACGCCTACCTTATAGGTATGTTTCTGTCTGCCCCAGGCAATTGCAGGAAAGCAACCTGACATCCGGCGGGCCTGGATTGGCCCTGGGCTGTGGACTGATCCAGTTCTCTGCACTTAGCACCTGTGTGCCCGCGCGGTGCCGGGCACGCAGTACACCGCCAGCACGTGCCCGTTCCTTCCCCTCCTTCTCTGCCCCATTTTAAAGATGGGGATATCTGCCTTAGTAAACGCGCTGCTTAACACAAGGTCAATGAACAACCCTTCAAGAGCAGAAGGGCTGGTGGTAGGCAGGAGTACTGTTCCCAGGCTGGGAGGAGAGGAGCCACCTGGCTTCTCCCTGGAAACAGGACCTGTGGGCTGAGTCTCCCGTGAGGCCTTCTCAGCAGACCACAGGGTTTGACGTGGTAAGAGGAGGCAAATGGTCAATTTCTTGAACAAGGTGCTCAGCTGAATGACCACCAAGGATGATGGGCCATTTCTGTCAAGTGGGGAAGGGGGTCTTCAGAAGACTGTGAATTTCAAAGGCCCGGTCAAGTGCAATGACTAGACCTCAGAGGCCAGCCACTTCCTATCTGGGGACTTTTTCTTAGTGATATGAAAGCCTACGCCCCTTAGGGCATTCACAAGGTGCATGTATGTGTTGGGTCTTCATTCACCTGGGACGGGGTTGGATATTGTTTCCTGTTTATCTCAGGGATAGTGGGCTGTCCTCAGCTGCGTGAGCTTCAAGGCAAGATGGCAGGATGACTCCTTCTGGTGAGAGAAAGCATTTAAAATGTCTCCCCTATTGGGGCCAGCAGATGGCATAGTGGTTATGTCACTGGACTCCCACAGGGCTGACCGTGGTTCAAGTCCAGACCCAGTGGGTCATGTATGGGATTGAAGCGTGGCCATCTCCCTTGGGGGGGGAGGGTGATTTCTCACTTTCCCTCTCACTGACTCTGTCTGTCTTCAGTGAGCATGTACACCCTCAGGCAAAACCTTTAGAAAAAAAAACTGCCTGACAGCAGTACTTTAGCTTAGTTCTGTCAGACTATTCTTTTATTATTATTATTATTATTATTACATTCTCCTCTGGGATCTTGGGCACACGTCCAGGACTCGAACTGCGGTCGACTACATGGGAGTTCGGTGACATAGCCATTACGCTAACTGCTGGTCCCCTGTCAGACTATTCTTTGGCTTGAGCTGCATCTCACCTAAGCTGAGCCAGGGCTCTGAGAAGTCCTGACATGATGCCAATGCCCTTACTAAACACCCTGGGCTCACTTTCCCTTTTCTCCCTTTATTGGAGATTTTTTACTTTATTTTTTTTCATAAGAATTGTGGATAACTTGATACAACCAATCATGGTAACATCAACTCTCCATTAACCCCTTCACCACCTGTCCCCAGAAGAGGACCCTAAGGCACGCAGGCATGCAGTATTTTCTCTTGGGGGACGAGCTGACACATTTATGTTCCTCCTGCTGGTTCTCAGCTTCAGGCTTTCCTACCTCCAACTCCATGCCAGCAGGGATTCAGAATCCCTAAACTGCTTTTTAAATATCAAGGCCTGCGAATTAAATTTCAGGGGCTCACTCGGTCCGGGTCACATGGATTGGGTCTGCACCGTGCGCCCCGCGCGCGCTAGCCCGCCACCCCGCCCTCCCCACGAGTCATGGAAAGGTGGGCGGGGCCTCGCTCGTCGTGGTCGTAAGTGCTGCAAGGCTTAAGCCTCAGCCCTCAAGGTTCAAAGCTCCGCCCCAGAGATAGGGCCGAGGGCGTGGAGAAAAGACCGGACTCTTATTGTAGTCTGTATTAGGCGAGATGGTTGGTGGGAGGGCAGACTCCTGCCGAGGTGTCAGAATCAGTAAGAAAACAGCTGCATCGCCCCGCATTTGGTGTGGTGGTGGAGGCAGTGGACTCCCACGTGGCTAACCGCAGTTCTGTCTGGACCTCGCAGCTTGAACTATCACACCCAGCATGTGTAGGCATGTGCCCAAAATCCCGAGAGGAGAATGGGATGGCTATCCTCCCTGGGGGGAGGGGTGGTGGTGGTGTTTGATTTCTCACTTTCCATCTCTCTGTCTCTCTTACTCTCTCCCAGGTGAGCACATGTGCCCTATGGTGAAAACAAAAACAAACAAAAAGACACCTTAAAAATAGAAAGAAAACAGCAGTATCTTGGGGCTTTTTGCTTTTCCTCTTTTGCCCCGTCCTGTCTTCGCTTTAGGTCTTCCCACGTTTTCTACCCCACTGAGGATGAGGGCAGCTGCACTGGTGAAAAGAGGGCTTTTAGAAGTTAAACTCTGAACCCTGTCCCCAGCAAAACAATAACCTTCAAGTTTATATTTCAGACGTTGCTTGTCCATTACAGGTAATTAAATCCAGAAAACTATAAAAAAAAAAAGAAAAAATCAACTGCAGTCACTCTATTAGACTGTTTAAAAGGCATTTTTAAAAAAATTGTGTTTATTCCTGCAAAATGCAATTTTAGGTATGTACTCTTTTGAGTTACTCTGATAAGAAAGTTTCCATTCTCTTATCTTCCTTCTCCTGAAATACCAGTTCAAAAGCAGAAGTAGGATCCTGACTTAGGTTAGTCCCCACAATTCAGCTTTCTCTGAGGCCATCCCAAGATCACAGAATTTCAGAGTGGAATACTATTGTTGAGTTTCTGTAGTTAATCTTTCTGTTTTCTGGACTGAGACACCGAAGTGACGTGTGACTTCCTTGAGGTGGTCCCCTGCAGAGCTGGGACCAGGAGAACCCAGGCTCCTCTCAAGGTTCTAGGGGCATTGACCATCTATCATAGCTTGCTTTTAGATCAAAGATTTAAAGCGAGATCAAAGGCAGAGAAGAGTCATATTAGAAGAGGGATAGTCAGGACCAGCAATTAGTGTAATGGCTATGTCGCTGGACTCCCACGTAGTCGACTGCGGTTCGCGTCCCGGACCCAGTGACTTAAAACTCACGCCGGGTGCGTGTGCGTATGTGCCCAAGATCCCGAGAGGAGAATGGAGGAGAAGGGATTGCGGCTGACCATCCCCCCTGGGGGGTGATTTCTTGCTTTCTGTCTCTCTGTCTCTGTCTGGCGAGCACATGCGCCCTATCTCAAAAACCTCTCCAAAAAAAAAAAAAGGGACAGTCTTCTTTGGAACTTTGGTATATTTTAATTCCTTTTTACACATGTAAACAAAGTGACGTTTTCTAAAATGCTGGATATAATCTGTCATCTTTAGGAGGAATCACTGGCAAAGATGGGGAGCTGTAGCTCTGAGAGGCACCCTGTTCTTTGGGACAAAAGCTTCATTCCTAAAGAAGTTGGCCCTGTGACTGCCCCAACCGGTGTGGACAGCCGTCGCCTTCCCTTGCAGGCCTGCACTTGAGCATCTGCCATGTCCCCCACTACCAGCAGCACCGTGGCTGGGGGCTGCCTCCCGGGGTACCCCTCTCTGGCATCCGCTCTGTGTCAGCCCTGTTGCTCTTGGTGGGAGTATCTGACACCTCTGTTGTCACTTCCTGGGAGGCCTCACTCTTCACACAGGAACCCTCCGCCCTGAGAACAGTGAGCAGCTCCGCTGTCTGTTGTGAAGGTGGTTCTTTTTTGGATTAGATAATTCACCTTTTTTGTCTCTGACCCGATGATAGTAATAATAATGAATACTTACATGGTGTGTAATGCTAGCTCCTGCACATATTAACGCTCACAGTGTCCCAAACTCATTTCACAGATGAGAAAACAAGTGGGTCACAAAAAAAACTTGCCTGAAATCACACAGCCAGGACATCGCAGAGCCGGAATTCACTGTTAGCTTTGCTCCAGAGACTGTGGTTCTAAGCACTAAGCTAACCTAGATGCAGGGGCCAGGCAGTGGCACAGCGGGAATGCAGCTCCACCCACACAAGAAAGGTCCTGGGTTTATGTTCTAGGACCTCCCTGAGCTTGCTGGGCCTGCCTGGCTGAGCTTGGGTTGGATCAGTGTGAAGACACTGTTGGGGGGTGCCTCTCTCTCGCTCATGGAAGAAGTAAACAAACAAACAAACAAAAAGCTAGAACATTGACCGCCCTACTAGGGCTCAGCCTTGGCCCTGGGGGGCAAGGGTCCGCGGCCATCCGTAGGGCATTTAGTTTCTTCCCTCTTGAGTGAGAGTCTGGGGTCGTCCCATAATGGGTAGTATCTTGGTGTCTATGTCCTGTGCTACGTTTGAACATCAGCCAGTTAGCATTTTATAATTTTACTATTTTCCACAGCCATTTTGTCATGGTTGAGAACTATTATTTGACTCTTGGTTCTTTTGTACAATTTTTCATAGGAATCATGTGAGAATGGCAGTCGTTGTTAGGTTGCATAACCTGGGCCGGTGCTTGGACAGTGTGGGGGTGTGGCCAGAGGGTACTTTCTAGAATTGGACACATTTATCTAAATCTAGACTCTACTATTCACTGGCACTTTGTATTTTTTTTTTAAACACCTCATTTTATGTTTTTCAAAGTGTTCAAATGACATCTGTACAAGCTCGATATAGCAGTGAAGGAGTGCAGGTGAAAAAGCTGTACACGTGTAAGAATGCGCAGATGGGAAAAGGCGATGCGCCTCATCTTCTCCTTCAGTCCTGTCGCTCTCAGTCAGTTAACCACGTTCTCGTCTGGGCACCTTAGCCTCTCCAGGGTGGTTTTGTCTGCTGGAGAGGATAACACCCACCTTGTGTAGGATGGCTGACGTGTATGTAGTAGGTGTCGTCGCTGGGAGGGGCTCTATGTGCGTTTGGGCTGCAGTGAGTTGCATGTTTGCCATGGAAATTCTCCAACTTTCCCCTCGCTTCATTACTCTAGGCTTCTCCATCTTGCAGCCTCTAGCACAGCCCAAAGCCCAGCGGCATCTGCAGGGGTGGTGCTGCGGGACTCTGAGCTGGGCCTGGGAGGGCTGTGGGAGTACTTCAGACCACTTCCAGGGTGGCCTGAGTTCCAGGGCTTCTGGTCCTGGGTCTGGGCTTGTCCGAGGTTCAGATGAGTTTAGAAAAGTGAGGAGGAAGGAGAGGCTGCTTGTAACCCCAGCCCTCCCCTCCACCCTCTCTTTGAGGAAACCTCAAACAGCTTTGCCGCTTCTCGCCCGTGCATACCTCTTCCTGCCTTCTCTACCTGTCACCAGGTTTCTCCCAGCTCGGTGGCATCTTGCCTGGGTTGCTAATAATAGAGAAGGGGGAATCTGCCAGGCAGCAAAGCCGAAGGCTGTCCCAGCTTTGCCCTTTTGCCCTGATCCTGGCAAAGTCTCATGGGCTGATTTGGTAAATATCCTTGTGAGCAGAACAAGCCTTTGTGTGTCCTGGAAACTCCTGCTGTCTCCGGGGTAACACCCTCCTGGAACGATGATGGGGATGCCTTTGGCCTCAAGATCTTACAACAGTCTGGACACCAGGAAGAAAGGTTTGCAGGTTTGGAGGAGCTGCCAAGGTGCTTGGGAGAGACGTGGAAACAGATGGAGGAGGGCACAAGGAGACTGTTCTTAGCCCTTATCCAAAAGGCAGCACAGTACAATCAGTGTGTTCTCTTCTGGGCTCAAAAGCTGAAACAAGAATCAAGATCGGTGGGCCAGCAGATGATGTGGTGGTTAAGGTGCTGGTTACTACATGGCCAACTCCATGGTTCAAGTCCCAGAGCCCACGTGTGTGTGCATGCCCAAAATCCTAAAGGGAAAATGGAGGAGAAGGGATTGCAGCGTGACCATCCCCCAAGGAGGTGATTTCTCACTTCCCCTCTCTCTGTCCCTCTCCCTCTCTCTGGCAAATGCATGTGCCTTATGGTAAATAAATAAATAAATAAATAAATAAATAAATAAAAGAATTTAAAAAGAATAGAAAAGAAAGTAAAAAGGAAAGTGAAAAATCTACAATTTTCCTGTTATCTAAAAGCCTTCTATCCAACTTAGTGGGTTCTTTAGGTAACTTGCTTGAATTAACTTTTTAAAAAATGATTCAAGACTATCTCTACACAGCTACTTATTTATTTTTTAAAAATCAAGGTGTGAATTAAATAAAATACTTCCACATTTCTGGGTGGTTCTCAAGGCAGTGTTGCTAGATAACGATACCTTGCAGTTAGATGATGTTTGTGGTTTGCAGAGCACTTTCATATCTGTTTTCTCACTTGATTGTCATAATGACCTTGGGAGCTGGGCAGGGCACTCTTGTTGTTATCCCTGCCTTGCAGATGAGGAAGCCAAGGTTTTTAGAGGGTTGAGTAGCCTGCTCAAGGTTACAACATGAGGGGAGTGGAGAGGGCACTGTTTTTTTCCGAATCTCCCTGAGATGAAATGCCAGGATGGTTCATGGGACCCAAGATCTTAGATGAAAAGAATTCAAGGGTGCTTTACAAGTGCATGTGGACCTGCTGGTAGTGGCCTTTCTGAACTGCTATTCTCTTCATTCAAATTTTCCTGTAAGATTAAACTAACATGTCTGACTTTCACCATGCCGAACCTACCCTGTTTTGGCACCATGCTGTGGTGGTGAGAGCTGGGACGGGTGTGCCCGTGACAATTCTCTCTGTGGTGCTTTAAACATCAGAATACCTTGAAGGTAGTTGGGCAGCAGAGGACTACACAAAGGGCATCGTGCAGCAGCCAGATGTTCATTTTACTACATGGAAAATATGACTCAGAACTGGGGCCAGCCTGACCCTCCAAGCAGGCAAATTAGCCATGGAGGATAAAGCCTTTGACTTTGGATTGTAAAGAACGTGGAAGGAGGGAGCCCAGGGTCAGGTGGTTTCATTTCATTCTCCTACTTCTGTTAGCTGGTCCTGCTTTTACTCCTCTGACCAGATGCTATAGGATGCACTACTGACATTCTGCAGGAGTGTGGGCAGAATTAGACATAAGGCTCAGAAGGATGAATGGGAGAAGGACTCAAAGGGACGTGCAAGCCGAAGGGATGAGTTTGAGGAGTGAGCGTCAGCACTCAAGAAAGCTTGCACGGACTTCAATCTTGGTGCGAGTAACGGCCAGCATTGCTATAGCACATGGAAGCGTCACCTCTGTGCCATCCCGAATGATCACTGCAGCCCAAGGATGTGAGCAGAGCAGCGAATAATATCCCCGTTTTGTAGAGGAAGTAGACACAGAGAAGCAGGAAGGTTGAGTAATTTGCCCAAAGTTCCATGACTAGTAAACGGCAGGGCTGGGACTAAAGCCCTGGTCTTCTGACCCTCCTAGGTTCAGTGTTCTTTCCAACACGCCGTCCAGCCTTCGCGCCCCTCCTTCCTTTCTCCTCCTCATCGTTCCCTGGAGGCTTCTGGCCACTCAGCAGGCTAGTGGTAAGGGAAGGGGTCAGAGGATTTTTCAGGTCTGAGACCTGTATCTGTGTCCTCATTTGTGCTGAGGGTTTGGGATTATTGGATTGAGTCTCGACCCTTGTTTCAGGGACTCCTAAGGGTGCTATGCAAGCGTTTCCAAGTATGGCTGGCTTCTTGAATGCTGCTCTAATGGAAAGTAGTAAGAGTTCCATTTTCCTGTTTCAAGCGAGCATTTCCCCCTTGGGGTTATAGCAACCACTTCCTCCTCAGCACCCAATAGAACATGGTAAACACCAGTTACAGCAGCGTATTCCCTTCTGAGAATCTTACTGGGTTCCTTTTTTTTTTTTTTTTTTTTTTCTTTAAGCACATATACATGCAGGGCTCTGGAGGTTAGATCTCCTTCCCCTCTGGTTTAGAGTTTCCAGAGTATCCTGCAGTGGCCTTGAAAACAGAAAACCTACACATAGGTCAAGTGCAGTTCTTATCCACTTGTTTTGGGGAGAACTGGGTTGGAGTGGTGTAGTAGGAATGCAGAGTTGTAAACTGCTGGGAGACACTGCTTCACCTACATGCTGTGGGTGAACAGGAGGGTCCAGGTTGGGTGGGTCACTAAGGATAAAGGGGGGATAGATGCCAGAACAATTGCTCTGCAAGTACAATGAGAACAGCAGAGCCTGGAGGAGAGATAGGAGGAAAGGAAGCAACTAGGGATTGGAAAGGGATGGAAGATGCAGGATATAGATGGCAAGAGTGAGTAAGAAGAGCTGTTAATTCCAGATATTTAAAAAATATTGGGTTGTGAGAGGACTAGCAGATGTTGTAATGGCTATGTCGCTGAACTCCCACATAGTCGAGCACGGTTCAAGTCCCAGACCTGGCAACTTAAACTCATGCCAGGCACCTGTGCATGCATGCCCAAGATCCCAAGAGGAGGATAGAGGAGAAGGGATTGCAGAGTGGTCATCCCCCCTGGGGGTGACTTCTTACTTTCTTGGCTCTCCGTTTCTCTGTCTCTCCACCAAGCACATGCACCCTATAGCAAAAATCTCTTTCTCTAAAAATAAATAAATAAATAAATAAATAAATAAATAAATAATATTGGGTTGCAAAGAAAAAATATGTTACAATTTTTCTGATAACTCAATACCTTAATACTTAAAAAAAATTATTTGTAACTGCCAGTTTTGGATTACAGGAACCTCCTCTTCTGAATCACTCTGGTTTTTCTTAGAACCTTTGAGTCCATGGCATTCTGTCATCTGAAAAAAAGATTGTGGCTTAGAGCCGGTCACCCCTGAATTGGTAGGGTGACCTCCTACCCCACCAATCAAGTGGGAAGTGAAGGGGTTTGGGCATATATGGGCTATAAAAACCTTCCAGCTCTGTCCTCCAGCTGAAGCGGCAACTGAGCCAAAAAAGGAGAGCGGACAGCAAGCCACCGTTGTGTGTTTGTGCGTAACCTTTATGCATTATTAAATAGAACAATAAAAGAGCAGGTCTCTGAGCCTATCTGGCAGAGATCTCGCAACAGAATAAGCAGGAGCTTCCTGCAACTCAGGCAGATTTGCAAGACAGTCCAGATAGAACAACTTAATTGCAAACAGACTCATCATGTTCCTTCTTTGTGCACATAATAAAGCTGAAAGGCCGCGAACTCTGGCTGTACGGCCTGTATCTAACGTGTATCATGCGTGCGGTGGACGGGTCGATATCTCTCCAGCATCTGTGTCGCTACCGTCTGTCTGCATCTCTGTGGTGTCCTGGGCTACCGAACACCTACCAAGGGTGTCCACGTCTAGAGAACTTAGGGAGATCCCTTCAACGTGAGAGTGGAGACCCTAGTACAGGTGGGGCCTGGCTGAACTAGTTCCTGGGACCACCAGTCCATGGGTGTCTTGACACCCACCAAGGCTCTTTCCCCTTCCTGCCTGCCTTATATCACCCCATCCTGACCAAGGCAGGGCCTGCGTTTCACAGTCTGTCCAGCTCATCCCAGATTTACATGGGAATGTAGAAGGGACGTCCTTGTCATATGCAGGGTATAGCTGAAGGCATGTTCACCACTTGTCAGAAATGGGAACTCTGATGCCAGACGCGTGCTTTGAAGTTACTAAATATCATGGGAAGAAAGAGCAAATTTAAATTATTTCCTGCTGCATTCTTATTTATAATTCATTTGTTTTTCTGTATAAATCTATTATTTCTATATTTTTGTATAACAATGATGGACAATAAAATTGGTTTATCTCCTCAAAAAAAAAAAAAAAAATGGGAATCTGAGGAGGAAGGGCTGTCCCTGAGTGTGGCAGGGTTATTTTGTTAGTTCGTTAGTTTTTCAGTTACGAGAATCGGGACATGGAAGCCACGTGCAGGCTTTCTACGTGGGATGCTCTTCCTTCTTGCCTGCTCAAGTTCACACCTGTGTTAGGAGCTGCAGTCTCAATACAGTGAGATGGTGACATCCCTTAATCAGATCTGGGAGCCACCCAGAGATACCACCTCCCACTGAGGCAGGAGGAGATAACCTCACTGCAGACCTAACACCCGCGCTCCACCTGTGCCCACAGACCAGACCTGCCCTTTATCACTGGCACGAAGAGTCCCACTTTCCTATTGTTAAGCTCTCTAGGCCTTTGGAAGATACCTTCTTTCAACAGGGATCACACCTCCAGGTTAGAGTGGGAACACAAAGGAGCCTCACACTGAAACGTAGTTATGGTTAAAAGCAGATTTTTTTTTTTTCCTCACCTGGAGGATTATGGAGGCCTCAAAACTTACCTTCCTTGATTTTACCCTTTCTCACCTGCTTTCTGTTCCCCAGGCCTGCTGTACCCATAGGCAGAGTAATCATTTGAGAACGTAAACCAGATTATGACACTGCTCATGCAAAGCCGTCCAGGGGCTTCCTGTCCCAGTCACATAAAATTCCAGAGTCCTAAGAATGACCTAAAAAGCTCTGTAGGAGCTGACCTTATTTCACTCTGTTGTCTCCTTAGTTCACTCTGTTCCAGCCACTTTGCTGTTCCTGCTGGCCTTAAAGCTGCCCAGTATGCTCTGACTCTAGGCCTATGCATGTGAATATTCCCCTCCACTTGTGAGTGACTAACCCCTCACTTCCTGCAGAAAAGGCCCAGCCGAGATAGCACCCCTCTTCTCTACCCTCCAACCATCCCTTTCCCCTTCCTTTTTTACCTTACATGTATCACCCCCTGATGCAACATGTATTTACTTGTCTGTTATCTGCCTCCCTCCACTTAGAATGTAAGTTGCTTCCTGCGTAGACTGTTCACTTTTTTTTTTTAAAGAGATTTTTGCCTTAAGTTGCATACACTCACTGGAGAGACAGAGAGAGTCAGAGAGACAGAAAGTGAGAAATCACCCCCTAGGGAAGATGGCCATGCCACAATCCCTTCTCTTTCATTCCTCCCTTGAGATTCTGGGCATGCACCCACACGTGCCTGGTGTGAGTTGTAAGCTGCCAGGTCCAGGACTCGAACCATGATCGACTATGTGGGAGTCCAGCAACATAACCATTATGCCATCTGCTGGTCCCTGTTGTGTTTAAATTCTCCTGCATCTGTAACAGTGCACATCTGTAAGTATTTATGCAATGGTGGATGGATGAATGAATGAATGAATGAATCCATTAGCAATAGCACTTACTGAGTTTTTTTCTCAGGTATCATGTTTGTACAAGGGGTACAAAATAATGGCTCACCTCCCCTGCGCCCAAAGAACTCACTGCTCTCAGTTCATTGTGGAAGCGTTGCCCACGTCAGTCTCTTCTCCACTCTTGTTCTTGTGCTGCTGTTTTGGATATTGGGAGGGCCCCTCCACCGTAGAGTCTAGCTATCTGTCTTTAGAATGGCCCTTCATAACATGGCTGAGCTTCTAGAGTTCCACTGCATCTTCACGAAGCAGTCAGCCTATTCAGGAAGAGTTCTCAATCTCCGTCCCTATTTCTCCATCCAGTGAAGGGACATTTTGAAAGAAGCTGTATTCTCCGATCAAACATAGGAAGAGGCACTGAAGGAGCTGGGTAAGATACAGCAGTAGTGGGACCAGCAGATGACGTAATGACTACGTCGCTGGACTACCATGTAGTTGACCGTGGTTTGAGTCCCGGACCCGGTGGCTTAAACTCATACCCGGAGCCTGTGCGTGCGTGCGTGCCCAAGATCCTGAGAGGAGAATGGAGGAGAAGGCATGGGGGGTGATTTCTTGCTTTCTGTCTCTCTGTCTTTATGGCAAGCACACACACCCTATAGCAAAAATCTCTCTTAAAAAAAAAGAGAATTTGAGATGTGTCTTCTCAGCCTTCTAGAGTGTGTACGCATTTTGTAGCCTGTTCTGCTTTGTCTGCTTAATATTATAGCCAGATTCTCCGTGTTTCTTCCTATTCGTAGTTAGGGACAGAATGATCAATCCCAAGGATGTATCCATAATTTATTTAATCATTCCTCTATTGTTGGACCTTGGGTTATTTTCAATACTATTGTTATTACAAACAATAGCATAATTAACTTCTTGGTGCTGGTAACTTTTTCCATATTTTAGAGCATTTCCTTAAGTAGATTTCCAGAGGTGAAATAACTAAATGAAAGGTTGAAACATTTTGATGCCCTTGAAATATGTTCCTGGGCTACTTTCCCAAAAAGTCATGTGTGCTGGGTTTGTCCCCCAGCACCCCGCTGGCCTGGGGGACACTGTGTGTTCACCTCGGCATCCGCACTAGTATTTATTCTTTGATTTTTTGCTAATTTAATAGGTACACATTGTATTGTTATTTTCATTATATGTATGTTGAATTGCGTGTATATTGCCAGATTATCTGTTGGCCTCTTACTGTTTTTCTTACCCAATTTTTTTCCCAGTTCTTTTTATGTAGAAAATGTATTAACCCTCCAACCATAATCTGTTTTGTAAAATGTTCTCTCCAGATTATTTGACCTTTGCTTTGGTTTATAGGTTTCTTTGCTTTTAATACTTAAAAGTTTTACAATGTGGGTAGTCAAAGCTCTTGGTAACTTTCTGTTTCCCTTACGTAGAGACTGTAGGCCAAGTGCTTCAGCCTGCAGCCATGGCCTTTGGTGAGCTTAGCTTAGTTATTCCAGAAACCACGTATTCTGTTTTCCTCTTCAAACCTTCTCAAAGGAAGCCGAGTCAGTGGCATAGTTACCGTATTTGGGACCTGGAACAGACCACTTTTATTAAACACTCTTCTGTAATGACAAAATTATTTTTAGTAGTTCATTAAGAAATAAAACAAATAATAATCGTGGCCAGAAAAGAATGACAGAGAGTAAAACTTTTCTATTATCGAATTTTGTGTATATGATTATGCCAGTAAAACAAAACAAAAAAAAAGTGGGTTAGAAATGGATTTAAAACTTGGGACCAGGGGGAACCAGCAGTTAGCGTAATGACTATGTCACTGGACTCCCACGTAGTCGACTGTGGTTCGCGTCCCGGACCCGGTGGCTTAAAACTCACGCCAGGCACGTGTGCGTGCATGCCCAAGATCCCAAGAGGAGAATGGAGGAGAAGGGATTGCGGCGTGACCATCCCCCCTGGGGGGTGATTTCTCTCTGTCTCTATGTCTCTCTCTGTCTGTCTGGCGAGCGCACGCGCCCTATAGTGAAAAACCTCTCAAAAAAAAAAAAAAAAAAAAAACTTGGGACCAGGCAATGGCATAATCGTTACATTGCTGAACTCCCATATAGTCGACAGTGGTTCAAGTCCCAGACTTGGTGGCTTTAAAACTCACGCCGGGCGCTTATACGTGCAAGCTCAAGATTCCAAGAGGAACCGCGGTTCGCGTCCCGGACCCGGTGGCTTAAAACTCATGCCGGGTGCGTGTGCATGCGTGCCCAAGATCCCGAGAGGAGAATGGAGGAGAAGGGATTGCGGCGTAGCCATCCCCCCTGGGGGGTGATTTCTTGCTTTTTGTCTCTTTGTCTCTTCAGCAAGCATATACGCCCTATAGCAAAAATCTCTCTTTAAAAAAAGAAAGAAATGGATTTAAAACTTGCTCATTCCATGAGTGCTTATTTTAGAAAAAGGAAAAAATTTACCTTTACATATTAATCTTATAGCAGCAATGAATAAGAACACTATAGTTTCTGTTCCTGAATCTTCTATAAATTTGTCGGACTTCATAAAAACTGATCTTTGCATATTTGTCGTGCTCAGCAGACGGCCAGTTTTCTCGGTCTTCCCATCAGTCGATTTTGTTCATGCTAATTTTGAAAACTTTCTTTGTCACTTGAAGCAGCAGGTATATAAATAGGAAGAATAGCAAACATAAAGAAAATTGAACTGAAATTTATTTAAAAAAATCTGATTTTACAGTAAATTCTAGGAATTGCAGTATTCTCCTTGTCTTTAGGTTCTTCAGGATTGACTAAGTTCTTCTGTTGTTGAAAAGTTTGAAACATAAATTAGAAGTCCCAAGTGGTTGTTAAAGTGACTGGATCGAAGCAGCGCAGGTCCTGTTTTTCTGTCTTTACAATGACTATGCTTCCAGCGTTGGTCTCTGGTCTGGCTTCCCAGCTCTGAAGCATCACTACCAAATTTAAGGAACAAGTCACCCCACGTGAGCTCCAAAGATAACCCAACCCTGTGAACCTGCTCCTAACATGGGATCTGAACCTGCGTACCTCAAGGGCTGACTTTATAACTGGGAGTTCTTTGAACTAACTTCATTAGACTATAGTTTTTATTAAAGGGTAGGTGATAAATCTATGTGAATTTGAAGCTTGCATATATTACTAAAAGCCAAGAGTAATGTAGCGGTTGTTTAGAATTAGACTAAAGGTGGAGAGGGGGCTAGAAAATGTTAAGCCAGAATTGCTAACATGTGGGGTAATAAAAAGTGCACCCATTTATTCGTGCTAATCTTGGGCCTGTAAGGAAAGCAGCCTATCAGGTTTTTGGTTTTTTGGTTTTTGGTTTTGTTTTGTTTTAGTTTTTTTAAAGAGGTTTTTGCCATATTGCACAGGTACTCTCAGGGGAGAAAGAAAGACAATGAGAGTGAAAGTGAGAAATCACCCCCCAGGGAGGATGGCCGCCACAATCTCTTCTCCTCTCTTCTCCTCTCGGGATCTCAGGCACACACGCACACCCACATGGTTTTTAAGCCACCAGGTCTGGGACTTGAACTGTGGTCTTCCATGTGGGAGCCCAGTGATGTAACCACTATGCCCCTTGCAGGCAGTTTACCCTCTGGGCTGAGCTGTTGGCTGTTCTGCATATGCCTTTTTGTTTCTCTGTTTTTAATGAAGCGTTTCCTAGTCCTTGAATCCTACCCCCACCTCACATGCGCGAACATACATTATTCATCTTCCTCATCTTTCAAGGTTTAGCTTAAATGCCATCTTTTCCATGAAGCTTCCTTACTTTAATTGCCCTTTCTTCCAAAGTCATAGTATCTTCCTCTCTGACTTCTGCAGCCCGACAGCTGTGCCTTCGTTCACACTTAGCATATCCTCACACATTCATTCCCACCCTTAGCTACGGTTGTTCAGGCCCATGCTCATCCTCCTTTCTGAACCGTGGGCTCCCCAGGGCCCAGGACTGAACCTGGAAGGTAGGAGAGGTGTTCCGTGTATGTTACTGGATTTGAATGGACACAAATTTTGCAGAAGCCGAAGTGAAAGGAGGAGGAAATAGGAAGCAAGGTCCAGGATTCGCAGACAGGAGACATGAGAAGGTGCTGTTGCTCTCAGAGAGAGGGCTGGGGCAGGAGGCAGCACAGCAGGACGGGCTTGCTCCCAGCGCACCTAGTCCTTCCGCAGGGAGGCCTAGCATCGGGGAGATGGCATGCTCAGGGCAAACAGCACGGCCTCGGGGCGGGCAGGAGGCTGGGTTCTATGCCAATTCTTTCTTTGCCGAGGTGTATCCTGTAAGTGCCTTTCCCTTTCTGGGCATTTTCGATGGGATGGTCTCATCTCTAGCGAGGATGTTCAGGGTACCACACACAGCGCCTTTGGGGGCTCTGCTTCCCTCATGTGCCCAGTGGCCCGGCCTGGCCCTATCCCAGATCAGTGGGAGAAAGCAGCCCCAGGCAGGGACAGCACTGGTGTCGGAGAGTGTGGGGTGATCTGATTAGGTGAGGGGCCCAGGAGCCAGCACAGAGTTGACTGCCTGAGTCCTGGTTCTGGGGCTGACCTGTCTACCTTGCTCCTTGTAAGGCCAGCCCTGATGGTAGGACCTCATGCCGAGCCTTGAAGACCAAGCCTTGGAGGCTGCTCTGCCTCTGGTTCTTGGCCTCTGCATAAGGGTGAGGCTTCCCTTCATGGGTCAGAAACCCCCGTCATAAGCCAGACCCACAGGTGTGGCTGGAGGTCCTGAGTAGGTCTCCTCTTCTGCGTTCTCAGCCAGACTCTGGACCTTGGCTGCTGCTGGTGGGGGCGGTGGTGGAGAGTTCCCAGGGGGCTCCCAGCTGTTTTGTTTAAGTGCGTTTATTGATTCTTGACCCTAGGAACCCTATGCCAGGGCTGCAATGAGTACCTGTTTCCTGCCCTCAAGGAATGCAGTGCTGCTCTAGTGGGGGTGATACTCAAGGTGCAAACAGATCATCTGACTGCTCTAAGCTGAACAGCAAGTGACTGTGTGCGGCATGGAGGAACAGGAGGATGGATCGGGGAGCAGCTTTCTTCTGTGTTGCAGTGGGCAAGGGAAATGGGGTCTAGAGAAAGTGAAAGAGGAGGTGATAACTGAGCACGCTTTAAAGAGTGAACAAGCATGCTCTGGGCAGTTAGGAGAAGGGTATTCCACCAGCAAAAGGGACAGCACAAAAGGCCTAGAAGCATGAGGCGGGGTGGGGTGTCTCAGCAGATGCAGAGAGATCAATTTGTAACTACCTAGGAGTGTCCAGGCAAAAGCTCTGCAGAGTCCACATGAAGACTTTGCTTTGAAGGCTTTGGGGAAGCCCTTGAAGGTTTAAAGCAGGGGAAAGTCCTGATGGATGATCAGGTTTACAACTTAGAAAAGATCTCTGGGACTAACAGATGGCATAGCGGTTACATCGCTGGACTCCCACATGACCGACCATGGTTCAAGTCCCAGACCTGGTGGCTTCAAAATCATGCTGGGTACGTGTGCATGCGCGCCCAAGATCCTGGGAGAAGGATGGAGGATAAGGGATTATGGCATGGCCATACCTGGGTGTGTGGGGGGGTGATTTATCACTTTTCCTCTCACTGTGACTGTCTCTCTCTCCACACCCCCTAAGGCAAAAACCTCTTAAAAAAATAAAATATCCCCCAAGGCTGAGGAATAAAGAGTGGATTGCAGGAGTGCATGCCCAGAGTGAGGCGGACTCCTGCAACCCTGGAGAGAGAAGAAGAGCAAAGGTGATGGTGCTAGGGACTGGGAGAGGTTAGCGTGTTAGAATCGGGGTGCTGGTGACCTACTGGATGTTCTGGAAGCTCTGTGCCAGGGCCTCCGTGTCTCCCACGTAATTTGTGATCCTCATTCATTCAGCATGGCCCGTCAGGCCTGCCTTTATCTATGCTTTTCCTGATCTCGGAAGGAGCCAATGAGTGGCTAGCCGTCTGCTGTCGTTTCTGTCATTTCTCTCTTTCAGGCAAGCTGGGGACAAGAGAGGATGGTCAGGGACCTGGGGGTCTGCACTCCGAGTGTGGTTGATTGCCACACAGTGAAATTCTCAGGCCATGGCGCCCTGTGGTCTTCCCTAGCTTTTTGAATGTTGAGTTTGATTTCCAAATGGGTAAGCCTCCTTTTGGCCCATGTCAGGGGCTCCTGTGAATGTCCCCTACCCGGGGCTGGGTCACAGCTGGCAGTCCTAAATGCCAGGCACCCCAATTCTAAATTGTGTTCCAATTCGTTAGGGGCAGAGGTCGGTCAGAGTTGGGTAGTGCTCAGCCATGACCGAAGCGATGCTCCACTTCTCTAAGTGCGCAGACCAAGCAGCAGGCAGGCCAGGCTGGCGTGGTTGGGTGGATCAGAAAGCCCAGCTTCTATTTCAGGTGAGCACTGAGGCGTCTCCTGTGTGACTGTTCCCCGGCAGCTCACCTGGTTCCGGAGGCCGACTTCGGGTGTTTTATTCTGTCCTTTAGACTTGAATGACCACGTTTTACCTTGCACATGGTGCACTCGGGTTTTCACACACTTCTCTTACTTCCCTACCCAGCGCTCCCTGCGTCGTAGAGACGCGTTGCTGTGCATTTTCACCTTGATTTGCAGCGGAGCTGCAGAAACAGCAGCTCCACACACTAGATGGCTCTTCCATGTCAGCATGGCCAGTCAGCAGACTATGAGCTTGGCCCTTCAGCTTTCCTTCACAAGTGTCTCTTTGTCTCTAAATCCAGCACCTTGGGTCAGCCAGTGGCATGATGGTTAACGCAGCTGGATCCCATGTGACTGACTGCATGGTTCGAGTCCTGGATCCGATGGCTTGGAAAATACATCAGGGCTCATGCATGTACAAGTTCCCAAAATCCCAAGAAGAGATCAGAGAAGGGGTTGTGATGTGGCCATCCCCTCTGGGGCGTGCTTTCTCACTTTCTCTTTCTCTCTCTCTCCCCTGGTAAGCATGTGCACTCTATAGCAAACTTTTAAAAATAATTAATTAATTAATTAAATCCAGCAGCTCAAACCTAACCTCTGTCAGGGGCCAGGCAGGTGAGATACATAAAGAAGGCCTGGAGACAGGAACAGGTGTTGCTACTCCTCTCTTGCCTGTGGATACTGTCTAGAAGTGCAGACGCAGTCATTCAAAAAGAAGTTTGGAAATACGGATTTTTGTGTGAAATCTGATTTTTAAATGTTGGCAACTAATTTACTATATATATACACACACATATAAAGTATACACACACACACATACACACATACAGTAAGTGTGTATATATTTGTATATGTAGTAAGAGTATACATCCACACACACACATAGATAGCCAAACAAAATAAGTGTGCTAGCCACAGGCTTGAAGTTCTGCCATCCATCATCTTGTCACTGGCAGGCTGTCCTCTCGATTCAGACTTAGGGGTACTTTTTTTTCCTTCTTCTTCTTTTTTTTAGAGGTTTTTGCTCTAGGGCGCATGCACTCACCAAGACAGAAAGAAAGTGAGAAATTACCCCCCAGGGAGGATGGCCATGCCACAATCCCTTCTCCTCCATTCTCCTCGGGATCTTGGGCACGCCTGCACAGGCACCCAGTGTGAGTTTAAGCCACTAGGTCCGGGATTCGAACTATGGTCAACTACATGGGAGTCCAGTGACATAGCCATTGTGCCAACTGCTGGTCCCTAGACTTAGGGGGACTTGTGCTGACGTACTTTCCTGTTGAGGGAAAGGAGACCTCTGTGTGGGAAGGGAGAAGAGGAAATGTTCCAGGAGCTTCTGGCCCACGTGCATCCTGCTGGCCAGCGCTGTGTAAGCTCAACAGCCTGCATTCCCAGGGCAAATACTTTCCATTTTCCTCTTTGGTCACCCTGAATTCTGGGGTCCTTTGGTGGTTTATTGGCTCCTTCCTTTTCCAAAGATTGAAATGACGAGGGCTCAAAAATATTTCCTTCAGTTGGGTTTTTCCTTGGTGACTTCACTCAGAGGTTGTGCCCTAATAATAGCCCTGAGCGCTAAGGGGAGTAAATCGACCAGCTGGTCTATTCCCTAGAAGTGATGTTCCTGTTCCTAAATGTGGACTGTCCCCAGAGACCTCAGGGCCAAGCCTGCAAGAGAGCTGCGGTCACCACAAGATTCCAGAGTCCTTCTCTCTGGAACAGAGGCCCGAGACTGTGTATTCACCCAGGGCAGTGCCTTTGCCTCACCCCGACTCCCAGCCCAGAGGCTGCTCTCCGACGCCATCAGGACATGCTCACTGGCCCAGAGACAGCAGGGGGACACTGCAGCAGGTCTGTTCTCTTCCCAGATTGTCAAAGGCACTTGTTCAGTTCATGCCTCCAGAGCCTGGAGGCCCTGGGCTTGGCGAGGCCTCAACTCTGTCTACTCAGGACAGCCCGTTCCTCCAAGTGTCTCCTTAATTCCTTCGGTTTACGATCACTGTCAGGGTCGTTAAATCCATGCCTCAGCCTACCATTCCAGAATACATTTTTCTGATAACCCACTCACGTCCCTCAATAATGTTTCATTTCCGCTAACTCAGTAAGACAGGAGATGAAATGTGCCCGAAAGAACTGTGAGCCTTCTGTAAGCCGTATGGGCGAGAGGGTGACTTTCATGTGGGCTAAACTCTAAGATCCTGTAGGTAGAAGGCAGGCTGGCATACATAGATGTTCATGCTTTGTCTGTTGGCCTTGCTTCTCTGCAAATCTCAGGGAGAAGGCAGAGGGGACCTGGAGGGTGGGAGGGTGGCCTTGTCTGCCCCTATTTCTTACAAAGGGTAGATTTGTAAAAATACATCCCATTTGTTACTATCCCAAGAGCTGCTACAGAATGTCTCAGTCTAAATTTCAGTCATTGCATCCTAAAGCACAAAGCGATGGACACAGCCATGGGGTGTCCCTGCTCCCAGGAGGTGGGAGAACGTGGTTGCCATTGGGTATGCCGGCTCGCAGGGATAGAGTTCAGACAGGAATCGCCCCCCCAGACACAAACCTCGGGGACCCTCTGGCCCCGTTTGCTTCTCTGGGCATCGCTGGCAAGTCTGCCCCTGGCTCTCAGGGACCCAGGGAGGCTCAGGCTGCACGAGGAAAGTGCTAAGTAAGCACCCCACTGCCACAGCAGGGCTCCACTTGACAGAGATGCACGCGGAAAGGCGATGAGTCAATCTGTTTATGAAAATCACACGTACTGACACAGACGTCAAGATGACCCGGGGGACAGCCGCTGATGAGTCTTGCTCATACTTAGGGGTTCGCTGGTGTTCCTTTTTGGCAACTCGTTTCCTGTGCCTTCAGCAGCCTACACGTGAACACATGCATGCCTGCCGAACTGAGACGGGGCCTCTGCCCCGAATTGCTCTAGCGGAGGAGAAGAACGGGGTGACTCATAGCAGAATTCAGAACTGTGCATTGGCCGCTGCTGGCCAGGGCTGCAGCAGCTTCTTGGGAAAGCAGCCTGGGGTTTCTGGTTCTCTCTGCAAGTCCGCATTCTCATTTGCTGAGCACTATTTAGCCACAGGCAACTCAGTGTAATCTGTCAGAAATATGAATTGCACCAACATATCTTGCTTGGAAATATTTTCTAAATATAGCTAAATATTTGTTACTGCTTCTCAGCGTGCATGTGGTATTCAAGCCCTTCCTGAAAAGTTTCCTTGTTAGAAATTCCTTAAGTGGGAGTTCCCGAAAAATCTGGCTTTGGAGTTAGTCTAGGGTAACCCCCTTAACCAAATCTCTTACAGGCGCTTTCTCCATTTTCAGAAGCCACTTAAAAGGCAGTATTTTGTCCGTTACTGTTCTTGGCCTAGAGAGACACATATTTTAGAAAGCTGGAGGAATAGGAAATCTTGTCCCTTCTCCTATGTCCAGTAATACCCTTCGGTTTTTAGATATATAACCTGAAGATTTTCGATCTCAGAGAATCTCTGAGAAGGCACAAGGGAGTATTGAAGAGCTGCTAACGCCGAAGTTGGTTTTCTTCAGTCGGGCTGCGTTTTGGGCTTTTATCATTTATTTTTATTTATTTAATTTATTTATATATATTATCATTTCTTTACTTTTTACATTTCCCCCACAAACATTTATTTTACATACCAAAACACTTTTGCTCATACGCCATAGCAGTAGGGCTGTGCTTGAGAGAAGATGACATTTTTAGATTCTCTGACATTCTGCAAAAAAACTGCCTTTCAGATCATTGGCCTTTTAAATGTCATCTTCCTGCATTGGGGATCAAGAAGCCTCTTCCCTCCACCCCCAAAAAAAGAAGCCTCTTCCCACATACTCTGCACAGCAGAGTGGCCTGTGGCCTGTGTCCTGCGGCCTAGCTGAGTCTCCCTGGGAGAGCAGGGTTACTTATTTCTGACCACAGGTCCCTGGTGGAGGACTGGGGCAAGGCCAGGGCAGGGTTCTGTAAGGAAGGAAAGTGCTGCTGGTGGCTTCTGCCCAGGCCACCTCCTGACCTGTCCCGCCTCTCACATCTGGGTTCAAAGTGGCTCCTGGGCATTTTGACATCCCACAAAGACTCTTTAAGACAAGCCTCTGTTCTGGCAGGAATTAGGACTGTTAGTTGGGGACAGAGTTCTGCCGCCCATGGCCTTCACCCTCTGGACTTGCCTCATGGAAAGGTGGGCATCTAAGGCAAGGGTTAGGAATAGAGGGGAGGTGGTCAGACCCGCCACTACCATCTGCTGAGCAGAGTCAGACCTGCTGCCCCACCCAGGCCCTTCCCTCTGGGACCTCAGAGACCAGACAGTATACACGAGAGGTGTGTAATACTTGTCTACCTTTTTTTTTTTTTAAGTTTATTTCTTTCATGAGAATGAAAGAGAAAGAGAGAGAGAGGGAAGAACTCTCAAGTAGGTCTAACGCTGTGATCTGTTCTCCGGGCCTTCCTGGCCAGCTGGTGGTGGCACCCAGCATGTAGGTCCATGAGGGAACAGAATGTACAGTCACCTGTGTGCATCCTACCTCGCTTGGGCAGTGCATTACTGCTGAGCCGTGGAGCCGACCCTCATTTACCTTAGTGAGTGCTCCTGTCTAGGGAGCAAGCGCTGCATATAGAGAGTTTAATATAACCCGGAAAACAACCCCGCAGGATAGGTGGCATTGCCATTTTATAGAGAAGCAGAAAACTGAAGCTCAGAGAGGTTAGGTAATTTGCCTAACACCACCAGCCAAGAAGAATAGGATCCAAACCTGAGTTTATCACATTCCATTTTGCAAATGAGAAAAAACGAGGCAGCCTAAAAAGAGTGGTGAAGAGCTTGGACTCTGAAGCCAGCCTGTCTGGGGTCAGATCCCACCTTTGCCCCGTTCCACCTGTGGAACCTTGGGCGAGCTGTCTATCTCTGTGCCTCAGTGTTCCCATCTATAAGATGAGATAATGAGAGCGTTTCTGTGATAGGCTGAGGTAGGCTTAGCCTGTGTGCATAGACGTGTCATACATGTAGAACCGTGTCTGGCTGCAGGAAGCTCTTGGTGTAGGCACATTAGCTGTTCACTACTAGAACAGCCCCGTGCTATGACTCCACTGCTGTCCCTCATGGCTTTCTGTCTGTAGGCTAAGAAGGAATGATTGAGGGCCAGCAGATGGTGTGGTGGTTATGACAGCTAGATCCCACATGGCTGGCTGCGCAGTTCAAATCCTGGACCTGGCAATGTGAAGAGCAGGCAGGACATGTGTGCATGTGTGCCCAAGATCCAGAGGGGCACACGGAGGAGAAGGGACTGCACCATGGCCATTCCCCTCTGAGGGGCTTGAATTCTCACTCTTCCTCTCTCTGTGTGTCTCTCTTTCTCTCTGGCAAGCACACATGCCTTATAGCGAAACTTTAAAAAAAAGAAGAAGAAGAAGAAGGATTCAGCCCTGCTAGCTCCCCATACCAGGGAAGCTGTCCACGAGCTGTGCTGGGGATGGGTGGGATGGGGCCAAGTGTCCTGGCCAGCCCCTCTGAGAGATTGACCCAGGAGGGATACCGAGGTGCCCCGTGTTCCCAGGACTTCAGTGCAGATGGTCTGTGACTGGTGAGGGCCCTCAGTAAATTTCCACTCTCTGTAATTCGGCCTTGTTTTTTGCATTTACCAAATTAAACATGAAATCTCTGGGGAGCAGAAGAGGCAGAGGGAGGGGACTTGGTGCATGGTGTAGGGGTGGCCCTAGCCCGGAGCCCCGGGTGCCCTTTCCCAGAGGAAAGGCTGAGCCTTTCTGTCCTGCGAGCTTTATCCACTAGGAAGTCAGCTGCAGGAGGCTGCCCACCCCTCCCCAGCTCTTCCCGGCCCTCCTCTACTCCCACTTCCTCCCATTGTTGACTCCCTCCTCGCCTCTGGACCCAGCAGCCCCAGAGGCCAGCAGGCCTCTGGTGTGAGAGCCTGCTGGGCCTCTGTGTTCACCAAAGTATTTCCTATGCTTTTTGCTGCTTCCTCTCTCTCTCCCTCCATTATTTTTAGTTCTTAAAGGGATGGAATCCAGGAGGGAGGAGGAGGGAAGAGCCAAGTTAGTGACCTTCTCACCAGAGAAGGAGCCTTCACTGGGCCTTGCCTGGTAGGGAAGGTTAGGAGGGTTAGGAGCATTTTTATTTTGGGTGAAGGACACCTCGATTCTTGGGTAACCAAAAAAAAAAGGACTGGTTTGGCAAGATTACAGGTCTCTCTGATTCTAGTTCCTGTAAAGTTGGGATGAGAAACAGGAGGTAGGTCTGAAACAAAGAGTTCCTAGGGAAGGACAATTCTTCATTGGTATCCCAGAGTCCTGGCTGCACATGGAACCTTCCAGCAAGGACATCCCAGAGCGAAGGAGAGGAGAGTGAGCCTATGAGGATACCTCACCCGAGTGAAAGGTGTTCCTCCAAACCTTCATGTGTCGTGTGCAAAGACCCCGGGGTTCTGGGGCCAGCTGTTCTGGAGCGCTGGAGACCTGGAGAGAACCCCAAGTGAACCAAATAGGAAGTTAGCACAAATCTGTCCCTCCTGCTGGCTGGCTGGAGATGTCTCTGGAAAAAAATCCAGACTCTAGCAGGTGAGGGTGGCACAGCACAAGCCTTGGTCTAGGTGCGTTTGTCTTCTCAGCCTAAGCCTCGCCCTGTGCTGGCTGTGGAGTCACCAGCCAATGCAGGGAGCATTGCACTTCCCCCAGTGTGCAGCCCCGGGGCAGACAGAGGGTTAGAGGGTTAGGATAGATTCGTCTTCCAGGAGCCTCCCCACCACTGGGGGCATGATGCTATCCACACGTCCACAAAACAGTCACAAAGCACTGGCAATGGCGTGGGCCTGGAGTGGCTGAGAGGCTTCACTTAGAAGGGAGGGCCAGCTGGCAAGTTCCAGAGGGGTCAGTTGGAGGGAGAGGCTGGATATGGATACCTGGAAGGAAGGAGGAGAGCCTTTAGGTGAAGCACCTGCAGAGCAGCGTCCTGGAGGAGGGGCAGGTACGGGACAAGAAGACGGCCTGCCATGCTGGACTGGAGTGGGCATTCAGGGGCGTGCAGAGCTAGTGTGGGGAGGTCATGGGCTGCCCTCTGTGCGCCATGGGGTCCTGGACTTCCCCTGTTGTCCTGTCCTTGCCAGCTGGTCTCGGGCAGCCTCCTCTGGCAGTGCTTATGGATGACAGTGGAGGAGGGAGATGGCTGTGGTGGAAGACCCCCCCATGCCAGTCTGGGTGTCCCTCGAGGCCTGGAAACTGGGCCTCTAGTTGCAACAGAAAGGTAGCAAATCAGGAGGGCATAGCTGGCCAGCCACTCAGGGTATTCCTGGCTTCGGCTAGAATGTGTGGCACAGAGTTGATTGGCCGAGGTGGTCCCTGAGGAAGGGTCAGCATGGACTCGAACGTTATATCTGAAGCTCTCATCTTACAATCAGCCTGCAGCCTGACCAGACTCACATCCAAACCCGAACAGAGCACAGCAGCCTTCCTGGCCGGTGAGGAGCAGAGAGCACAGAGCCCTTACCGGAGAACTCACAAAGCCATTCCTTCCCCTCCTGCCTGCAGAGCCTACGGGTCCTGGCCTGCGGGGGGCTGGTGAGGACCAGCCATCCTGCTCTTCTGCCCCAGACTAGGAATTGCTTCTGAAGGAGTTACCCGAGCCACCCCAAAGCTCTCAGCCTATGTCCACCCCCCTGTGGGCTCTGTAAAGCACGGGTGAGAAAAAGCTCACGTCCAGGGAGCAAGTCTAAAAGGTGTTCTGGCCCTCCCAATGCCTGGGAACATCACAGGAGGTGAGGATGGATGGGAGTGAAATAAAACATTACTAGGTCTTGCTCAAAAGGGGTTTTTTGGGACCAGCAGGTGGTGTGGTGGTTCAGACAGCTGGATCCTATATGGCAAACTGGGCAGTTCGAGTCCTAGGACCCCGAGCTTGAAGGATACACTGGAAATGTGTGCGTAGGTGTCCAAAATCCTGAGAGGAGAACTGAGGAGAGGAGTTTGTGGGGGGTATCCCCACTGGAGGAGTGATTTCTCACTTTCCCTCTCTGTCTCTCTCCAGCAAGCACACACCCTATAGCAAACTTTTTTTAAAAAGTGTTTTTGCATTTGGCTTGTAGGGGGATTTTCTTATTTGTTAAAGGGGGAGGGTGGTTAGTCTTAAATCCAGACTTTTTATTTTTAGCCAGAGCTACCTGCTCTGCCAAGTCCTTGGGCTTAATTTTTCCAATCCTTGGTGTCTTAGTTTTGAAAGGTCTTCCCTCCTCCCCTCCAAGTTCACAGCTCCTTTTTGGCAGGGGCAGGTTTTGTTTTTGGCTTCAGCTGGGTTTCTAACCAGGGCTCCAGGAGGGAGCCATTGAGCCGTGGCCCCTACCTGCCTGGGCCTGCACCCAGCTGCCCCAGCGGCAGGGCCCTGCCAGGCGAGTACAATGAACAAAGCTGGCCGCCACCTCCTCTCCGCAGCCCGGGAGAAGCTCCGGCCTTTTCCCCAGTGAAGGAAATAATGATCACTAGGGAAACCCTCACTGCTTTTTTAGAAAGACCAAAAGAAGACGAAGGAAGAAAAAAAGCATTTTTTCCAAACATGGAAAACTCAATGACTTTCGCTCAGACTGTGCTGGAGCAGAACAAGGGCTGTGACACGGAACAAACCCCCCCTGGGCAGGGCGTCCTTCTCCCACTCTCAGCGCTTTGTTAACTGTGCCTTCCTTCAGTGCGTGTCAGTGAGGATGTTCTGGGAACAGACTTGGAGGGAGGGTAGGCCAGGTCTTTCTTTATTCAAGCTTCTCCGTCTGAAAGGTCACTCTTCTGACAAAGCACTTGCTGTTTCTGTGAGGCTATTTTATAACTGGTCTGGGGGCCCAGTAATTCTGTCAGCCAGAATGAAATTCTCTGACTAAAAGGGCAGAAGCCTGGAAGCTCTGTGGCCTGGGGCACATTACTTCAGCTCTCTGAACGTGGTTTATCTTCTGCAGAGTGGAGATAAGGACATCAGTGTTGTGAGTGGTTAGTAAGACCGGGGCACGGTACCCAGCAATGGGTCACGGTACCCAGCAATGGGTCCCGATTTTAACCAGTGGGGGCCTTGTGTACCCATGAGCCTGGACACCTGCTGCAGAGGGTTAGTCTGGCCATCTTGGTTTTTTTTTTTTTTTTTTTTTTTTTTTGGAGAGATTTTCACTGTAGGGCGCATGCGCTCGCCAGACAGACAGAGAGAGACATAGAGACAGAAAGCGAGAAATCACCCCCCAGGGGGGATGGTCACACCGCAATCCCTTCTCCTCCATTCTCCTCTCGGGATCCTGGGCACGCACGCACACGCGCCCGGCGTGAGTTTTAAGCCACCGGGTCTGGGACATGAACCGCGGTCGACTACGTGGGAGTCCAGCGACATAGCCACTACGCTAACTGCTGGTTCCCTGGTCATCTTGGTTTTTGAAGAATCACAACAGAGTCCAGAGATCATTTTCCTTTTCTGATATTTCAGAGATCTCTTTCACTCTTTTTTTTTTTTTTTGGAGAGATTTTCGCTATAGGGCGCGGGCGCTCGCCAGACAGAGAGAGACGTAGAGACAGAAAGCGAGAAATCACCCCCCAGGGGGGATGGTCACGCCGCCATCCCTTCTCCATTCTCCTCTTGGGATCTTGGGCACGCACGTACACGCGCCCGGCGTGAGCTTTAAGCCACCAGGTCCAGGACACAAACCGCAGTCGACTATGTGGGAGTCCAGTGACATAGCCATTACGCTAACTGCTGGTTCCCTCTTTTACTCTTAAAAAATAGAGACTTTATAATGATCTAAAATTAGAGCCAAATGACTGAACTATTTAAATAAAACGGAGCATGCTGGAGAAAAAGTAGCAAATTGGGGGAACAAGTCATGTGGAAAAGGGGTTAAGAAAGTGGGGGGCCAGCAGGTAGCAGATGGCACATGGCCAACCGCAGTTCGAGTCCTAGACTCACTGGCTTGAAACACACACTGGGCATGTGTGCGTGCTTGCCCATGATCCCAGGAGGAGAGTGGAGGAGATGGGATTGAGGCATGACCATCCTCCCCGGGGGTGTGTGGGTGGGATGTCTCAGTCTTCCTCACTGTCTCTCTCCCTCAGGAGAGCTCACACATCCTGAGGCAAAAACCTCTTTAAAAAAGAAAGTGTGTAAATCCCCTTTATAAAATGAACTTTATTGAATTTACATTATTTACCCCTCAAATACCATTCTTTGGTGGTACTTGGCAGAGTTCCACATACATGAAGTGGGGTTATTTGGAAAACTATTCTGTCTCCTTTTAAAAAAAAAAAAAATTGCTGCAAGGCATATGCACTTTGCAGAGATGGGGGGCGAGGATTGAGAAATCACCCCTACACACACACACACACACACACACACCCCGGAGAGATGGCCACGCTGCAGTCCCTTCTCCATTCTCATTCTCCCCTTGGGGTTTTGGGCACCCTTACACATGTGCCCGACAGGTTTTTCAAACCACCAGGCCTGGAACCGTTTGGTTCACCTTAACCAGCACACCACCTGGCTGGCCCTCTGTCTCCTCTTCTGCAACCTTGTTCACCTTCTGAACCAGAACCTGGGCTTGACACACCTGGCTCTGGAGAGCTTCGTCTCTTTCTGAGTCCCAGTCTCGAGAGCTCGAGAAGCCTCCTGTGACTTCCCAGAGCTCTGTGGGCATGGGAGGGAAGCTTTGTAGCAATTAATCACACAATTAGCTCATCTGATTGCCACTCGGCAACGCCCTGGCCCTCTGGAAGAGCCCTGGTGGTTTCTTGCCAGTCTACTGTGCCTTGGAGGAAAAATTATTTCAATTAAAAAAAAAGACAGACGCAAGAAACAAAGGGAACAGGTAGAGTTTGCCTCTTGTGACAACATCACAACACAACTGCTCATGCCTCTCAACAGGTCCTCGCTGTAACCGCAGGGGGCAGGCAGGGCCTGTGCGTTGTTAGCCTGCCCAGTTTACAGATGGGGACCCGGGGGTTTGCCCACCGCTGCAGCCGGGACATGGTGGAGTAAGAGCTGCTTCTGACTCCAGAACCTAAACTGTGCTCTCCCTCGTTGTCACTGAAATCCAGTGCCGTGACCTGCCTTTCCAGCTCGGAGGCAGAGCGCTGTAGACAGAATCCTGATGGAGGGAGAGAGGAGCGAGTCACCTGAGCCCTTAATGTGAAGGGTGGCGAAACAGCCGTGGGCCTGGCAAAGTCAGTGAAGAGGACAGCTGGCTCTTCAGCTGGGGTAACTGGGTCTAAAAGTCGCTGTCTCCAGGAGGGCTGCTTCTCTGAGACAGTCCAGGCACTGCTGAATACTGATAAGGAGTGGAGGAGAGCCCGCCACTGCCTGGAACTTTCACTTTCTCCAGGTGCCTGGGACCAAGGGCAGGTGTGGTCCCTCAGGCTGTTGGGTTTGGTCTTCTCCTCCTAAACCAGGGAGGTTTGGCCCAGCCTGCACGCCTGGCTGCTTCTGCGGGGCTCTCAGGGACCCCAGGGCTGGCTGAGTCCCTGGTTGGGCAGGCACCTATACCCCCTCAGAATCCAGCAAACTCAGTAAGAGCTGGGGTGGAGGCGTGCCCAGGACACTCGGAACATCCAGGACGGGGCAGCTAGATCAGAGGGAAGGCGTGTCCAAGCTGTGCTCTCTTTTTGTTTTTGAAGAAAAGTGTGTCTATTTTAAAAGTTTATTCTTCCATGAGTAAGAGAGACAGAGAGAGAGGAGGGGGAGAGCACCATCAGGGTCTCAGAGCCGTGATCCACCCCAACTTCATTCAGCCCGAGGGTGGGCCCACGAGTGCCCCTGTCTTCCTCCTTCGAGTGTGCCTGCCACCTTCAAGGGGAGAGCCTAGAACCTTCCCCTGTGGGTCGGCCGCACAGTGTTGTGTGTTACCACAGCGTTGCCATCAAGCCCCCCCGAGTTGCATTTGGAAATACAGTCCGGAGTTAGCGAAGGCCTGTACACCTACAGCCATTCTACCGAGAAGACCCCTCGTGGCAGAAACTGGCACCCCTGAGAAAACTTTCTGTTGACTTGATCAAAACATACAAGCATATTAATGAGGTAAGAGTACTGATTCGTTGTAATAGTATCTATCTTGCAATAGATCAGGGACTATTTGGAAAACTATTCTGTCTCCTTTTAAAAAAAAAAAAAAATTGCTGCAAGGCATATGCACTTTGCAGAGATGGGGGGCGAGGATTGAGAAATCACCCCTACACACACACACACACACACACCCCGGAGAGATGGCCACGCTGCAGTCCCTTCTCCATTCTCATTCTCCCCTTGGGGTTTTGGGCACCCTTACACATGTGCCCGACAGGTTTTTCAAACCACCAGGCCTGGAACCGTTTGGTTCACCTTAACCAGCACACCACCTGGCTGGCCCTCTGTCTCCTCTTCTGCAACCTTGTTCACCTTCTGAACCAGAACCTGGGCTTGACACACCTGGCTCTGGAGAGCTTCGTCTCTTTCTGAGTCCCAGTCTCGAGAGCTCGAGAAGCCTCCTGTGACTTCCCAGAGCTCTGTGGGCATGGGAGGGAAGCTTTGTAGCAATTAATCACACAATTAGCTCATCTGATTGCCACTCGGCAACGCCCTGGCCCTCTGGAAGAGCCCTGGTGGTTTCTTGCCAGTCTACTGTGCCTTGGAGGAAAAATTATTTCAATTAAAAAAAAAGACAGACGCAAGAAACAAAGGGAACAGGTAGAGTTTGCCTCTTGTGACAACATCACAACACAACTGCTCATGCCTCTCAACAGGTCCTCGCTGTAACCGCAGGGGGCAGGCAGGGCCTGTGCGTTGTTAGCCTGCCCAGTTTACAGATGGGGACCCGGGGGTTTGCCCACCGCTGCAGCCGGGACATGGTGGAGTAAGAGCTGCTTCTGACTCCAGAACCTAAACTGTGCTCTCCCTCGTTGTCACTGAAATCCAGTGCCGTGACCTGCCTTTCCAGCTCGGAGGCAGAGCGCTGTAGACAGAATCCTGATGGAGGGAGAGAGGAGCGAGTCACCTGAGCCCTTAATGTGAAGGGTGGCGAAACAGCCGTGGGCCTGGCAAAGTCAGTGAAGAGGACAGCTGGCTCTTCAGCTGGGGTAACTGGGTCTAAAAGTCGCTGTCTCCAGGAGGGCTGCTTCTCTGAGACAGTCCAGGCACTGCTGAATACTGATAAGGAGTGGAGGAGAGCCCGCCACTGCCTGGAACTTTCACTTTCTCCAGGTGCCTGGGACCAAGGGCAGGTGTGGTCCCTCAGGCTGTTGGGTTTGGTCTTCTCCTCCTAAACCAGGGAGGTTTGGCCCAGCCTGCACGCCTGGCTGCTTCTGCGGGGCTCTCAGGGACCCCAGGGCTGGCTGAGTCCCTGGTTGGGCAGGCACCTATACCCCCTCAGAATCCAGCAAACTCAGTAAGAGCTGGGGTGGAGGCGTGCCCAGGACACTCGGAACATCCAGGACGGGGCAGCTAGATCAGAGGGAAGGCGTGTCCAAGCTGTGCTCTCTTTTTGTTTTTGAAGAAAAGTGTGTCTATTTTAAAAGTTTATTCTTCCATGAGTAAGAGAGACAGAGAGAGAGGAGGGGGAGAGCACCATCAGGGTCTCAGAGCCGTGATCCACCCCAACTTCATTCAGCCCGAGGGTGGGCCCACGAGTGCCCCTGTCTTCCTCCTTCGAGTGTGCCTGCCACCTTCAAGGGGAGAGCCTAGAACCTTCCCCTGTGGGTCGGCCGCACAGTGTTGTGTGTTACCACAGCGTTGCCATCAAGCCCCCCCGAGTTGCATTTGGAAATACAGTCCGGAGTTAGCGAAGGCCTGTACACCTACAGCCATTCTACCGAGAAGACCCCTCGTGGCAGAAACTGGCACCCCTGAGAAAACTTTCTGTTGACTTGATCAAAACATACAAGCATATTAATGAGGTAAGAGTACTGATTCGTTGTAATAGTATCTATCTTGCAATAGATCAGGGACTAAAGCTTTTTTTTTTATATTTTTAAAGATAGTAGCCTGCCCAGTTTACAGATGGGGACCCGGGGGTTTGCCCACCGCTGCAGCCGGGACATGGTGGAGTAAGAGCTGCTTCTGACTCCAGAACCTAAACTGTGCTCTCCCTCGTTGTCACTGAAATCCAGTGCCGTGACCTGCCTTTCCAGCTCGGAGGCAGAGCGCTGTAGACAGAATCCTGATGGAGGGAGAGAGGAGCGAGTCACCTGAGCCCTTAATGTGAAGGGTGGCGAAACAGCCGTGGGCCTGGCAAAGTCAGTGAAGAGGACAGCTGGCTCTTCAGCTGGGGTAACTGGGTCTAAAAGTCGCTGTCTCCAGGAGGGCTGCTTCTCTGAGACAGTCCAGGCACTGCTGAATACTGATAAGGAGTGGAGGAGAGCCCGCCACTGCCTGGAACTTTCACTTTCTCCAGGTGCCTGGGACCAAGGGCAGGTGTGGTCCCTCAGGCTGTTGGGTTTGGTCTTCTCCTCCTAAACCAGGGAGGTTTGGCCCAGCCTGCACGCCTGGCTGCTTCTGCGGGGCTCTCAGGGACCCCAGGGCTGGCTGAGTCCCTGGTTGGGCAGGCACCTATACCCCCTCAGAATCCAGCAAACTCAGTAAGAGCTGGGGTGGAGGCGTGCCCAGGACACTCGGAACATCCAGGACGGGGCAGCTAGATCAGAGGGAAGGCGTGTCCAAGCTGTGCTCTCTTTTTGTTTTTGAAGAAAAGTGTGTCTATTTTAAAAGTTTATTCTTCCATGAGTAAGAGAGACAGAGAGAGAGGAGGGGGAGAGCACCATCAGGGTCTCAGAGCCGTGATCCACCCCAACTTCATTCAGCCCGAGGGTGGGCCCACGAGTGCCCCTGTCTTCCTCCTTCGAGTGTGCCTGCCACCTTCAAGGGGAGAGCCTAGAACCTTCCCCTGTGGGTCGGCCGCACAGTGTTGTGTGTTACCACAGCGTTGCCATCAAGCCCCCCCGAGTTGCATTTGGAAATACAGTCCGGAGTTAGCGAAGGCCTGTACACCTACAGCCATTCTACCGAGAAGACCCCTCGTGGCAGAAACTGGCACCCCTGAGAGTCTCAGGGTAGGGTGGGAGAGATGCGTGGCTCCAGAAATCCCCTGGAAGCCCTCGCTGCCAGAGGGAACAGCGTGCTACACACATTCCATGTGTGGACGGGGACAGGGACCAGCAGGGTCACCAGCTGCCCAGTGCTCCTCCCAGCATCACTACCACCTGCTCCCCTGCCCCAAACTGCACCGAGGGGCAGGAGGTGACCAGAAAGAAGAGACGCAGCAGCCCCCGGAGGGCTACGGACTGAGCAGAGAAGGTAGCCCTGGCCGTGGGCAGTTCATCTCCCATGGGGAGTTAGTGCGTGTGCGCTGAGCAGCTGGGCGAGCACGCCAGAGCCGAGAGCCAGGCCAAACCCTGGGGAATGTGCAGAGATGGATGAGGGCTGAAGACTGGTCCCCATGCTCTCCTCTCCTGCCCGGCCTTTCCTACCACAGCCTCCAATCCTCCCCTTCCCAGTGTTGAGGAGTCCTGGTCTTGGCAACCTGAGCCTGCCAGGAGGAGCCGCAGGCCCGAGTCACCTGCCCTCACTAAGCGGTGGGGTCGCTCCCCTCCCCAGCAGGCAGGCCAGCTTCCTGGGCGTGGTGAGAACTGTGCAGCCCCTTGGTTAATGCTCTGCGCCTTCTGGCCTTTCTTATGTCTGGGACAAGGAGCCCTTCATGTTCACTGTGCACGGGACCCTCCTGGACTATGTCGCTGATCCTGAAGGAAGCTGAAGTAGTTTTTAAGTGGGGTGGCCACAGGCCCCCTCGTTCCCACATCTCTGCATTCCCGCTCCTCTTCCTCCTTTCCTCCTCCTCTTCTTCCTCTCCTGTCCTCTTCCTCCTCCTCTTCTCCCTCTCCTCCTCCTTCCCCTCTTCCTCCTCCTCCTCCTCCCCACCAGTCTGTTCTTGCCTGCGTTATGAAGACAGAAGCCAGACGTCGAGGCTATGCCAATTGGCCCTCTCATTAGTTTAAGGCAGTACTTCCCTGTGGTGTGATGGGGGTGTCTGACGGAGAGAACCAGCCAGAAGATGGCATTTACCCAGGATCCATTAGTGCTTGGGAGTTCGTCCGGATCCACACACAGAATCAGAGACCATGCCCCAGCTTCTGTCTGTGGCTGGTAGGTTATTTCTGCCAGGGCTCTCCAAGCTCTGGGTCATCCCAGTGCAAGGCCAGAGGTGGGGATGATGATTCCTGGCCCAGGAAACCTCCGTGTCCCCCCTCGTTTATGAGGCAGAAGCCTGGTCTGCCTCAAGATTGCGTGTCAAGTGGGAGGAGTTGGCTCCACATCAGCATCAGCCTCTGGGGGCCTCTGCTCTTGATACCAGAAATGTTGGCGAGTAGGGAAGGGGAGAGGTGAGATGGGGGCTGTGGAAGCCCAGGATTCCCCGGGTGAGGTTTGCTGCTCATAGGTGCAGAGCACTGCCGAGTAGGAGCTGCTGGAAGGACTTGCACTGTGTTGCCAGAGTGTGCTTGGCTGTTGTTGGCCTGGTTCTCAAACTCCCAGCCCCTCTGTCTTGGACCACTTCAAGAGTAAGGAGGGGGACCAGCAGATTGCATAGTGGTGACGTTGCTGGACTCTCATGTAGTAGACCGCAGTTCGAGTCCTGAGCCCAGCAGCTTAAATTGCACTGGGCACATGCACATACATATGTACCCCAAATCCCAAGAGGAGAGTAGGGAAGTGATTACTGTGTGGCCATCCCCCCTAGTGGAGTGGTGATTTCTTGCTTTCTGTCTTGCTCTCTGGTGAGCTCATGCGCCCTATAACAAAAATATATCTCTAATAATAATAATAAAAATAATAAAGAGTGAGGAGGTTTGGGTTTGTCATTGTGAGGCTTTTTCCTCACACTACAAGTCTCTCTCCACAGTCTCTGAATATTTTAACCCCTTCATTTTTTTTTTTTTGAGAGGTTTTTGCTATAGGGCACATGTACTCGCCAGAAAGAGAGAGACAGAGAGACAGCAAGAAATCACCTCCCAGGGGGATGACCGTGCCGCAATCCTTTCTCCATTCTCCTCTCAGGATCTTGGGGATGCACGTACACATGCCCAGCGTGAGTTTAAGCCACTGGGTCCAGGACTCGAACCACGGTCAACTACATGGGAGTCCAGCGATGTAGCCATTATGCTTACTGCTGGCCCCAGCCCCTTCAAGACAGGTAAAGGCACAAAACTACTCAAAGCAGATTCAGCAGCACCAGAGATCTCCAGGCCCTGCTGGGGTTTAAAGACCACACCCCACTCTGGCTGTTTCTGCCCCTTTCCTTCCCAACTTAACTGAGTGAACTGGGCCCTCCCTTTGCATGCAGCTGCTGGAATTTAGCACGAGTCAAGCCAGGCCCACAACAGGCAGGTAGCAAGTGTCTGCAGAAAGCCCCGACTTCCTGCAGGTGGAGAGCACAGGAAAGCCAAGGCCTGCTTACTTCGCCCAGGAGGGCAGCATCTAGAGGTTTGCCCAGCAGGTTCTCACCCAAGCCCACAAATGCAAGGGTTACCTGAAAGTTCTCAGGCCTGGTCTCCAGTTGGTCGAACCACCTAGCGTGGAGTCAAAGTAAGACCCGTTTCCAGCCCATCCTTAGCCCTTGGCCTGCTCCGTGGAACGGCGGCCTGGAGATGCGTTGCCTTCCGTTGAAGCGCTCCCAAGAACATTGCTCGTGCAGAATTTCATCCCAGGTGTAGAAGAGTTTAGCTGCTCTGGCGTGTTGCATGGGAGAGCCTAGCACTGGTGTCTTCTGGCAGCTACACCAGCGGTGGCATCTGATCAGCCCAGATTGTTGTGTGGGCCTGGGGCATCTCCCAAAGGCCCCGGCTGCTCTGCTAAAGGAGCATCCAGAATGTTCCCTGAGCCAGCACCCTGCCTGCCCAGGGGACTGCCCTGGGAGAGCCCCCTTTGTCCTTCTGGCCTGGTCCTCTCCCCTCCCCTCGTCTGGACAGCTCAGGATGGAGAGCACTTGGAGATGGGGCCCTTACTTGCCGACAGACCCAGAGGTCGGTGAACGGTTTAAAGTTCCTAGTGTGAGCTGGTACCTACTGGAAGGCTTAGGACAGAATGACTTTGGGGGAGTAACTTGCTGGGGCTTGGATTCTTCACCTCTCAAATGGAAAAAAATACTCTCACCTCCTGTTGGTGATGGTGAAGATCAGCACAAGGTCATTAAGCAATGTGTCAGGGCAGAGCTGCCTCGATTCACATAGAAGGACCCTGCAGCCCTGAGGGGCCAGCAGGGTCCTGTCGTGCACATGGGGGCATCCAGGGTGCAGAGGGTGTCCAGGTGCCCCTGAGGATTGGGAAATGATGACGGAGAAGGGCCAGCTCTGCCTGCGGGTGGCAGAACAGGCGCCCTTGAACACCGTGGCGCTTAAGGTACTTGAATTCTGCTTTTATACTCTCCAAAGCTCAGCTTGAGAAGCCAGAGACCTGGGACTGAGGTCCAATTTCAGGTCAGCTGGTGGAGTGGTGGTGAGGGCAACTAGATCCTACATGGCCGACTTCACAGTTCGAGTCCCAGACACACCAGGCCCATGTCGTGTGTGCCCAAGATTCCAAGAGGGGATGAGTGCGGCCATCCCCTCGGAGGATGCCCTCTCCCTGTCCCTCTCCTCTCTTTCTCTCTCTGGCTAGTGCATGCGTTCTGCAACTTAAAAAGCCGGGGCAAGGCTGCTGTTGGGAATTCTCCTTGGAGAATCTCCCCTGGGGGAGGGCCAGAGCCGAGAGTGATCCTCTGCTCAGCATGGAATCTCTCCGAGTTGTTGGGCTGCCCTTCTTGCTTGCCTGCTCGCCTGCCCTAGCTGGGGGAAGAGGCCTGGGACCCGTTTCTGAGGACGGCGGCTTCTTCCAGCGGAGAGTCTCACCCGTTCCTGGAAAGAGAGCGCCTCTGCCTGGCCTGGGTTTGGCTTCGGAGGCGCATGCCCTGGCCTCCTGGGCTGGCATAAAGGACGTGGTTCTCTACGATCTCCTCTGCCCTTTCGTCTCAGCTCCTTTGCGCTGAGTCACCCGGCAGCCCTCTTGTCCCCAACCTGGATGGACCTGGAAAATGCCTTTTCTGTTTAGTGCTTGGCAGCGACACAACACTGCCTGGGTGCTGCTATTTAAAAACCACAGGGAGAGCCCCTGCATGCTGCCACCGGCAGAAGGCAAAGAGGGCGCCGGGCACGCTCAGGCGAGTGGGATGCCCGTGCCCAGCAGGGCAGCCTCGGCCGCAGGCACTCAAGCGGCCTTGGCCCTGGGGGGGCCCATTTTCACGGTGAAGAAATGCTTTCTTATGGGGGGGATGTGAGAGCCTCTTGGGTTCCTGGGACTGTCGGAGTACCCTCACCGTAGAGCACCCCTCTCTTTGTGGTACCCCTGGTCTTTAGCCTCTGAAGAGAGGTCCCAGCTAGAGGTTTTACAGCTTCTCGGCTTCCAGCTGAGCTGTCTCATCTGATGGTGTCTGTCCCCTCTTGTGTTTTGGAGTCACACACCACTGCTTCCATGTCTTTGTGGGTCTTCAGAGAGCTGCATACCCTCAGGGCAGGTCTGAGGCAGCTGACCGCAACTGCAGAGGCTGAGTCCCCTCCTTGTCCCAGACTGCCGGAGGCCCTGCCACAGTACCCTGTGCCCGCTATCTGCTGGTAGCTTTGCCTCCTGGGAGAAAGGGAATCTAGATGGCATTCCACCTTACAGATAAGGAAATGAGGCTCCAGTGAGCATCCGGAACTGATTCGAGGGCAGCTGCTGAGGACAAGGAGGACAGCACTCGGGCTGGGTTGGCCCACACCCGAGTCCAGGCTTGGGTGCCCCCCCTGCATCCAGCCTACCCCAGCAGGACCCCTGCCCATTCTCTGGGCCTTTATTCCCACAGGCCCCTTGACTGCTCTGGTCTTCTCCTTTCCTCCCTTGAGCCTGTCCCCAGACTACCTCAGTGGATGTAGAAGCTCCTTCTTCCCAGCAGCCATCACTCTCTGCATGGCCCCTCCAGAGTCATGAGCCCTTCCCCACTGGTGCTCATTAGCTACCCTGTCTACAGGTACCAGGGCCATGACATATGGCATCTGGGCGATGGTGGCCCTCTCCAGTCCTCAGAGGGAGCCATCATTCTTGGGAAGAGGGCATTCATTTTCCAGAACCTTCGAGTGCCCATCGGTATCAGGGGCCCTGTGAGTCAGCTGTTTGATCCCCACTAGACAGATGAGACTAAGGACCCGAGAGGGGGATGTGAAGAAGGGCTTCATTTTCTCCGCTGAGGGGAGCCCTGCATTGAGGGTACTCTGACCTCCCCTGCCCTGCCCCCACCTGGCAGACTCATGTCCCCTGAGCTCGGGTGCAGGGGTGTGAGCAGCAGGCTGTGCGCTTTCCTCTGGACCCACCTTGATGGCTTCCCCAGGAGCCCGACAGGCCTCTGCTTGGCTCTTGTCCTGTAACTGGGATTTTCCATTGTTGCCCGCCTGCATTGTCTGCCTTGATTGTTTGTGTGGGCTTCTGGGTGCTTAGATAAGAAATGCCTCGGCCTTCCTTAGCCTTCTTTGGCGATCTCTACCAGAAGGATCTGGGAAAAAACACCCTCCTCAGTAAGGCCTGGCCCTTAGGTCACATGGCCTGCAGCACGCTGCTCTTGCTTAAGAATAGAACTGTCTTGGGGGGCGGGGGTTCTGGGATGGGGATAAAAGTTGCCAGGGTCAGTAGGGAAGAATTCCTCTCCTTAAACAGATTTTAACTTGAAAACTTGATGACAGAAGCAGCTGAGTCTCAAAGAGAGAGAGGAAAAAAAACAAGAGACTGATTTCACCTTGGTTTCACCTTGAGACCCAGCAGCATCCCCAGACTCCAGGGGTGCTTTGGGGGCGGGGGGGGGGGGGTGGGGAGCCACATGTCAGGGTGCCTCACCAGGACCTGCCCTCATCTCCCTCTTCTGCAGAATTCCTGGCCACTTCTTTTTCTTAGTCCCAGCCTGGTGGCTTTCGCTGTCTGTGGTTTTGCTGACCAGGGACCTGCTTTCTCAGGAACCTGAAGCACTTCTCATTTCAAATTCTCACCACTCCCTCTGGGGCTGCTGTGTTTTGGGGGACACTTCATCTTCATCTTCGCAGCCTGGTCTCATAAACATTAATCTACAGATACTTCTTATTTCTAGAGAAATGTTTCTTGCTAGGCTAAAAAAGCGATTTTGCTTTTTAGGTAGTTGGAGAAATGAAGCTTTAAATCCTAGCTTTGTCACTCACTTCTCTGGGACTCAGGTTCCGCCGGACAAAAACAGTGCTAATTCCCTTGCGTGCTTGTTGTGAAAATAACAAACAAATCAGGAGCTCAATAAATATTAGTTCTTTTCTGCCCAAAGGGCCCTCTTCCCAAAACACACACCTACACACACACGTACACGTCTACACACGCACATGTGAGTGCTGGTGAGGCTGGCTGTTTTGACTTAAGGACCACGCTGAAAGAGAAGTTGAACGGAGAGGAGGGAGTGCTGGCTTGCTCACCTCCGTGTGCACTGAAGCAATCGTGGGAGGTACTGCCCCGGGGAACTCCCTTTAAAGTCCTTCCTTCAACCGCTCACAGGGAGAGGTGCCTCTTGCCACTGCATCTACAAATACAGGGTGGAATGACACGCCGCAGGTGGGCGATAGTGGCCCTCCCTATTCTCAGAGCGTGCCATTGTTCTTGGGATGAGGGAGGTCGATTTCCAGAGCCCTAGAGTGTCCACCAGTCCAAGGGGTCTGACCAAGCAGCTCTATGCCTCTCAGTAGGCAGATGTGGGAACCGAGCCCTAAGAGGGGCCGTGAAGCAGGGCAGCGTGGGTTCAGCTGCTCTCTGCTGACCATGGGATGAGTGAGCCCTAGATTGAGTGCACTCTCCCTCCCCCTCCTCCCACCCAAACCTATCAGACCCTTGTCCCCAAAGGTCCCCTGAGCATTTGCCTCTTTGTAAAGGGCGAAGCCACCTCCGACTGCGCACAGCAGAGATGGTGGTGGCAAGGTCCTTGAAGCCCACCATGGGTGTCCGTGCCGTGGGCATGGGGCTTCTCTTGTGGGGCCACAGGCACCAACTTATCTCGCTTTGAATTCACCCTAGAAAGCAGTGACTGTCTTTTTAACATAAAGCTTTTCATTTGTTTGTTTCCAGAGCAAATCATGGAGAAAAATAAAAAACATGGTGCACTGGTCTCCCTTTGTCATGTCCTTCAAGAAGAAGTACCCGTGGATCCAGCTGGCAGGACACGCAGGTAGCCGCTCTCCCGGACTTTCTGACAGGGCCATCACTGGGAGGCGCCCAGAGTCTTGGGAGGGGAGGGCCTGGCCCTGGATGCTCCGGGGAGAGAAGCTTCTGGAGCAGATTCTCTCCAAGAGACTTCTAGTGTGGAGTTGCGGCCACGCTCACGAGATGTGGCCTTCGCACTGCCTTGTAAATGGCCCCCGGCAGCTGAGCGCTCCAGAGTCTGTCCGCCCTTCCCTCCTGAGCACTCACTGTCCAGCCTTCCCTCCCTCCGTCCCGTCTCTGTTCCTTTCTCGTCCGATCTCTCTCTCAAGCTTTCCTTCAGTCTTAACTTAATAGATGAAGTCATCCACCTGCATAGCTTTCTCACATCTGTCATCCTCAGCAGAGAGCTGGAGCTAGCGGGTCATTGCGCACCTCGTGTGCCCTTCCTCATGGTCCCAGAGGCTTCATTCATGGAGATGTAACCTCTGCCCCAGAGGGTTTTGTAGCTGGTGGCAGGTCACCCCGTGACCACAGTCTGCAAGTGCCAGGTGCCGGTGACCAGGGAGGGGATCCCTGCACTGGGGGATATTCTCCAGTTTGCCATTGGTGGCCGGGAGGAGGGACATAGGGTGCGAAGCCCCAGAGTCATCTTGCCCACACGTAGGGCCCTTTGGCATGTAGTGTCCTTCAGAGCCATCTCAGTGGACTTGACCTTCTTGCCTTCCTGGGCCTGCAGTTTCTTTTCAGACCAGCCTAGGGTCTGACTTTCCTTTACAACTCCGACCCCAGAATGCATGGGGGAACACCTTTTGTAAATACTTCTCTGTGGATATGGCTTGGAAGAGGACCCAGGCTTCAAACTCTCACTCAGCTCACTTCGTCTCCCACTGTGGCAGTGAATGCTATCCTACCCGGACTATCCTCTACCAAGGCCCAGAGATAGCACCTCCATCTGTCGCCTGAAAGGCAGGAATGGTAATGGGACAGGGTGATAGTAGTAACCCTAAGGAAGGAGTGGCTCACGGTGCCTAGGGCTCTCCACAGCCCTGCTACCCCTCCATCGGAGAGCACTGGCCTTCTCCACCTTCACGTGAAGAGCCTGGGGTCTGGGAGTAGGGATCCGGCCCAGGGTTGCAGTCAGTGAGTGGAGGGATTGGGACTCGAACCCATCCCCTTACAGTGCGTGGTCTACTGGGGGCTGTGACAGGCCTTCAGCAGCCCTGGGGAGACGCAGGCACTGTGGCGGTGGCTGGGTCAGAGCCTGGAGGGTGCCTCTGCGGGCCGTGGCTGGGGGACCCAGGACTTCCCCCGCTTGCTCTGCAGGGAGTTTCAAGGCGGCCGCCAATGGCCGGATCCTAAAGAAGCACTGCGAGTCGGAGCAGCGCTGCCTGGACCGGCTGATGGCCGACGTGCTGAGGCCCTTCGTGCCTGCCTACCATGGGGACGTGGTGAAGGACGGGGAGCGCTACAACCAGATGGACGACCTGCTGGCTGATTTCGACGCACCCTGCGTGATGGACTGCAAGATGGGCATCAGGTGAGCCCGCCTCCTGCAGCACCCCTGCCGGCCTCCCGGGACAGCATTCGGGGCTTCCCAGAGGCCGTCTGTGCAGGGCCGGGCTGTCTGACCGGCTAGGAACGCCCCACCTCCATGTGTTCAGGCAGCACAGGGATTCTGGCTTCGCGTGGATGGCAGCCTCTCTTCTTTAGTGGGGTGTGGTGAGGCAGGAGCCAATAGCTGGGGGAGCCCGGAAAGGGGGCCCCCGGGGGGGCCTA
>NW_006160045.1:7648737-7682040 GCF_000334495.1 Tupaia belangeri chinensis
GTGGCTGCGGGGGGAGGCCAGCCTCTCTTCTTTAGTGGGGTGGGGTGAGGCAGGAGCCAATGGCTGGTGAAGCCAGGAAAGGGGACCCTGGGTGGGTCCTAGTCTCCCCAGAAAGAGGGCAGAGAGACTTCCATCAGGTCAGGTGGGATTCCTCTGGGGGGCCCGTGGAGAGTCCCCGGGTAGGGAGATAGCAAATGCTGACTTCCTGTTACACGAGCTGCCAGGGCGAAGTGGTCTTAGTACTCCGGTGCCAGGAAGTGGAGCGAGAACATGTCGGTTTGGTGACAGACTTGTGTCTGCCTGTCGCCGTGAACGTATAAACGAGGGCGCCCAGGAGCTCACAAGGGTGGCCCATCCAGCAGTGGGGTGCTGAGGGGTGCAGGGAGAGCCCCAGAGGCTGGTGGCAGTTATTTGGCCTGTGTGTAGAATTGGCTACCACCCCCAGTTCCTGACTGTGGGGTCAGGCTCCCCTGACAGCTGCCCAGAGAGAGAAGCAGGAGAGGACCCAGGAGGGCAGAGGAGAAAGGGCGGGCAACACAGCAGGGAGCAGAGGGGCCCCCGTTCCAAGCTCAGCCCCTGCTTTGGTCACAGGGTGTTCTTCTCCCCTTTCCACTGGCAGCCCCTGCTTTCTGGAGTCACCTCTGTGTCCCCCTCACCATGGAGAAAGGTGGGGAGCCCTCTGAGTGCACCACACCCCCCTGGACAGCCAGACCCTGGCTGCAGATGCCCAGGCTGGACAGCCAGACACGGGGCTCCTCTAGGCCACAGAGGCCAGGCCAGGAGGAGCAGAGGTCAGAGCTGAAGCCTGTGTCTGCTTTGTGTGTGTGTTTATTTATTTAAATTTTTTAAAAAAATATTTATTTTATTTCATTTGTTATTATTTTTAAATTTGACCAGAGAGAGAGAGAAAGGGAAAGTGAGAGAGCAAGCTGCCAAGTCTGGGACTTGAACCGTGGTCGACCATGTGGGAATCCAGCACCTTTAACCACCACACCACCTACTAGCCCCTGCTTTGTGTGTTTAACTGGTTTACTTCTCATAAGGGATGCTTGAGAAAGAGGGGCGTGGATGAGTGTGTGTGTGTGTGTGTGTGTGTGTGTGTGTGAGACCAGAGACAAGCCCTAGAGAAGTGGGCCACACCAGCCAGATTCTCCTTCCTCCTCCTCCTGGGAGTCCTGCAGGCAGCGCCCCCTTGCTGTTGCCCCCAGGGCAGCGGTGGCAGAGGGAGGGTGAGCCCTACGTCTCAGCACACTGCCCGCTCCCTCTCTCCATGGGCCCTCACTGTCTCCAGCCCAGCAGGGCTGAGCAGGGGCATGGAGGAGATAGAACGTCCTTCTACAATCGCCGACGCTCTTCCACAGAGTCTTCCTGTCCCTGGAAAGCCTGCCCTGGAGCACCGGGACCCAAACAGCAGCAGGACTTAGCTGCCTACAGGGGCGGGGGTCTTTCAGGTCACAACCAGGACAAGTGAAAAATACTTCAACTGGTCTTCACTTGGACTGCAGCCAAAAAAGGATACCTACCCGAGGGATGTGTGGCCAGTCACTCCTGGGAGTCGGCTGCCCCAGGGATGCACTTCCCTAGGCCAAGCTTGGGGCTATACTGCCCCATGAACCTGCCTGCTGGAGGAGTGGCCCTGCCGCCCGCCCTGGGCTGCCCTCAGCCCCCTAGCTGTGGCTTCTGTCGTTGCATCCGAAGGCCCTTAGGAAAGACCTGGAGTGACCAGCAAGGCTGTGTGACACATGCACCCCAGTGCTGCTTAGGGATCCCAGAGGTGGAGGGAGGCGGATGGGAGAGCAGGACATGGCTGGGGGGAGAGGTCTCCCCAGAACCGGCGCTCACCCCTGCCCCATGTTTCCTGCAGGCACATCCTCAGGAGATCTGTGCTCATGTGCGGTGCCTCCGTTATCCCACTGCCTTCCCACAGCCGCCTGGAGTGGGCCGTGCCCCACTCCATGCAGGAAGACTCTGACACCCCGACGTTAAGTGCCTCACTAGGGCCGCACGGTGGCTCAGTGCAGGGCTGCGCCAGGCCCGTCCGACTGCAAATTCAACCTTTGCCACAACCTCACCATCCGGGGAGGCTCTGTGGGACCCAGCGCCTGTGTTATCTTTCTGGTATACAGGGTCAGTCCTAGCTGGCCTCTCCTGAGACCAGCAGTCATGGTCACCCCCATGGTGTGGCCTATCTTTGACAGAGGGAGGAGGCTGGAGCCCCTGACCACCTCAAACCCTACATCGCAGGACACGAGGGCTGGGACATGTCACAGAGAAGGGGCAGAAGGGCCAGTGAGCAAACCGCATGGGCCGTGGTGGGGGTAGGGGAGTGGCACTAAGGAAAAGGTCTGAGAATGTCCCTAGATTTGTGACTCGTCAGGCAGGTTGGAAGTATCTTTCTGACTCCAGACCAGGGCCGGGGAGTGGAGACCAGAGGTGGTCCCCAGCACCTCTGCCCTTTCGCGGCCATCATGGCTTTGGTCTGCCACCTAGTCTTGAGTCATCTCTTCACTCAGTTCTGTGATTGGTCTCCGCCCCACTGCATGGGCTGCAGCTTTGACCACACTGGCAGGGAGAGTCACGGGGGCATGTTCTGAGGCTTGCCTCCCCGCGGACTGCCGGCCCACCACCCAGCTGTGATCTTTTCAGGCACCTCTCCCCAGCTCCTTTCCTCACCTGGGGGTGTGCGATTCTGCCCACGTGGAGCTGCGAGGGCCTTTGTGGAGACAGGCCCATGTGAAAAGGGATTCGACACCGAGGGCTGCTTCCTGTTTAAGGAGCTCCTGAGAGCTCTTTGCAGAAGTGCAGCCGCCCACCCGCCCAGCAGGCCTCTGCAGCACACTCGGAAGCACTGGGCCCAGAGCCCTCCCCCAGCTTGGCTGCCCCGTGCCCTGCACACAGCACCCACACAGGTCCACATGCAGCCTGCTGTCCTTGCCCTGGCTCTGCACGTGTGCGTGTGCATGAGTGTGTCTGTATGTGCGTGTGTGCTTGTGCCTGCGTGGATGTGCCCAACCAAAAGCGAAGGACCTCCCCTTACCATCTTCATCATGTCTGGAAGGTTCTAAACAGGCCCACGTTCATACCCAGGGATTTGGGTTTTTTGTTTCCTCAGTGGTTTCTGAAAACGTATTGCTTTTAAGACATCATAGCTTTCTGTTCAGTGTATTCTGAGTCTCAAACCAGCAGCTTGGAGAAGGGGTGATGGGAAGTGGTAAAGCAAGGTCCGGGGGCACATGGGGAGAGTGGGGGCCAGGCAGAGGGCAGCTCTGTGGGCAGCTCCCACCCACAGGGCAAAAGGCAGAAAACTTCCCCATCCTGCAACCGACACTGCTGATCTCGGTCTCTGGGAGGGCTGTGGGCAGCGCCTGAGCCTGTCTGGGTGGGAGGAGGCTTCAAAGGGGAGCAGGGAAGAGAAGGAGCCCATTCCTGACTCACTCCCCTCCAGTTTGGAGATGGCGGGAGCTCAGGGCGCAGGGACTGGGAGTGTGTCCCAGCAGGTGACTAGCAATCAGCAGACCAGGGCCAGTGGGTCAGCCGTGGGTGCTCAGCCCTGTACTGTCCATGCCCCTGTTGCCTCTACCAATGTCTAGGTGGTCCCTGCCTGCCTGCATGGTGGGACCCACTCTCTCAGGCTCTTTGGGCTGGGGCTCAGGTGTGGCTCCAGCCTGGCGCAGAGGCTCAGCAGCCCCAGCCTTCTCCTCCCTCAGGGAATTCCCTGGAGCACTGGCCTGACCTTTGTACTCAGGAAGATTTCTTTTCTGGAAATACACTTAAGGGCAGGTCCAGCCTCTAGGCTGCCTCAGAGTGGGGGCCATGGTGGGGTTGGGGAGGCAGGATGAGTTCTCCAAACAAGTAGGTGCTACCTGTTGAAGCCCCCTCTGCAGGAAAGGGGCCCAGCTGGGGTCCTGGATGGACCCTGCCTTCAGCCCCCTTTCCCACACTCACCACAGCAGAATGGGCAGGACCAGGTACCCAGCTGCCCTGCCTCCCTCTTCCTTTTTCTCCTTTTTTAAGAGATTTTTGCTGTAGGGCACATGCACTCACTGGAAAGAGACAGAAAGCGAGGAATCACCCCTGGAGGCTAGCCATGCCGCAGTCCCTTCTCCTCCACTGTCCTTTCCTGATTTAGAGCACACACGCACATGCGCCCAGTGAGAGTTTCAAGCTGCCAGGTCTGAGACTCGAATGGCGGTGAGCCATGGGGTCGTCCAGCGCCTTAGCCACTATGCCACCTGCTGGCTCCTCCCTCTTCCTCCTGCTTGCCCTGGGGTGATCTCCCTGGGATGAGCTCCTGGGGCTTCGTTAGGCCTTCTGGGGGTCTTGGCATAAAAGTGTTCCAATCCAGTAAAGCCTCCCAGTTTTCCTTGGGTCAGAAGTGTCAGCCCTCCTGGACGAGTGGCCTTGACTCGGGGAGGCCAGGCTGTGTGGCCCCCAGGCAGGGCCTACATAGAGCCTGGGGACTGCGGCTGAGCTATGCTCCAGCCCACAGCCCTCATGGCCACCTCTCTCACCCAGGACCTACCTGGAGGAGGAGCTCACCAAGGCCCGGAAGAAGCCCAGCCTGCGGAAGGACATGTACCAGAAGATGATCGAGGTGGACCCCGAGGCCCCGACCGAGGAGGAGAAGGCACAGCGGGCTGTGACCAAGCCACGGTACATGCAGTGGAGGGAAACCATCAGCTCCACAGCCACCCTCGGCTTCAGGATTGAGGGCATCAAGGTGAGCCCCGCAGGGTGACCCAAGGCTGCCTAAGCCAGCCCGCTCTCAGGTGGCAGTGTGATAGGGGCCCCGGGGTCCTGACTGCTCTCAGTCCCTTCATAGGCTTGTAATGTCCTCCTGGCATAGTCCCAGGGCTGAGCGGCCGCCTGGGGACAGACATTTGGAAATACTGGCCTATTCCTCAGCCAGAGATGGCCATGTAGGGGACATGGGCCTTGGAGCAGAGGAGGCTGGCAGCCTGGCCCAGCTGGCAGCTGTCTACTGAGGACCAGTTATCCCAGCCGGTGTCGGACACTGAGAAGCCCAGACCGGAGCGAGCCTGCAGGCTGTCGGCGGGGAACGGGCCACTGTCCCGGGCCGCACACCAGGGCCGGCCGGGAGATGCAGGCAGTGGAGAGCACCTGCTGGCTGCCTCTGATGTCAGGGCCATCGCCCGCAGGACTGCCTCTCTCCTTACTCTGAGATCTCTGAGAAGGGTCTGAGAATGCTGTCCCTGACCACGGGCTCTGCACGTGCCCCTGACTGTGAGATTTGCCTGATGAGAGCCCCCCAGCCCCCCATGAGGTCTCAGGCAGCCATCGCTTCAGAGCAGAAGGTGCTCCTTGCAGGGTCCTCGGGCTTCCTGTCCTCTGTCCAGCCATGACTCGCAGTCTCCAGGCCAGCCCTGGAGCTGGGGTGGCGTGGTCCGGAGCCCTGACTCACCAGCGTGCTAGAGTGAGGGAAGTGCCATGCCAGCCTCCTTCCTGATGGCATGTAGATGTGAGTCCTGCAGTCGTCTTCGTTGCACTGCCCACGGTGGCATGCAGGGCAAGGTCCTCACCCTTCCCCAGGACAGCGCTGTGGGAGCTCCGGGCCGGCCGAGAGCCACCGGCCCCTTCCCTGTCTTCTAAAGCCAACCTTTCCCTCTCCTTGCCCCCCAGCTCTCAGATGGTGTGCAAATTTCACATTCCTCCTCCTCCTAACGCTCATTCTCCTTTTTCTGTCTGATGGAAACACCCACTTTCTCTCCACCTCTCCCTCTCAAGCAGGCTGTGCTCCTGGGCTCTGTTCACTTTCAGATAGAGGAATGGCTCTGCTCAGAGAGAAGCTGTCTTCACCACTTCCTTCCCCCACCCTAGCCCTCTTCCCAGAGAGGCCATGTGAAGAGGCCCACCAGCTCTGGGGCTCCAGGCTCTGACTCCCTACGCAGTGGCTGCTCCCTGCCCCAGGGTCCTGCCTGGTGTCTGAGGCAGCCGCGCTCGACCATAGCTTTACTCTCTACACTGGTGCCGGCGCTCCTAGTGAAACTAGTCTCCTTACCCTCTGGCCCTAAAGAGCAGATTTCCTCATGGGTGAGCAAAGCCCTCCACCCCAGCTGGCCTGGAACAGTCTGGATAGACAGTGCCCAGACCAAGACAATGGAGCAGGGTGAGCCAGAGAGCAGTATTCGATCCTGGCTTTCAGGGAACCTGTCATACGAGACCTCAGATTATAAAGGAAGTCCAGCTGAACTTGGGGGAGGGAGCCCTTCTCTCCTGTTCCCATTGAGGTACCTCTGGAAAGCAGAGACCTTTGCTGCTGCTGCAGCTTCCTGGCCCACGCTTCCATTCTTGGTGCAAAGGCCCTTCACACCTCCAGGCCTTTCCTGACGTTGCCGCGCCCTGCGCTGTGCCGTGCAGTTAACCATCCTGCTCCTGGATGTATCTGCCCCCTGGTCCCTCACGAGGGCACCTGGCCAGCCCCACTGAGCACACAGGCAGCCTGTGGCCATCTGGGGGTGAGCCAGCTCCTGCCTGCACTGACTCCTGCTTGGGTGGGTGTGGTTCTTCTCAGAAAGAAGATGGCTCCGTGAACCGAGACTTCAAGAAGACCAAGACAAGGGAGCAGGTCACGGAGGCCTTCAGAGAATTCACGAAAGGAAACCATAACATCCTGGTGAGTCAGGTGCTCCTGAAAAGGCGCTTGGACTGGCCAGGCAGGGACGGCCGTGCTTGCTCTGGAGAGTCTTGCCAGAGCAGCAGCGACCACGACTGCAGAGAAAACTCCAGCCCCAAACTTGCGCTTGGGAGGTAAAGAGGGCGTGATGAGTTGTCCCCAGCAGTTGGTGGGTAGACAGGATGCTTGGTGAACAACCGCCCTCCCGTGGCCATCAGCCTCACAGCCTCGGCATTGCCATCCCCAAGGGGAGTGGGATTTGCTGGAGGTTAGCAACCACTCTGGGCTAGACGTTCTGCTCAGTGCCCATCAGCCCCTGAGAGCAGCCCCGTGGTGTGGGTGGACAGTCTTGCGCTCATTTTACAGATGAGGAAACCGAGAGGCGAAGGGTGTAGGAGAGGGCAAAGCAGGGGTTCGCACCCCAGTCTGCCTGACGCAGGGCCAGATGGCTGCGGGGGCCCTGGCCGGGGCCAGGAGCTTTCGGTCACTGCACTTTCTGATGCTACCGGGCCTGGCCAGACCTCTACCCAGGCTATGAGGCTGAATGAGGAAAGTGTCCCCGGGGTCCCAGTGCCCTCCCAGCACGTACTAGCTGGCTGTCACTGAGCTGGGTGTGGGCAGTAGAAGTTCGTGACAAAGTGGAAGCAGCGGCCAGCAGGCTGGGACAGATGTCCTGCCCGCTGGATCAGAGCCCTGACCCTGCCAGCTGAGTTAGGGTGTGTTGTCCCACCACACCCCTAGTGCAAAGTGCCCTGTGGCACCCAGAGATTCAGGTGCACCCAGTATATGTGGCCTAGAGTCCCCAGGAGAGACACTTTCTGAACATGCCCCAGGGCTGCAGAGCAGGACAGTGAGCTGGACAGCGTTTTCTCCAAGGGCACTCAAGACCAGCCAGAACTGGGGGAGCTCTCTCCCTGTTCCAGCTGAGGAGGCTTCCCTGGGTCTCAGACAAGCTCCGCAGGCAGGGGGCATGCATCCGACTTGGTCATGGCTCAGGCTGTCTGGTTCCTGACAGCTGCCTGGGAGGCGTTCGGCCCTCAGCCATGCCTGCCACAGAGCGCACCGCTGAGACCGCTGAGGGGGTTATTCCTGGCATGGTCGCTCCAGAAGCTGCCTGGGCTGCCCTGCCGGGCTGTGTCACTGCTGTTCAGATGGGCAGTGAGGAGCCTGGTGGTGACACCCACAGAGGTGGCCCCTAAGAAGGATGGGGCACCCTGGGCGAGCATGGCTTCACCGAAGTTTCCAGGGCTCTGTGAAAGACCACGGGCGGAGACACTAACTCTGTCCTCCAAGGTCAGGGCACTGAAGTCTGTTCAGAAGACGCCATGGCAGCCGGCTCTTGTAAAGCTGGATAAACTAAACCCTTCTGGGAGCAGCCCCGAGAGGGCTGCATGTCACTCAGGACTGTCCCTGGCCACCTCTCCTGCTCACAGACAGTGGAGTGGAGACAGTGGGACCCGGAGTTGTACCCCGCTGTGTCGCTCCATGTTTGTCCTTGTAGATGAGGCTGGGTCAGCGATGGGGGTGTACGGCCCATCCACTTGGATTCCATGACTCCCATGAGGTCAGTGGGACTGACAATCTCTACCCCCCGGGGGTTTAACATTGGTTATGTTTCTTCTCCCAGGTCGCCTACCGGGACCGACTGAAGGCCATCCGAGCCACCCTAGAAGTTTCTCCCTTCTTCAAGTGCCATGAGGTAGAGATAGGACTTGTGCCCCTCAGACCAGTGGTCCTGGGGTACCTGGTGGGGTGTGTCTCTAGGCAGTGCCTTTGTGCAGATGATGCCCCTGCCCTCCCCAGGCCGACAGCGGGCCTCGCCCATGGATTCCATCCCCTCCTTGGCCTCGCTGAAGCCCCAGTGCCCCCGGACCCCAGCCCCTCCTAGGGCAGCTTGGCAAAAGGTCTTCATGCAGCAAGCCAGAGCCTCCCTTTGCTCAGGCCCACCTCCCCCTCCTGGAGGACAGGACACTGCCAGGCTGCCTGGCCCCAGGGCCGAGCCGAGGACTCTGTCCACAAGACCAGCCTTGGCTTCCCTGTGGCTGGGTGGTGGGATCTCGCTGCGTCCTTCTCCTGCCGCCTCAGGATTTGTCTCAGAGCTTCCCCTCCCTTCTTCAGCACTTCGTGTTTCATTTTTTGTTTTGCCATAGAGTGCGTGCTCTCTCTGGAGAGACAGAGAGGGAAAAGTGAGAAATCACCCCCCACACATACCCCTGGGAGGATGGCCATGCCACAATACCTTCTCCTCCATTCTCCTCCCAGGACTTCGGGCTTGTGCATGATATCAAGCTGCCAGGTCTGGGACTCAAACCGGAGTCAGCCATGTGAGAGTCCAGCACCTTAACCACTATGCCACCTGTTGACCCTAGCATCTTTGCTTTTATTTATTGGGAAACTTTTCGCTATACTCTTTCTGGAGTCTCCCTTGGAAACAGGTCAAATCCGCTGGAGCTTGTTTGCATCCACCTGGGAAGAGTGGGCCCTTCTCCACCTCCATATCTCCGTTTCCATGCCCCACGTTCCTGCCCTGCCTGGGCTCTGGGAGCTGTAATGTCACCTCTACCCCTCCACACTCCCGTGCCTCTGGTGGCCAAGGGGACATCTGGCAGCTGTGGCCATATTTGGGGAAGGGCCTTACTCCCATGCAGATGTTCTGACCTTGCCCCGGAGGGGAGGGCTGCTGCCTGCTGTCCCTGGGGGAACTAGGGCTTGGCCCAGGCCAGGTAGCCCCTGTCTACCCCGGCTCTGCAAGGGGGTGTGCAGGTGGGCTGGGGGTGCTGGGTGCACCCAGATAGCCCCCACAGACACAGACTTTCCCCTCCCTTGCACCAGAGCAGTCGCTCTGGGAGTCTGGGAAGAATCAAGGTCTAGGAGGGGAAAGGACGAGGCCCCAGGGTTCTGTTATGGTCTAGAACTAGTGGAGAGTGTGCAGGCCAGAGCTGGGGGGTAAAGGGGTGACTGTCATCCCAGACGCTGCCACCGCCTGCACACAGGGTGGCCGCGTTTCCAGAATGCGAAATTCTCTGTCTGCAGCCTGGGCACTATTGGATCAGCTTGGCTGCCCAGATGAGAATGGAATTGTGGCTCACGCCTCTCCTTGCCATGCAGGCCGCCAGCCTTTCCAGGTCCCCTCTGTGGTTGGTCACTCCAGCTACCCCCTCCTCCTTTTTCTGCCCCACTCCAGGTCATCGGCAGCTCCCTCCTCTTCATCCACGACAAGAAGGAGCAGGCCAAGGTGTGGATGATCGACTTTGGGAAGACCACGCCCTTGCCCGAGGGCCAGACCCTGCAGCACGACATCCCCTGGCAGGAAGGGAACCGGGAGGACGGCTACCTCTCCGGGCTGAACAACCTCATCGACATCCTGACGGAAATGTCCCAGGATGCCCCGCACGACTGAGGCTGCCCCTGCCACCTGGCTTCTCTTCCTCCCCCTTTGCTTCCCTTCTTTTAATTTCTCTTTCACTTCTCCCTGGGCTCCATCCCCAGAACTGACCCTCCTGAACTGCACTACAGAACACTTTGTAGAAGAGGAGATGGCATTTTCTAGTTGTTTCCCTAACTTGGGCGCTTGGAAGTGGCGTTTCCACTTCACTTTGTTAATAGAATCACCTGCTAGGAGAGGGGCCCCATCCTGGGCTCCACTTCCTGTAGAGGTCAATTGGGTTCAGAACTGGAGGGGAACCTAACATTTGAGCACTGCTTCTAGGAGACCCCCTAGAAAGCGCAAGCGTGGAAAGGCTACCTGTGGAGGCCTACTGCCCCCTGGTGGCTGCTGCCATCAGTGCTGCTACCCAGCACAGCCAGATAACTGCCCCATCTTCCCACCAGAGAGCCTGAGCAGCCCCAGTGCCCCCGGACCCCAGCCCCTCCTAGGGCAGCTTGGCAAAAGGTCTTCATGCAGCAAGCCAGAGCCTCCCTTTGCTCAGGCCCACCTCCCCCTCCTGGAGGACAGGACACTGCCAGGCTGCCTGGCCCCAGGGCCGAGCCGAGGACTCTGTCCACAAGACCAGCCTTGGCTTCCCTGTGGCTGGGTGGGGGGATCTCGCTGCGTCCTTCTCCTGCCGCCTCAGGATTTGTCTCAGAGCTTCCCCTCCCTTCTTCAGCACTTCGTGTTTCATTTTTTGTTTTGCCATAGAGTGCGTGCTCTCTCTGGAGAGACAGAGAGGGAAAAGTGAGAAATCACCCCCCACACATACCCCTGGGAGGATGGCCATGCCACAATACCTTCTCCTCCATTCTCCTCCCAGGACTTCGGGCTTGTGCATGATATCAAGCTGCCAGGTCTGGGACTCAAACCGGAGTCAGCCATGTGAGAGTCCAGCACCTTAACCACTATGCCACCTGTTGACCCTAGCATCTTTGCTTTTATTTATTGGGAAACTTTTCGCTATACTCTTTCTGGAGTCTCCCTTGGAAACAGGTCAAATCCGCTGGAGCTTGTTTGCATCCACCTGGGAAGAGTGGGCCCTTCTCCACCTCCATATCTCCGTTTCCATGCCCCACGTTCCTGCCCTGCCTGGGCTCTGGGAGCTGTAATGTCACCTCTACCCCTCCACACTCCCGTGCCTCTGGTGGCCAAGGGGACATCTGGCAGCTGTGGCCATATTTGGGGAAGGGCCTTACTCCCATGCAGATGTTCTGACCTTGCCCCGGAGGGGAGGGCTGCTGCCTGCTGTCCCTGGGGGAACTAGGGCTTGGCCCAGGCCAGGTAGCCCCTGTCTACCCCGGCTCTGCAAGGGGGTGTGCAGGTGGGCTGGGGGTGCTGGGTGCACCCAGATAGCCCCCACAGACACAGACTTTCCCCTCCCTTGCACCAGAGCAGTCGCTCTGGGAGTCTGGGAAGAATCAAGGTCTAGGAGGGGAAAGGACGAGGCCCCAGGGTTCTGTTATGGTCTAGAACTAGTGGAGAGTGTGCAGGCCAGAGCTGGGGGGTAAAGGGGTGACTGTCATCCCAGACGCTGCCACCGCCTGCACACAGGGTGGCCGCGTTTCCAGAATGCGAAATTCTCTGTCTGCAGCCTGGGCACTATTGGATCAGCTTGGCTGCCCAGATGAGAATGGAATTGTGGCTCACGCCTCTCCTTGCCATGCAGGCCGCCAGCCTTTCCAGGTCCCCTCTGTGGTTGGTCACTCCAGCTACCCCCTCCTCCTTTTTCTGCCCCACTCCAGGTCATCGGCAGCTCCCTCCTCTTCATCCACGACAAGAAGGAGCAGGCCAAGGTGTGGATGATCGACTTTGGGAAGACCACGCCCTTGCCCGAGGGCCAGACCCTGCAGCACGACATCCCCTGGCAGGAAGGGAACCGGGAGGACGGCTACCTCTCCGGGCTGAACAACCTCATCGACATCCTGACGGAAATGTCCCAGGATGCCCCGCACGACTGAGGCTGCCCCTGCCACCTGGCTTCTCTTCCTCCCCCTTTGCTTCCCTTCTTTTAATTTCTCTTTCACTTCTCCCTGGGCTCCATCCCCAGAACTGACCCTCCTGAACTGCACTACAGAACACTTTGTAGAAGAGGAGATGGCATTTTCTAGTTGTTTCCCTAACTTGGGCGCTTGGAAGTGGCGTTTCCACTTCACTTTGTTAATAGAATCACCTGCTAGGAGAGGGGCCCCATCCTGGGCTCCACTTCCTGTAGAGGTCAATTGGGTTCAGAACTGGAGGGGAACCTAACATTTGAGCACTGCTTCTAGGAGACCCCCTAGAAAGCGCAAGCGTGGAAAGGCTACCTGTGGAGGCCTACTGCCCCCTGGTGGCTGCTGCCATCAGTGCTGCTACCCAGCACAGCCAGATAACTGCCCCATCTTCCCACCAGAGAGCCTGAGCAGCCAGGTGGGGACCTGTAAGAGCCCTGTATTTGAGCAGGTGCCTGGTGGGCTGCACTTTCTGATAGTTGGGGCACAAATCCATGGGGGAACTGCATGTTGGTCATGAGCAAAGTACCTCTGCTTAAGTGGCCCAGGGGCTCCCAGAGATGACATGGTGATCTTTCTAGGGTTACTACTGCAGGGACCTGCCCCACCCACCTGGGATTGAATCCTTTAGGTTTGGGCAATACCCAGGAGCCAGGAGAAGGCTGGAGCCAACTTGTCTGTGTTGCTGACCTCGGCCTCCCCAGAAGGGGGCAGGCAGAGCTGTGTTCTCCCTCCTGGAACCGCTGCCTGTGAGCCCTGCAAAGCTGAACTTCCAGCCATGCCACCCCGACTTCCCAGAACCACTTGATCACTGCTCCCTCGGGAGCCTCCCACTCCCAGCCCTGTGGTGGCAAGGTTTAGGGCACTGGCGGGGAGGGGGTCCAAGGCATGGGTGGCACCCAGGGGGAGATGGAGCTCTGGAGAGCCAGGCCTGCCCCCCCATCTCCCTGGTGCTAGTTGGTCACTCCCACCTATATGCACGAGGTTCTTTCCTGAGCCCGGGTTCAGGCCAGTGCCAGCAGGAAGAAGTAAGATTCTGGCTTAACTGGCACCATTTTTAATTGTTTCCGAAGTCTTACTGCCAGAAGGGCTCGGGCCTGTGTCTCTTCGGTGCAATGTGGGTGGCTCCTGGGGTGTGTCTTGGTGCTGGGGCTGCCCCAGGCATCTCTTCCTGGAGTCTCTGTTTTGCTTGAAGATTTGTGGGGCGCCACTTTTAAGTCTTACTTTAACTGTAAAGCAATTAAGTCTACTATCATTCGAGAAGGATGAAACTTTCCGCTTGATTTTTTAAAGAACAAAACTCCCTGCTCTATTGCCATTTGGACCTGTGCCCCCAGGCCACTCAGGACTCAGGGGATGCACCACCCACTCCTTTGAGCTCAGAGATGCAGGAGTGCAGAGGGTCCAGGAGGGGCTGCCTGGGGGGACACAAAGGGATTGTGGACCGAGGTGTGTGCATCTGGAGGAGGCCATGACAGAGCCCCAGGGTCTCAGGGACTGGCAGCCTGTCCACGTGACATCCGTGTTTCCCCTTTCCTGCTGGGTGAGTGACAGTTGGTGGGGGCGGAGGGTGGGACCCACGAGGATGTATAAGTACAAATTTTAAAAAAGGAAATCACTTAAACTTCCTGGCTCTTGTTCAAAACAGTGGTAAGCTCCTGTGTGGGCCGACTTGCTAAAGGTCACACCCCCGCCACGGCTGAGCATGAGAGCCCTCGTGACAGCACGTGATCTGGAAGGCAGGCAGGATGGGGGCCTCGGGGAGCCAAAGCCAGTTCTGGGCCTCTGGAGCCGCATCACTTATGGGTGAGAAGGGGCCCCGTTGGTCTGCTTGAGCGCTCTGTGGGAAAGGGACATCATTAATTCTGACCTAAAGATTCTACAACTGTGGACTGGCCAACAGTTAACCCTTACTCTGTCTTATGAAAAACGTTTGCTAAAGCGAACTAATAGCATGAACAGAAAATGATCAGGGGGAACAGCTGTACCTATTTAAGAGAGCCAAACTCTCCATGCACTTTAAGCAGGCACCCGTTGTTGGCAAATAACATGCTAAAGTGCAAATGACCGTTTATTAAGGGAGGCCCAGAGAGCCTCTTATTGGCAATACTTCGCTTTGGTTACATGATTCGTGCAAGGCGGGAAGTGGCACCCTTAGAAGACTATTCTGTTACCTAGGCTTTCGCTTCGTTTTTTTGTATTCACCATGCTAGTCTCACACCCACGCTGCCTTGCAGGCCTTCTCCCACCCTCTTGCCCTGCTTCCCCTGGGATAGAATTTCCCAGAACACCCACCCTGGTGGTCTGAAAGATCATGCCCCCCCCGCCCCAGCTCTAGCTGTCCCGGAGCCAGGAGGTGGGACAAGCTGTGCCTACCTGTGCACAGGCAAGTGGGCGCTGGGCCTCCTGCTCGGTCCTGGTGGAGCCCCCCGGGTGCCTGGCGCTCAGCCCTGCTTAGCGTTCAAGGACGTTTCCTCAACTGCTTTTCCCAAACTTGCCTTTAGTGTCATGTAAGTTTTTAAGTTATATTTATTTTGTTGGTTTTTTAAAAATTGCACAAAACACTAAGACTGAAAGGCTAGACTCTCCTTAAAGCTCTGTCTTCTTTCCGGCCTTTCCCACGTGATGGGGAGCACCTGGAAGCAGCCCTGGTCCCCTGAGAGGGACTCTTTTCCTCCTCTGTGTTTAGCTTCGAGTTTCTCTGCATCCACTCAAACCCATGTGTATAGAACTGGCCCCTTGCGCTAGGGTGTTCACCCCATTAGTGCCTTTTCTTCTGGAGGAGAGGACCCACTCCCACCCTCACCCCCAAAGAGGCTCTCCTCTTCTCCACTCTCTCCCCATGGACCTTGGAGAAAACTGAACTGTTACACCCCTGCACCGACAGACTGCAGACCCCTACCTTCCTGAATAAAGGCCTTAGAGACCAGTGCTGGCTGCAGTGTGATCTTTCCGACCCCAAGTCCTGGCATCTGCTCAGCAGTCTTTGGAAGCTGAGGATCTGCATGAGGCGTCTGTGACCTCAGAGAATGGGTGTTAACTGGGTAACATTTTAATCTGCAAGGAATTTAAACAATCTTCAAAATAGCATCTTTCCTACCTTTTTCACCAAAACTGGTCTTGCCCGCAGGGACACAGGATAGCAACAAAGAAGTGTCCATCTTCACCGCCACACCCCCATGCCAGCAGAGGGGCCTCAGGAGTAGCTATATTGCTTTTGGGTCTTTACTCAGTACTCTCCAAGGGCCAAACATGGGGTGTTACGGGGGTGGAAACAGGCTGATGGCGTGGTGAAGACTCCGCGTGGCCGACTATGCAGTTGGAGTCTCAGATCTGGAGGCCTGGAAAACACCAGGTACATGCGTGCGTGCCAAAATCCTGAGAGGAGAATGGGTGAAGAGGGACTGTGGTGTGGTCTTTCCCTGGGAGGTGCTTTCTTACTCTTCCTCTGTCTCTCCAGCAGGTACATGTGCCCTAGAGCACACACACACAAAATTCTTTTAAAATAAAAAAGGACTTGCAAATTCCAAACCCCTTCACCCCCCTCAAAACGAAAGCTCAAACAAGGCCCAACTGCAGCGGCACAAGCAGTAGGGCGTGAGCACCCTGTGTGAGACGGGCCACATGGGAGACCTGGGTTCAGGGCTCGAACCAACCTGAGCAGACCTGGCATGGTAGCTCACATCTGTGATCCTAGCTGAGTGGGAGGCCAGGGCAGAGCGTGGCACCAGCGAGATTGTCAAAAATGCCTATCTCCCCACCCCACCCCCTACACATAATTTAAAGGAAAGGAGGGTAAGAGAGGAACTCGATGTGGGTAATAAGCGGGGAATGGAGTTTCAAGTCCAGAATTTGTCTAGTTTTATTGGGTTGTTGGAAAAGTCATCATGCATTCTCGCATAGAAAATATGCCATGACTTTTCTGAGAACCCCCCAAAAAAAACCAATTCCATCATCACCCTCATTACCCGGGAATGTCTGGCGAGCAGAAAGCTGTCTCTCCTTTGCCTGGATCCCAAGCACTAAGCACCTGACTTGGGGTGTGTGGGGGATGGTGAGCTGATTAATGGTGGCTCACTAGGTCAGCCAGAGGAGACCCTGGGGCAGAAGCCCTGGCCACAGATCCAGTGTTCTCCGTCTGCCCCAGGCTTCCCTGAAGCCCTTGGGGGCTTCATGTACACAATTCAGAATTCTTCATTTGGGAGCAGGGGTGCATCCTTTATCACTTTGAGAAGCTAGAGAGAAAAAAAGCCACCGGGCCTTTGCAGCTCCCGTCCCTTTGCCTGGGGGGAGCTCCCTGGGTTAGGGTGTGGAAATTGCTCACCACAGTCCTGCGCCTTCCCCTTATGTTCCCCTGGGTGCCACGGCGGCCAGCTCCATGGTTCCGACCAGCGTCCACACCGGTTGGCAGTGCCTGGAGCCCCTCCTGCCCTGCGTCCGAGCTGCTTCCTGCCATAAGGTCTCCCTATGGATGGGAGCCCGTGCCTGTGTAACCTTGCGGTTTGGGGTCTACCCCTCCCAGCACAAACCTTCCACCACTGGGAGGCCAGACGAGGAGTAGTCCTCCCTTCACCACCCCCTAACTCGGGCAGACCGCTCTGTTCTCAGCTGCTCTTAGGGGTGCCCCTCCTTCCCTGACCTCGTTTTTTACCTCCCCCAGGAGGCACCAGAATGAAGCCTCTTATCTTGTTTCAGTGTCCAGCAGGGACACCTGGGCTGGCCTGCCTGGGAGCCTGGGGACCACAGCTCCCAGCTGAGTGGACACTGGCCGGCCTCTCGGTTCCTCCCTGGGAGAGCCTGTCCTGACCCTCTGGCCACTTGTTCTCAATGACACCCCCGTAGGCCCTCAGTGGGTGCTTGGTGGGATGGGCTAGAGTACCTCCCTCCCTACTCACAGCCCTTTCCTTGCGCTTCCCTCCCAGGACTTTAGGCTTGCCCCAGCCAGGTGCAACCCCCAGTCATTAATACCCCCCCCACCCCCATTGGCTTCCAGCCAGACTCTGCGTGGCTTCCCAAGGCCCACGCTGCAGGTGACAGGGACTGCCCTCTAACCATGCCTCCCACCCTCAACCTGCCTTGCACAGCTCCTTCCGTACACCCAACGAGGTCTGCGTGCAGGACCGAGGTCTCCTCCCTTGCCCGATCATTAGGGGTGCGGCAGCATCCGGGCATCTCACTCCCATACCCCCTCGACCTGCCAGCCTGGGTATCCTGGACCCGTATGTGCCGGGAGGTTCTAACCATGGAAAAGACCAAGGGAAGGGCTTGGACCCGGAGCCGGGTCACCCACAAGGGTGGGGAAGAGGTGTCTGCCGGCTCAGCTAATGGAACCCGGGGTCTTTCTGCCTGCTCCAGACCACCGCAGAGGCTCAGCCTGCCTGCCTAGGGTAGGAGATCCTGTGTGGGACCAAATGGAGCTTGGGAAGCCCTGCTGCCACCAGGCCCTTCACACCCTCTGCTGGGGGCCAGAGTGAGGGCCCGTGCACTCCAGCGTGGCCCTTCAGCCTCAGAGGGTTTAGCCACAGCACCGCCCCTGCCACCTGGGAGGGGTGCTGGTTCTACCACGGTCCCCACCAGGCCTGGGCTGGCCAGGAGCCTTTAGAAACAGCCGGAGGAGGGCACGTAGCTCCACCAGTCAGGAGAGTATGCTCTGCTTTGTTGGAGGAGAGGTGAAGCTATCCCAATGGCACTTGCGGGGATGAGAGGTGGGGGAGAACCCAGGAGGCCACAGTGGGCCCAGAGGGCTCCCTGCCAGATGGATTCAGCCACAGGCCCCATGAGTCCTTCTCTCACCAGAAACCGTGGTGGCATTTCAGTCAGGTAGCACTGTCAGCTCTGGCCCCAGAAACCAATGTTGGCTACTGCAATGGAGAATCTCAGACTCTTCCAGAACTCAGCTGGCAGACCGAGACCACTGACTGCAGGGCAGGCCAGGTCCCCTCGAGGAAGTACCTGTGACACCTCTGCAAGCGTGTGTGACAAATGATCCTCACACCCAGTCCCACCAGGGCCTGTCACGTTGCCAAGCCTCTGGGCCCTAGGAAAGAGAATGGCCAACCAGGAGGACTCATGCAGGCTTCATAGCTGGCCCATCCTGCCGTGAGCACCCCAAGCACCCACTGGGCCTGTGCCAGGCTTCCAGTGCTGTCAAAGCAGCTGGTCATGCCAGAGCCTTCTAGCTGCCATTGTCTCTGAGGAGCAGGGGCCAGGGCCAGGCCACTGCATGCCCAGTGCCGCTCTGTCCTGCCCACTGTCCTCTCCCTCCAGTGAGCCCAGGTGGAAGCTGAGAAGACAGTCCTCCGTGCCCTACTCCCACAAGCCCCCGCTGTGAGGTTCTGCCTTCCGGGTGACCGACTGTCCTGGGACAGGCCTGTGTCTGGGAAGAGAGTGTGTGTGGGGGGTGCACTCACCAGTGGCTTTCCTGGGCTACTATGAAGGGATGGCTGTCACCTGGGGTCCCTACACACTTTACTGTGGGCCATGTCTGGGGACGAGCCTGCTGGGGGAGGCAGGGACAGAGGTGTATGTGCAGCCCTCTTGCCCCACTTCTGCCCCCATTAGTTTGCCTGTAGGATGCAATCTTGGGGGGCATCACCAGCCCCTCTAGCAACCAGGGGTCCCACCAGCCTGTGCATAGGTGCCATGTCCCCTGAGCGGTGGTGTGGTGGCACCAGAAGCTCTGCTGCTCTGGCTCCAGGATTATGAGGATAGTGCAAGCCGTGTCAAGTCCTCCAGGCTGGGGTGCTGCGAAGTGGGTCAGGACCTGTCCCAGTAACCTCCAGCAGGCGGCACTGTGACCCAGCCCTTCTCTCCTCCTCCACTCTGCCCTGGCTGGGCAGGAAGCTGGGGGCACAACTCAGCAGGCCAGGGTGGGTAAAGAGAAGCTGGGATGAAAGGAGCTCCTCAGGGATCCCGCAGGGGTGAGCTGAGAGTGACAGGGAGCTGTCTCCAGACGAGGACCCCCCAGGACCATGCTGTTTGAACCAGTTCCAGAACGAGTAGTGAGAAGGTCCGAGGCTGCCTCGGTCAGTCGGTCGGTGCCTCTGTGGCACTCTCCTCCCTACATCTGTTAGGACCCAAGGTCACCGGGAGTCTTTGTTGAAATATGGGGAGTCAGTTGGCTTAACACAGTGCTGCTTCACCTTTTGGGGATCACAGATGCCTTAGATAATTTAGAGAAAGCTGTTAACCATCTCCCCAAAAAAGCACCTACATATATACACTGAAATAATTTTATGTACTAATCAAGGGACCCAGAAGCCCATTAAAGCCCCTTAAAGCCCATTGGTAAGACCCCAGATGATATTACATACGAGTCCCAGCTTGAGAATCATTGACTTGCGGGACCAGCAGTTAGCGTAATGGCTATGTCGCTGGACTCCCACATAGTTGACTGCAGTTCACGTCCCGGACCTGGTGGCTTAAAGCTCACGCCGGGCGTGTGTGCGTGCGTGCCCAAGATCCCTAGAGGAGAATGGAGGAGAAGGGATTGTGGCGTGGCCATCCCCCGGGGGGTGATTTCTCGCTTTCTGTCTCTCTGCCTCTCTTTGGCTGGCGAGTGCACACGCCCTATAGCAAAAACCTCTTTTAAAAAAAAAAAAATCATTGACTTCTAATAGCCTGTCCCCAAATCCATATGAACAAAGATCCCCTTCTCCTGCTCCCTCATGCCTGGATGTCTCTGCAGGTCAAGGGAGGGGAGAGACCGGCTGACCTCGGGCCTCCTCTTCTCCACCCTCTAACCATTCAGCCTTCTGAGCAGCTGTTGCCTTAGAAATGTGGTGCACTTGATTTATAAATAAAGTTTTATTGGAAACAACCATACCCTTCACTTAGGTACCACCTAGGTAGGGCTGCTTTCCCACCACAGCCCAGAGTACGGTAGAGCAGTTGCCATAGAGACTACATGGCGGCAAAGCCGGAAATATTCCCATCTGGCCCTTTAAAGAAAGTTTGCCAATTCCTACTTGAGAGTAATGAGGATCAGTGATTAAAAACTGCTTCGGAGGCCAGCAGGTGGTGTGGTGGTTAAGGCACTGGACTCCTACATGACCCACTGTGGTTCGAGTCCTGGACCCAGCAGCTTGAAACTCATACCAGGCTTGTGCGCTTGCATGCCTAAGATCCCAAGAGGAGAATGAAGAAGGGATTGCGGGAACCAGCAGTTAGCATAATGGCTATGTTGCTGGACTCCCACATAGTCGACCGCGGGTCGCGTCCCGGACCCGGTGGCTTAAAACTCACGCCAGGTGCGTGTGCGTGCGTGCCCAAGATCCCGAGAGGAGAATGGAGGAAAAGGGATTGGGGCGGGACCATTCCCTCTGGGGGGTGATTTCTTGCTTTCTGTCTCTCTGTCTCTCTCTGTCTGTCTGGCGAGTGCACGTGCCCTATAGTGAAAATCTCTCCAAAAAGGAAGGGATTGCAGTGTGGCCAGCCCCACTGGGGGTGGGATGGGGTGTTGATCTCTCACTTTGTATCTCTCTGTCTTTCTTTGTCTCTCCGGTGAGCACACGTGCCCCATAGCAAAAATCTCTTTCAAAACAACAACAAAACTGCTTCGTGCCCAGCACTGTAACAGGTGATCTGAGGCTAAGTCATTTAATCCTCATAAAAACTGTGTGATATGAACTCTGACAACCCTTTTGTACGTGAGAACGCAGTGGTACAGAGAGGGTGAGTAACTCGTGGAAGATCACACAGCTGGCTTTAAGACAAAGCTCAAGGGCTGTCCCTAGAAGGTTTCTGGAGCAGCGAGGTTTGTCTGGAATCTGGCTTCACAGCAGGATTGCAGAGACAGCCTGTTGTCAAGTCGTGAGTCCTGATTTTGGTGACCATAAACTGGCTCTCTAGGGGTGGGGAACCCGGAGTAGAGGCTGAGCTGGAGAGCCTAAGCCTTAGCTCTAGTCCTCAAGGCCGAGTGGCGGGGCCTGTGGCCTGCAGGAGTTGGTGCCGGAGACCCTGGGTCTCCATGAGGCACTGTTTGTTTGGGGCTCCGCATGACCTCCCTGGGGGGCACAGCTTAGGCGCCCACAACACCCCAGGCCTCTCCTCCCCCGAAAGACTGCACAGAATTAAGCTTACTTGCCATTCACAGGCAGGCTCACATGCCCTTCTGTGGAAAACAGAAAATAAATCCTAGTTCTCACAAACGCCAAGAAGCAGCATGTGTGTCATTTTTCTCAAATTTTTTTTTTTTTTTTACTGTAACAGCTGTGGCCCTGCTCCTGGCATTAAGTACACTGCGCACAGGCCTGAGATAGCAGTCAGCAGAGAAGCGCGAGAGCGGACGGAAAACAAGCAGCAAGAGGAGGGGCTTCATGCTTTTGCAAGATGTCAGGCCTGGCAGTTAAGGCAGTTAAGTTTCTTTTTAAAACAGAAAATAGCTCGTTGATAACATAAAACAGTAATAATACCTGAAAGGGTCAAAGGGCTTTCCCTGCATAGATGTCCGTCTCAGTCTGCCCCGGCTGCCATGGCAAAATACCACACACCGTGTGGCTTAACCGAAATGCGTTTTCTCAGCTGGGGCGGCCAAGGTCGGGCAGCGGGGTTTGGTTTCTGCCGAGGGCAGTCCTGACTTGCCATGTCCTCACGTGACAGAGACAGTGCAGGAGTACTTGTAAGGCCACCAGGCCTAGCAGATTAGAGGCCCACCCTTACGACCCCACCTAACCTTTAGCTCCTCCTCATTGGGTCCTATCTCCAAACAGAGGGTTAGGGCAAATGTGATGGCTGGGTTTGCAGGGGAGGTAGACATTGCGTCCATAACAGCCGTGTTGCTAACCGACATCACTGACGGCTCTCGCCTTCCTTTCTTCACCGTTCCCAACTTGTGAATGAGAAAAGCAGTTTCTTTTCTTTCTGTGGGGGCAGGAGGGGGGTGCGATGTTAATTTCTGTGGTTTTTCAATGTGGTAGCACGTGTTTGGATTATTTTAAAAATAGTTTCTGCAAATTATGGACAAACAGTATCTTACTGAGAGTCTTTGCAGCCCTGTTTTATTTTCAATGGATAAAAATGCCCAGTGTTAGTCATGCTTTCTGAGAACGCTTCCTGGAGTGAGAACTGGGGCCGCCCCGCCAGGGGAGGCTGCCCCCTTCTGGGCAGCCAGTGCATTACAAGGCACCAGAGGACAGGAAGGAGCGATGAAGTTTTGACTTTCAGCTCTGGAAGCTACATTGCTCAGGGAAGCGCTTCTCTCATCCCTCAGGAATACCCTGGGGAAGAGAAAGGTCCCTGTCTTTCATGCCTTCTCCCAGCCTAGCTGTATCTCTAGCTGACAGGAGCACGGTGACCATGGCAATGATGAAGAAATGACCAACGGCCCAAGGCTGTGGAGGGCTTACTGTGTGCTGGGCATGGTGGTGAGGGGTGAATATACGGTACCTCATTTCTTCCTTACAACAGCCAGCTGAGAGAGTTACTACTGGTATTATTATAAATAACCGTAAACTAGGAGTGCCCAGAAAGGTTAGATCATTGGCTAGGGTTGCACAGCTCATAAATAGCAGAGTGTGAGGCATGGTGTGGAGTTGGGCAGCTAGGCAGGCACATGCCACGCAGTGTGGTGGGGCAGACATGGGACTCCCAGGAGCACAGAGGAGGCCTGACCCAGGAGAGGGATAGGAAGGAAGGAAGTGCCACCAAAGTCCATTTAGAGCGAAGTGTGAGTCATCCAGAAGAGGTTAGAAGCAGAAGGAACCGAATATACAAAGTCACAGAGGCACACGGAGGACCCTGTGTCCAGAGTCACTCTGGCCAGAGCAGAGGGTCGTGTGGGGCCAGAAAGGTGGGTGTAGCATAGTGAGACCCTGTTATAGGTGCCTGTCTCTCTCTATCGTCTCAACACATGCACAAGCATGCTCTCTTATGAATAAAATAGACAACAAAACAGAGGCCAGCAGGTGGTATAGTAGTTAAGGTCCTAGGCTCTCACATAATCAACTACAGTTCAAGTCTCAGACCTGGTGGCTTAAAAGTCACTCCAGGTGCTTGCGAGTGCGTGCCCAAAATCCCTAGAGGAGAATGGAGGAGAAGGGATTGCAGTGTGGCCATCCCCTTGTGGGGGTGATTTCTCACTTTATCTCTCATTGTATCTCTCTGTCTCTGTGGGGTGAGCACACATGCCCTATAGCAAACATCTTTTTTATAGACAACCAAACCCAATAGTGATAGGTTTAAGTGATGGGATCATGAGTGTTGTTCTTTCTTACAGTTTTCTGTATAACTGAAAATTTCTCAACAACTATAATTAGCTTTTATAGTTAGAAATATACATGTACAGGGCCAGCAGGTTGCATGGTAAAGGTGCTGGACTCCTACATGGCCGACCATGGTTCGAGTCCTGGACCTGGAGGCTTGCTTTCCTACTTTCCCTTTCTCTCTCTCTGTCTCTCTCTGGTCATATTAAACAAGTAATAATGATAATAAATGAAATAAAATAATTCTTTAAAAAATACATGTACAAGAAGTCATCAACAAGTTTATGGAAAATGGGTATTATGAAAAAACGATGCATGGATATAAAAAATTTTTTGCCGCAATAAACTTGTACTTTAATTTCACTTTCCAGGAGTTTTGGAGGGTGTGTTTGTTTTATGTTTTGTCAGAGGGCATGCATAGTCTCTCCCAGAGAGAGAATGAGAGTGATTACTGCCCCTTCTCCATTGCTCCATCCTGTCAGGGTTTAAAGCATGCACACGTGTGTTCCCAGGGCATTTTTCAAGCCCCCGGGCATGAATTTGAATGCATGGTTAGCCATTTTTTCAAGTCTCCAGCGCACAAATTCAAACCCATAGTCAGTCACATGGAATCCAACTCCTTTAGCCATCCTGCCAGGGGGCTAGCTTTTCCAAGAATATTTTGGAATCCTCTGAGGTAAGTGGTTTGTTTTGGTCGCCTCTGGGATTAAAGTGTTCTGAACTTCCTGGCAGGGGTGGGTGCACCTTTGGTGCCCCAAGCTCTCCTCTTTGGGTATTTATCCCACATGGTGGAGGGGTATGAGTCTTGATTATCCTGGTCCTCAGTTCTCACCCAGAGCCAGGCCATATAAGGAAACATCATAAATGTTAGTAGAATAAGTGAAAAAAAATCAAACGTAAAAGCCTCCAGCAAGTGGCATGGTTAAAGCAGCTGGATTCCCACATGACTGACCGAGGTTCAAGTCCTGGATCCCTCCCAGAGCCCGGCAGTGCCCTTGATAGGATTAGAACAATTGCACTTGACCAGGGACAGCGACTTGCTGTTTATGGAGCTCACAAATCCTTAGCAAAATCTGCTTATAAAGAAAAAAATTTATCTGTTCATACTAAAGCTCTGTGAAATGAGAAATAATGAATAATGTAGCAATAAATAAATAAAGAGCTCATTGAAAACTATGTTGTGGGGAACAGCAGTTAGCGTAATGGCTATGTCGCTGGACTCCCATGTAGTTGACCATGGTTCGTGTCCCGGACCCGGTTGCTTAAACTCACACCAGGTGCATGTGCGTGCATGCCCAAGATCCCTAGAGGAGAAAGGAGGAGAAGGGATTGAGGTGTGACCATACCCCCAGGAGGTGATTTCTTGCTTTCTGTCTCTATGTCTTTCTTTGTCTTTCTGGCTAGCACACGCACCCTGTAACAAAAAACTCTAAAAAAAAAAAAAAGCTACGTTGCTTTTATAGGGGACAATTGGGCACTGCATGTTCCAGAATGGTGAAGCACATACCCACTGACTCAGCAAAAGTGCCCAGGTCTAGATTTGCAGATCCGCAGCCACACGGGTATAAGAACGTTCATCCTCAGACAGATTGCGAATGTGCGCAAGCCACAGGTGCAGGGGTGATCCAGGAGTCATATGGAAGGCCCAGGGTGCCGACCCCGGGCTTTCTGGGTCAACCTGACCACACCTTCACGCACACCTCTGATCCTCACTGGCTAGAAGGCTGGTGTGGATGGAGGGAATTGCAGCATGACCAGGCTCTGTTAGGGGTTTATCTCTCCTCTTTACTCAGTGAAGAAAGAAATAACCTTTAAAAAAAAAAAAAAAGGCAAAAAAGGCAAAGACCGCATCATGGTGGGAGCTAGTTAGACACGTTCCTCTCATGCAGCTATACGAGGATGAAGGCGCACTGTCTATACCACACTGTGAACGAGAACAGCAAGCTTGAGCGCGGTGTGTTCTCACGTGGGATTCTCTGAGGATGATGCTTCCTCAAGAGAGCAGAGCTGCCAACGGGGGAGGCGGGAGGTTGCAGTTCCCACTGCAAGTGTGCCCTATGGTCATTTCGAGTTTGGTATCAAAACTAAGCAGCCCCTATGTGAAAAAGTTCCTAAGACAAACAGAATTGATCCCGTCATTTATCATGGCCTGAGATGCAGTGGAGACCTCTGCGCAGGGTCGTGTTTCATCCCCCTCCTGCGGCCGAAGCGGAGCCTCTCTCATTGCTGGCAGCAGCACACTGTCCTCTGTGTCTCAGCGGGCTCTCTGAAAGTTTAGACGTGGGGCCGGCAGATGGCGTGGTGGTTGACGGCGCTGGACTCCCACACGGCCAACTGTGGTTTGAGTCCCAGACCTGGCAACTTGCTTTCTCACTCTCCCGCGCCCCCTCTCTCACTATGTCCCTCTCTAGTCAAATAAAATAAATAAATAAAGTTAAATAAAACAATTATTTTTTAAAAAAGAAGTTCAGATGATAGAGGCTTCCCAGAAGACGGTCTGCTGGATAGAGCAGCTTCAACTCATGCCTGAGAACTCCAGGTGCCCTTCTTGCTGGCCCGTCCTACCGACTTTGAACGTATTAGCCCCCACAATTGTGTAGGCCCATTTCTTACGGTAAAGGTCTTAATTTTTATTTCCTATTGATTCGTTGTCTCTGGTTGAATCCCAGCTGATACCCCAATGTTCAAAGAGGTTAGAAACTTCTGAGCCTGCACAGGTTACCTGGGTTAGTTAGCAGCCCTGTGATTCTATTCCTGCCCACGGTGTTACCCTACTCCAAGGAGAGGCCCTCGAAAGCAGGGAGAAGAACCATTTGGATTCATACCAGTTTAGAATGAAAGAAATGGCATTCTGACTTTTTCTCCCTCCCTTCTACCCAATTCTAATTATTTTCATCTATTCTCTCTGCAAAATTCTGCTCCATGCTGCTCAGAGACTCTTCTCTATTATATACATGTTTTTCTCTCTTCTTTCTTGCCTCTTCTGTTTTGCTAGTGTTGACGAGGGTCCCTTTTTGGGTGGAGAGCCCACGTGCCCTATTGCAGGAGGCTGATGGTCCTCCTCAGGCAGCCCTCTCCCCCCTTGCCATGTCCCCACCCTGCTCTGGCAGGCGACTGAGTGGCTATAGAGAGACTCCTTCCCTTTGCTAGTTCAGGAGAGGATGACGTGGAGGAGCTGTCAGTGGCAGGGTCTGAAAAGTCTAGTGAGTGTGGGAAATGGCTCAGGCCCCCTGTCAACCTCCCTCTTTCATGAGGGTAAGAGGTAGGGGCTGTGCTGGGGCCCAGGCTCCTACCTGGTTTGGTGTAATTACTCAGGATGGGAGGCAGAGAAGGGTGCCTATTATCTCGTAGGCTGTCTAAATCCCCACAGGACTGTGAGGGGACTTTGCAAGGACAGAGACCCTGGTTCTTCCCCTAACAGGGCCTTGCTGTGGAATGGACTGGAGCTTGCAATCTGGCTGGTGAGAACACACGTGCATGCACGTACTCACGCGAACACACACATGTGTACTTATTGACCTAAACGTAGGACTAGGATTCCTTGATCAGAACAGGGGCATGTTCCAGATCATGTGAATGAGGGTTGAAAGGGCCACAGGTATTTACTCTGCAGAAGAGAAAAGGAGATGGGGGCAAAGAGGGGCCTTCCCAGATATTCGAGGGCTGGCTGTATTTTGCATCCTTGTCTTCTTCTTTAGTTCTAGAGAGAATCTCCGAGATAAAGGACAGGAATTACTGGGAAGCACGTTACCACTCAGTGTCTCTAAGGACTATGTCTCCTCAAAGGAATAGGTAGTGCGTCTCTGGTCGTTGAGTTTACACAGAAGTTTCATGATAACTTTTTAATATAATTATTTATTTAATTTTCTTTTATTATTATTATTTTATTTGCTCACCAGAGAGGGAGAGCAAGAAAGCAAGTCACCAGGTCTGGGACTTGAACCATGTGAGAGTCCAGCACCTTAACCACCATGCCATCTGCTGGCCCTGCTTCATGATCATTTAACGGGGTACATGTGGGGGGGTGGGGGATGTACAGGAAAGGCAGGGGGGTGGGTGCGGTATTAGTCAGAGTTCTCCGTAGAACACGAAGTCCGTATGTTAGATAAATGTCACTGAAACTGCATGACATCTTGGAAATCCTTGTCAATCCACCGAAGTGTCACCACCTCTTCCTAAGCCACGGCTTTTCATCTTCCAACGCTTGCTTGCTTTCTGTCTAGCTTCCTTCAGGTCCACATGAAATCCTCTGCACCTCTAGGTCTGTTGGCTTGTGCGTATTTGTAAGGCTAAGTTACCAACACTTCGGACGGGCGGGAAGCCAATGGAAACAAACTGTGCTTCTATATTAGGTACAGAGAGGAGTGCACGTAAGACACTTTCCATTTTAGGTAGGAGGTAGGAAAGGGGGAAGGATGCCACGGTGCAGGTGTGCTTCATATCAATTAGCAGCTCGCTGCTTTTAATTCCACCTTTTCCACGCAATTAAGTTTGTTTGGAACAGGACCGTGGTTGGCATAAGGAAAATAAAAATACTACAGAGTTGGTGTTATTTGGGGGAGAGTTCCATGCCTGAGAAGCCAGGCTCCCTTGGTGAAGCCTCGGTGGGCATAGGCCTGCTTTGTGGAGAACTTAGAGAGAATGACTTGCAAGACATACAGGTTGAGGGAACGAATCTCTGAGAATTCCTGAAGACTTTGGAATGCTAAATGCTTGGCTCAGTTTTCACAAAGGCTCAGGAAGGAGAGACTTACACCTAGGTACCAAGTCTTCACCCTCAGTTTCCTGTCTTTAACCAGCCCTTCTTTAACCAGGTAGAAACTCCCAGCATGCCTGAGGTGTCTGGCCAAGTATTGAGAAGGGCCTGCCTTGAGGGTGGGACCACACTCCCAAACAGGGCATGCTCTACCTAATCAGGCTGATCGGCAAAGAAAGGGTTTGTGCATGTATGTTAATATTTTTAAAACCTTTTTACATTAAAAGGGGCTTTTGCTGTTGTTGTTCTTTGTGTTATTTTGTTCGGTTTTGTTTGGTTTTGTTTTCCAGACAGTGCATGCACTTGCTGGAGACAGAGAGAGAGAGAAAAAATGAGAAAGCACCACCCCACCCCCATGGGGAATGGTCATGCTGCAATCCCTTCTCCCCTCCACGTCTCCCTCCTTTGGGGATTTTGGGCCTGCATACACATGTGTCCAGAGTGTTTTACAAGCTACCAGGTCCAGGATTCTAACCACTCAGTTGGCCATGTGGGATCCAGTCGCCTTCACTACCACGCCACCAGCTGGCCCTAAAACAGGCTTTAATTGAAATCGCCAAGCACATATATATCCATGGTTTTTCTTCTTCTTTTTTTTTTTTTTTTGGAGAGGTTTTTGCCATAGGGCATGTGCGCTTGCCAGACAGACAGAGAGAGACAGAGAGACAGAAAGTGAGAAATCACCTCCCAGGGCGATGGCCACACCGCAATCCCTTCTCCTCCATTCTCCTCTTGGGATCTTGGGCACACACGCACACGCGCCTGGCGTGAGTTTAAGCCACTGGGTCTGGGACTTGAACCACGGTAGACTACATGGTAGTCCAGCGACATAGCCATTACGCTAACTGCTGGTCCCCCATGGTTTTTCTTCTAAGTATTGTTCTCCATTACTGTTGACTGAGACAGGAGAAGACAAGCGTGGTGAGAAGGTGGGAGGACGGATTGGAGATGAGAACTTGTAACGTGAAAGTGCCATATCCATCACTTGGCACATGTGGAAAACGATAGCACATGTGCCCAAGCCTGGCACTTATAGAAAGATCTAGTCTGGGGGCCAGCACGTGGCATGGTGGTTAAGGCTCTAGACATGGTCGACTGTAGTTAGAGTCCCTGGTGGCTTGCTTTCTCACTTTCTCTCACTGGTGAGCACACATGCCCTATAGCATAATACTAATAATAATTAATTTAATTAAATAAATCATTCTAAAAAAAGATCGAACCTAGATCTGGCACATTAGAGAAGCTCAATAACTGGTGGCCATGATTCTTGGGTGGAAGGGGAACAGGGAAGACAAAATGAGTCAGGAGCCTCTGAGGAGCAAGAGTTTACCCTGACTTTGTTCTTGTCTTTCCTAGTGAGAGAGGAACTTGAACTATGGAAGGAAGGAAGGAAGGATGGAGAGGAGCAGGGATGGTTCATGCAATTTGGAGCAGGAGTAGGGCTGGCCTTGGCAACAGTGGATAAGACACTCCCCTCCATCCCTCATCTCTGCTCGTCTCTCTTGGCATCTTGCTCTAGGAGGTTGGAACCTTGGTCATGGGAGCTTCAGATTCAGGGCCAAAAAGGAAAAATTGCTTTTCTAGAACTTCCATTAGAGAGCTCTTGGAGAAGACTGACCACTATAGGTTAGCTCAGCATGAGGGCATGCTACTGGCCTAGCTAGAGCCAGAGGCCCCCCTCTACTCAGGGGCGGGTGGGGTCTGGGATCAGCAGCCACTCTACAATCACATGGGGTAAATGGGGAAGGGGCCAGCCCCAGGAAAAGGAGGGAAGAAAACAGAGCTGAGAAGACCAGTCTTGACCTACTCTGTAGACACAGTTCTGTTCTGTTCTATTCTATTTTACCAAAGGACAAGTACACTTGCTAGAGAGAGACACAGAGAGAAAGTGAAAAAGCCCCTGTGAATGGTCATGCCGTGGTCCCTTCTCCTCCATCTCTCCCTTCCTTTGGGATGTTGGGCATGCATGCATATACTCCTGACATGTTTCTCAAGCTGTTGGGTCCGGGACTTGAACTGCAGGGTAAGCCATGTAGGATCTAGCTCCTTTAACCACTAGGCCACAGGGCTGGCCCTGCAGATACGGTTCTGGAGCTGAGTCTGGGAGCTAGGGAGGATTTGGTTGGGGGAGGTGAGGAGGGCTGTCTTCCATGCAAGGAACAGCAGATGCAGGCTGTGGAGTCACTGTCATGTTGGAGGACAGGCTGCTTGAAGCAACAACACTCATTTCTTTGTAAAACAAACAAACAAACAAACAAAACAACAACAACAAAAAATCACCTCCTCAGTTTTTCTAGATGTACTTTAATTTTCCCTAGAAGCCAACAGCAGAGGCAAGTCTCCTGTCTCCTGACTTCTGGAGTTTTCTTCCTGGCCTGGAAACTTGGGCGACAGGGACAGCTTCCAAGTGTTTGGAAAGAGCTTATTTCTTGCCTAATGCCATGCCTAGTTTTAGATGTTTCTTTGCAGTCTAGAGTTCGTTGTTTTGTTAGCACAGCTATTTTTGATGAAAATATAAATATCTCCCCTCTGACTTGGAGACAGCTGCAGGCTCCCACTCTGAGCACAGGCCCCTTCCTCTGATAAGTCTCCCCTAAGGGAAAATCCCTTCGAAGGGCCCTGAACTCAGTGTCCAGTGGGCACTTGAGACACTAACCCAAGGAGCTATTCGTAAGAGAGCTCGCATCCTGCAAGGACAATGCCTCATGGGGCCACTCGGTCTCCTGCTTTATCCCAGACACTGGGTGCCCCAGCACCCCAGGAGCGGCTACCCAACCATGCCTTCTAGACACTGGGAAGTAGGTGACATGGGAAGAACTCAAGGCGTGCCTGGGCCTAGGACGTGCAGTTGCTTCTGAAGGTGCTACCCCTTCACACTGCTCTGCCTCATCTTTCTTTGGGGGTCCCCCCCCCGTCACCTCCTGCTGCCAGCCATGTGACTACCTCAGTAATCCTGGTTATGTGATGTTTAGCCTCCTTGGCTAGGACTGCTATAATAAAGTATCACAGTCAGAGGTGCTTAAATGTTTATTCTGACAGTTCTGGAGTCTGGAAGTCCAAGGTCAAGGTGTTGGCAGTGTCAGCAGGGTGGGTTCTTTCGGAGGTCTCTTTCCTTGGCTGAAGTTGGCAGGCTTCTCCCTGAAGCTCCACATGGTCTTCCCTGTGTGTGTGTGTGTGCCCTAATCTTCTCTTCTCATACGGACACCAGTCACACTGGATTAGGCCCGCCCTAAGGACCTCATTTTAACTTAATCATCTCTTTGAAGATCACAGTCACATTCTGAGATTCTGGGGGTTAGGGCTTCAGCATATGAGTTGGGGCAGCGGTGTAATTCAGGTGTAACAGTCACCGTGCAAGAGTCTTAGTGACCCAGCTGAAGGTCACTCTCCCTTCTGATAGTTTTCCATCCCAGTCCCTCATGGGCTTGGCTGGCTGGGAGTTGGGGGACAGATACACACCTGTGGGCCAGTGGGTAGGAACACCCCCACCCTGCTGCTTTCTGGGCAAAGGTTCTGTGCCTAAGGTATTTTGAGATGAAGAGACTGTGATGTGCACCCAGGTGGGTGGCTACACCACCCTTTTCCCCTTGCCATTTCTGTAATGGGGATAAGGGGGATCCGAGCAGTGAGGGTGTATGAGACCTAGGGCTGGGAGCATCCTTGCACTACCTGTCTAGCTGTGCACATGCTATTGGGGGGAGCTGGCCTCTCTCTTTTCTCCTCCAACCCTTGATCGTAGGCCTGGGGAGCATCCAGTCCTCCCTGTCCAGCAAAGCGGGATAGTTTTCAGTCCTGGCCTCACCCAGTCACCCCGGCCAGTCTACCAAGAGCAAGGATTCAGGGCTGCAGATGTTCCAGGTGAAAGACAGCCTAAACCCATCCTCATGGGGTGCTAACCACCCTCAACCCAGTTTCTGGAAGGTGTCCCAGCAGAGGTCCAAGAAGGTGTCTTTCACAAAGGTAGGGGAGGAAGTCCCTAAGTGAGGAACCCCCTGGCTCCTAAGGGACTGGATCCCAGGATTCAGAGTCAGGGTTAAGGTCATGGTTTGCCCTCTAGCAAGTTCCCTTACTTACCTGGGTCTGTGTCTTCAACATTAACGAGATCACAATCTCAACCATCCCGTAGATTTGTGAAGATGAAATAGCACTTGTGATTATTCCCAGCACACTTTAGATACCCAGTAAATGCAGGGGGAGTCAGAATCTCTCCATGAAGCAGGTGGGTGCTTTGTAAGCTAGAGCACCATCCAAACAATCATGGTTATTTTTCCTATTACCCCAGCTGGTTTCTGCCATGTTTGTATAAACTGAGGCTCGAGTTGCATGAGCGCTCCTCAAAGGCTTTAATCAGGGGCTGACTCAATGGTAGGAGCCCAGAAGGGTCTGTCCTGTCCTCTTGGAAATGAGAACCCACCCCGTGGGTTGGGTGGTCCAGCACACAGCCCACTCCAGCCTGCCTCTCCAGGATCAGCACCAGAACCTTCCCTGCCCCAGGTTTGGGCTTCACTCCTCCTCGAAGGCACCAGGCTAAGGAATGAACTGACAGCCTCGTGGGTGGCCCTTCCACCTCCACCAACCTCTCGTCCCCAGTGCATTCTCACATGTCCCTTCCTGTGACTGGCCGTGGGCAAGCAGGGACCTCTCTTAGAGCTGGGGGTCACAAGTGCAGGAAATCCTGGGGAGCAGATGCCTTCGTGTTTGCCACACTCCCTTCCCGCTGAGTTGGAGAACACCCGTTCACCCTCTAGGAGAAGCACTGGCTGCCTCAATCCACATCACCCTCGCTGAGGGTAAGAGGACTGGGATGGGGAAAGGAGAGAGGGTTCAGCGCAATGGAGGGCGTTTTCTTTCCCTTGGCAGGACTGCAGGGCGGTGCTAACTTCATCTCCCATCATGTCTTCCGGCCTGCCCCTCTGAAGCCAGATGAATTCCATAGCCAGGAGCATCCAGGATTACTCTGAGCCCACCAAGTGTCTGGAAGATGTACATGATCAAGAAATGCTCCCTGGGACCAGCAGTTAGTGTAATGGCTATGTCGCTGGACTCCCACGTAGTCGACCGCGGTTTGCGTCCCGGACCCGGTGGCTTAAAACTCACACCGGGTGTGTGTGCGTGTGTGCCCAAGATCCCGAGAGGAGAATGGAGGAGAAGGGATTGTGGCGTGGCCATCCCCCCTGGGGGGTGATTTCTCGCTTTCTGTCTCTCTGTCTCTCTCTATCTGTCTGGCGAGCACATGCGCCCTACGGCAAAAAAAAAAAAAAAAAAAAAAAAAGCTCCCAAAAAAAGACATACAC
>NW_006160045.1:7682125-7684905 GCF_000334495.1 Tupaia belangeri chinensis
GAAAAAAAAAAAAAAAAAAAAAAAAAAAACCTCTCCAAAAAAGGAAAAGAAATGCTCCCGGAAGCGTCTGCGCAACCCGTGAGTGGCTTGGATCATTATGCTGCTTTGAACTTTGGGTCCTGGTCTTAGCAGTGACTGGAGTCAAGCCTAGGCACAGATGCCACGCCTGAGACCTTGAAGGGGTCATTGCAGCTGAGCTGCAGTCTCACCGAAAGGCACTTGAGGACCGATTCATACTACTGGGCATCAGCAGAGACAGGAGCATCTCCCAGGATGGTGGGTCCCCCGAGGCTCTGGGCTGACCTGAGGAAGCAAAGAGTGGCAGGGCCTTTCTCTTGGGGTGTGAGAAGCAAGGCTGACACCTGTCAGAGCCTCATCCATGTACCCAGCGCTGAATGCCACGCTGCAGATGTGGTCTCGTTCTGGACCTGAGCCCGTGTCCCTCGTGCATCTGAAGTCACACGTTCTGCTTTGTCAGCCACATCCCTGAGCCGGTGCACACGGAGCTGCCTGTCCAACGACTCCCTAGGTATGAAGGAAAGCTCGGCAGCGTCTTCATTCCAAGCACGACTCTTTCATTTAATGCCATTAGATTTCATCTTGTTAGATCGTTTCTGGCTGTCAAGAGCTATTTAGAATCTGATTTGTTCATCGAATACATTTCTATCCCCCATCCACAAACCCGACAGGTTCTCTAGGTCTTCATCCAATTATTAATGAAAGTGTTGGATGCATCATGGATAGGGGCCCCGCAACTCCCTCCAAGGTGTAGCCAGTCCCTCATTACAGCTGAACAGCTAGTTACACGTTCTCGAACCATTCTTACCCACATTCTCATGCAGACAGACTCTGTTCGATGTATTCATCACACGTATTTCCCTCATCAGCCAGTCTAACAACCGAGAGGAGAAAATGAGCCACATCTGTACATTTATTCTCGGTAAGCCCCATCTGGAGCGTGACGGCCAATCCAGTGTGCAAATTCCTGGTCGCAGAGGGGTCAGATTACGAAAGCTGATGTGGTGGTTTGAGAAGCAACTTGCACACATCTCCCAGGAGAAAGGAAACGTGGGAGAAAGGGCGGAAAGAGGGCACGGCCTCCCTTGGTGAAGCGCGGCCTTCTGATGGAAAGCAGACCAACAGCAAGAGCTACTGGGAGTGGCGGGGAGCTGATGTCAGTCGGTAATCTGTCCATTTACGAGAAAGATGGACACGGGGGTTCAAAAAGTCACCGGAAAGGTCACATGAATGTTTATTACATAGAAAAGAGAGAAAGGAAGTAAAAGGTTTCCAAAGCCCTATTTCCAAGATTTAAAAAAACACAAACTTGGAATGCCAAAGAGATGCCATGCCTTATATATTTATAATAGGAATGCGTGTATATATATATAAATATGTACATGGGGATATGTACACAGGTTTTTTATTGTCATACATGGTATTTTTCATTACATGTACAGTAATGCTGCTTAAGGATTTTAAAGCTGGCAAAAGGCTGGAGAAATTGGACCCCTGCTCAGCGCCTAGAGGGCGCTGTGGAGATCCCTGAGCAGCAGTGGGCAAGCCTGGGCCCCAGGCTGCAAGGTTTGGGCCAGGGCAAGTCCGGAAGCTTCCCTAGGTCCCTGACATTAGACGTTTCTTCCAAGAAGGATTCCAGCCACTGTCATGGGCTGGAAATAACCCCTCGGCTGGATTAGAGTGGGTCTGGGTAGCAGTGAGACTAGAGAGCCCTGGGAGAAAAGAGAGTGAGTCTTGCCTGGGAACAATGAAAATGCACAGCAATTGATTTAACAGAAAAAAAAAAAAAAAAGAGAGAGAGACTTGAACAAAGCCAACCACGGTATCAAAACACCGCACATCACAACACGGCATTCTCCATGTACAGCTCCAGCGGCGACACACAGGACGGGTTGTCATGTTTAGTATATGCTGTCAAAAAATACGGCACAACGAGCAACAGCGTGGAACCGAGCCCATGAAAAGGGCCAGACACATATTCCCAAAGGGTGCCCGGGCCTTCCCTGCTGGTTTCCACAAGGAGCCCATGGCAGTCTCTGTCGCCCCTTCTCCCTGCCTGGAAGATGCAACTAAATGCTAACCCAGGAAACGGGGTCAACGTGACCTCCCTCCCCCTTCTCCCGAGAAACCCAGCAAGGGGGGATGATGGTAACAGGAAGCAATGCCTCAGCTACTCCCTGGGGAATTTTTGTTGAAGCTATACTTCCCAGGCCTGCTCCTGGCTTTCCTCCTCCACATCGCTATCACGTCAACAACAGCCCATGTAATTAAAGCCTGAGGTGGGCTGGGAAGCCACCCCTGGCCCAGGAGCCTGAGAGGAGCTGGACGTAGGCAAAACTGAAGCGAACCCTCGGGGTGGGGAAGGTGCTTGTGGGTTTGTTTTGTGTGTGGGTATTTTTGTTGCAGTTTTTTGATTTTGTATTTTAAAGGGCTGGTTTGTGCCGAAGGACCCCTGTCACTTCAGCTTCACTTTCCTCTGTGACAACTTCAGGCCTTTGGAAGGCACCCATCTGGTCGTGGCCAGCCTAGGTCCTGGGGTTTGGGGTTAGTTTGGTTTTTCTTTTGGAGATCTAGGCCCCTCTTCCCTGCAGTGGAAATATTTAGCTGTGGCTTCTTCTGCCTGCATTGCCCTTCCGCACGGGGCCTCCCCACTGTGCCTCAGCCCTCCATACCCTGCCCGGGCTCAGTTCACCCCACACCTCAGAGAGACTGTGTGTGGGGATGGCAGGAACCCTGGGCTGGGGAGCAGGGGACTCAGTCCT
>NW_006160045.1:7685444-7687089 GCF_000334495.1 Tupaia belangeri chinensis
TCCTGCGTGTAGAGACTAGGACACTCCTGATACCAGCTCTCTGTGGCCAGCATTGGCTGACGCCCTCAGTAAGGGGCACCGTTTGTGTGCCTCCTTCATGGAAGGAGCGTGGGTGGGGGCTGTCCAGGAGGGCGAGGAGGCTGTGAAGCAGGCCAGAGGCCTTCCAGTTCTTTCCCAGGGCATTTCTTTTATCATTTTCATCTGAGGAGCAAGGGCCTCTCCAGAGGGTGCAGCTCTGGTGCCCAGCAGTTCCCCTCCTGCCGGGCAGAGCTAGACTGAGTACTTGGGCGCAGGCCATGGAGGCCGCCAGACCTGGGGGCTCCCTGATTCTGCGACTGAGGAGCAGCATGCCTGGGGCACACAGCCAGCTCCCCTGGAGCCCCAGTTCTGACAGCCGTAAATAGCAGGGACATCTCTACCGAGCTGAGGTTAGGGTCACGGGAGCCCCTCTGCACAGAGTCCGGTAAAGCCCGGCGTGTGGAGGCTGTTCTGGACACTGGGTGGGGACACGTGAGGCTGGGGCAGCAGGAGTGGGGAACCGTACCACGCCTCCGTCCTTATATCCTTCAAGGACGGCCAGAGACTCCTCCAAGCAAGCCAGCAGCTCCTTGGGCTGGAACAGGGCGGGGGCGGGGGCAGGGCCCAGCAGCAGATTCTCTACCTGCAGCCTCAGCACCACCCAGGGCAGGAAGGAGGGTGCTGGGACCCAGAGCCAGGAGCCCCAGCCTTCCCAACCTGAGGTCCCAGCTCAGAACTGAGGACCCAGGAGGACAGTCTGCACAGCCCACACACATGCCCGGCGCCAAGGGGCTCCCTCTCGCTCCAGGATCCCGCTGGCTGAAGGGCTCAGCCGCTCCAATCAGTGTCACAGTTACTCCTGGGGGTGTCTCACTCATGGTGGCGTTCCTGCCCAAACTCCCCCAGGCCAAGGAACATCCAGCCCGCAGACCCGAACCTGCAATGTGCCTGCCCTGGACTGTCACCTAGTGTTATGCCATCAAGACAATGCCCGACTCTGTCACCAAAGTGCTGTGTATCACCCAAGCACCTACTGGCCCCAGCCCCCTAAGTTCCAGCTGACTGGTGCTTACCAAATTAGCTCCAGCCATGTGGCCGGCTCACGCTATGTGGGGTAAACTGCCACTGTCCCTTACCTAATGAAGAGGACAGTGCTACGACCAGGTCTAATTTAGAGGATGCTATTTCAAGGCCCACGTGGCAGGTGGGAGTCTCTTGCCTTCTCCCCTATGTCAGTTGACTGGGAAGGGGGCTTCCTCCTGAGGCCGATGTGTTCAAGTCTAGAGAAGCAGCCCTCAGATGAGGGGAGGATCCGGGGGCCGCGGCCCTCCAAGCACACAAACCCCTGTATTAAACCATCCCACACGGGACTCAGGGTGACACCTGCTTCTCAAGAAAATTCCACCCGCGTCTGGATTGTGTCACTAAACATGGGACACAAATTGCTATCTCATCTCTACCCCCTCAGGAGCCACCCCCAGCCTGAGCCAGGAAAGTAAGATTCCCTTCTCTCCCTCGTGGGGGCCACCATTCCTGAGACTCGTCATCACTCGGGGAGAGGCAGGCAAACCCGGGGGCTGTTTGGGGTGAAGGGCTGTGGGCTGTGCACTGTGGCTGGGGGCGGCTG
>NW_006160045.1:7687814-7707981 GCF_000334495.1 Tupaia belangeri chinensis
GCTTCAAGCTGCTTCATCGGATCCCGGGAGGCTCCGCGCTCTGACGCAGCTTCCTCGAGAGCAGCGAGCTGCCAGCCTGGAAGATGTTGTCTTCACACGATGAAAGGTTCTGACTTTTCGGATAAAACTAAATCTGAGCCCACGCCTTTGAGACAGAGAGGCTTTCAAGTAGGAAAGCAGCAGCAAAGGGCTGGGCTGGGGTGGGGGAGAAGGAAGGGCAGGAAGAGATGAAGACACAGCTAGGGAGTTCAAAGAGCACAGCCCAGCCAGGCGGCGATGAAGAGGGACGAGACACTCAGCAAACCAAGGGCAGACAGCGCGCAAGGTCTGCAGGCAGCCTGAGACCTGCTTCCTCTGCAGGCCAGTAACTAGAAAGGCAGGACTTGGTGTGGGTGGGCGTGGCTTCCCCAATGCTCCCACCCAGCTCTGCAGAAGGTGGCCAGGCAGGTCCCCTCTCTAGTCCTGGCTGAGTCCTGCCAGTCTCTGAGAGACAAGAAAGAAGAGCCCCTGGAAGAAGGACATGCTTCATGGCACAATGCCACGAGGGTCAGAAACTTGACTTTGGGCCAGTCCCACCTGTCAGCTCTATTAGAATAAAAAAAGAATGAAAAAGAAAATGCATGTAAATGACCATCTCATATTACAATGCTCAGTCTCCTTTCTCTAATTTCAGATGGATGCCCGATCCGCAAGAGCTTGGACAACTTCTTTTGGCTTCTCCTTCCGTTAGGGCTCTCACTGTATAACAGTCACTTACATAGGAGCTCCCTAAGGGGCTCAGTGGTCCCTTTGCAACTGGAGGCAACCCTGGGCTGCGTGAACAGTTTCACTCTCTACTGCATCCGTTCGCAAGCGAGATTTCACATTGAGAGTCACAGTCCCATCCAATTGCTTCGCAATTCTGAAACCCTAAAACTCTCAAATGCTAAGTTCTTCCTTATAACTTATTTGGTGGTAAAGCCTGCCCTGAACTGAAGGGAGGTTATTTACAATGAACCTGACGATTCCCACGTTTATCTGCAGATATATTCACATGCTTGATGGTGGCAGGGATGTTCCAGACCGCCAGAGTGGTCGGAAATACATGGTCAATGGATCATGTCACCTTTCTCCAATCCTTAATTTCAGAATGCAGAGACACACTTGGCCCCCAGGATTTCAGAAGAAGGAGTGTGGCCGGAAGTGGTGCTAAGCGCGATGCGAAGGCTGCCAGCCCGTGCCCATGCACACCTCGGTCTGGTCGTTCGTGTGTGAACATCTGACCGCTCCAACAGTTCCACCCCGCTGCCTTCCTTCTCAGGGAAATGAAGGTCAAAACATACTCAGCCCTTAGATTTTGATGGCCAGGAGGCAGGGGCGCGGTCAGGGAGGGTAGCCCAAGAGATGGGCTTCCCTCTCCTTGGCCTCGGGCTGGCCGTAGATACCTTGGGCTTTCCCGCACTGGGCCGGGGTCTCACCCTCATGCTGGTGCAGCCCCCCCCAAAGGATCAGAGATTAAACACTCAGGGCACCAGATTTTTGAGGCAAGGGGAGGGAACACAGAGGAGATGTCACCACAGTCGCCCTTGGTGAGCCCTGCTCACCCAGCCAGGGCCCATTGCAGCCCAGCCCAGCAGCTCCACTGTGCTCTTGCAGTGGGAAGCGGGCCCTGCCAGGAGGGATGAGCCTGCCAGAGCATCGGCCTCCCCGTCAGCACCCCTGTCTACCCCACTCCCTGAAGCTCTGCGTGCCTGCACCTACACTGCTTTCCAGAGCAGGAGGAGGGGCTGGCAGCCCTCAGAGCCTGCAGAGTAAAGCAGATGCATTTTCAAAATAAATAATATTTTTAAAATACCCCCTTTCCACCCCAAATCCAGGAAACGGCAGAAGAGAACATGTAAAGGTCTTTGTGCCCAAAGCTGCCTGGAGCAGCCCTCACAGGACTCCCTGGGCATCCCCGGCGGCTCCCTCGGGCTCACAGCTGCTGTGGAATGCCCTGCTCCTTGTAGCCTGTGCAGAAAAAAAAAAACAAAACAGGACAGTCAGCCAGTTAGACAACTGCTTCCTTCAGGATGCCTCAAGGGGGGCCCCCCAGGCCAGAATAAGCTCACGGACTCAAATAGTGTGGTGTAAACGACTGCTACCATCGGGGCCCGACTCTTCCAAGGGCTTAGACTTTTTAATAGGAAACAAACAAAAATGAATCCAGAACTGTGGGATATCGGGTGTACTAGAATATACGAGAGGAGAGTCTTTGGGGTGGGAGCAGCAGCTATGCATGTGCTCCTGAATCCACACCCCGAAAACCACTGAATAAAAGTGGCCCTGTGAAGCTGGGTGGTGTGGTTGTCCAGTGCAGAGCCTGGGGAGAAAGTGGCATCCCCAAGAATTGGGCATTGAGAAGGTGGATGGAGAGAAGGAAGAATGGAGGGAGATAGCAGACAGGAGGGAGTAGCCTGTGCTCAGCCTTGGTTGATATGACAGGTAAAGGTGCTGAGGATTTTGTGCCTTTGAAAGCCTATTGATAATGACGAGAATTGGGAACGTTTGAACACTGTTGAGATTAAGAATTTGTTGCTACTTATTTGGCTGTGAAAGGGTTTTGTGTATCTTTCCACCCACCCCCCCTTTTTTTTGAGAGATTTTTTTCTATAGGGCGCATGCACTCACTGGAGAGACAGAGATACAGAAAGCAAGAAATCACACTGCCCACCAGGGGGATGGCCACACTGTAACTCCTTCTCTAGTCTCCTCTCTGGATTTTGGGCATGCACATACATGTGCACAGCGTGTTTCAAGCCACCAGGTCCGACACTTGAACTACAGTCAACCAGGTGGGAGTCCAGCACCTTAACTGCTATGCCACCTGCTGGCCCCTTGTGTATCTTTTTAAGAAATACCCACCAAAGTATTTAGGGCCGAAATGACAGGAACGGAATCCGCTAAGCAGTTCCGCACTGTAGGCTGGGTAACTCAGCCCTGGCGTGCAGAGGAGCTGCAGTGGACTGTATTTTTCCTTTCATCTGGCAACTTGCTCATCAATTTTAGGTGCTAATAATCAAGTGCAGGGGCTAGGGGAGAATCACGAAGTCATAGACAAGTGGCCACCAACGGACAAGCTTGGAGCTGGTGTGGGCACTTCGGGCCTCACTAGGTCGGACTCTCTCCTTCTGTTCGTGTTTAAACATTTTCCAAAACAAAATGCTAAAAATAAGAGCCTGTTGGCCAACGGGAGAGTAGGGTGTTTGTGTGCAGGGTAAGGCCCCAGGGGAGAGCAGGGCCCCAGACAGCCCCGGACGTGAGGCTGCGCATCCGTGGACAGGCTCACCTTGGGAAACTGCAGCAACGCAGAGATGGGAGGCAAGCAGGAAGAAGAGAAGCAAAAGAGAAAGAGAAAAGAGTCTGAAAACAGAGGCCGTGGGGAAGGTGGAAATATCAAGAGGGTTTCCCCTGCCTTTGCTATCCGCACCTGCCACAGCTGACTTTCAGCACTGACGTTCCACCTATGACTGGGTTTTCGAGTGCAGGACAAGTAAGAGCATGGGGCAGTGGATGGGGTACCTGAGGAGAGACGTGTGGTCCTGCTTGTGAGGAACCGCACCCTAAGGAGGAGATGGGACATGGAAAACTGCAGCGAGACGTGATCAGTTGCGTAGAACAGGTGATGTCTGTTTAAAGACTTTGCTGGGGGATTTTTAGGTATCAAGTTATCTTTGAAAAACTTGATTTTGCAATTTTAAGCTCCTCCACGAAACAGCTGTATGTGTTAATCAAGTTTGCATTACATGGTTGATAAAAGGCCACTCAACACAGATGAGGAATGGCGAGGCTTTGGCACCAACAAAGAACTTAATTTCAAAGGAGGAGGAATCACTCTGTACATGCTGTAAAAATCACAGCATAGGGTTTCCTGTGGGCAAATACACCAAGTGGCCTTTTCCTTCTTTCTGGAAACTGCACGATGGAGACAGGGAACCGTGGACACGGGGGGTGAGCACACCAGGCCGTGCCACCGTCACCCAGTTTTGCCATTTGGCTTCCTTGACAATCACAATGGCTGTTGGACTGGACTCCCTACCTCTCTAGCCATGCCTGCAAGCTCAGATCCATGCCAAGGAGGACTCTGCCATACACTCGTACTGCCCTCTCAGTACCCGACCCGGGCATGCTGGGGTGAGGTCCCTGCACCAAGCAGCCAAGGGCCCTAGTGACTAGGGCACAGGAAGCTCTGGAGGGCACCTCTCCTAGGGGTGAGCGGGCTCTTGGCTGGCCATGATGGACTCCCATGCCCCCTAGTCCCTGCCCTCCCAGTCCCGCCCAGGAGGCCATGCAGACAGCTACTCACTGGCAAGGATGACCATGTCCATGCCCCAGAAGATGCTCATGATCCAGCCCACCATGACGATGGCCGTGAGGATCTGGATGAGGGCCGCCGCGATGTTCAGCCAGAAGACGCAGCACACGTGTCTGTCCGGGAGGTCAGTGCGGGCCCCGCAGAGCACGGTGAAGGCCGAGACGAACGTCCCTGTGAGAGGCCAGATGGGACACTGTTCAGAGGGCCTAGGAGACAGGGGCATGGTGCTCATCACTGGCCTAGGGCCCAGCTGCCCACCCTCCAAAAGCTCTGAGAGAGCGGCCATGTCCTGGCTCAGACTCCACCCTCTTGTCTCTGTGCTGGAGAGGCAGTGGTCCAGGCGGAGAGGTATGGTTGCCAACGGCCTTTAGGGGACCTATGACAAGCAGTCCTGCCAGGGAGCAACAGGGCGCCACCTTCAGCTCAAAAAGGTAGCAACCATATGCAGCCAAGATTCCAAGGGCCTAAGAGTTCAGAGGTGGGACCCAAAACGGTGGGTGCGTTCACACTCCCTTCTCCGGCTACTAATTGCCTCCATGGCTAACACGACGTTCACCGAGTTTTTACTCAAGCCAGGCTCTTCCTACACAGCCCCTGGGACAGGCAGAAACCCTGCAAGGTAGTCCTTGTTCTCCCCGTCTGTATTAGTTTCCGATGGCTGCAACGACATACCACAGTCGTGTCATGGTGCAGCACAACCGTATTTCTTTATGGCTCCAGAGATTGGAACAGTCTCTAGTGGGTGATGGGGGCTGCTTGCTTCTGGAGGCTTCTCCGTCAAGGACAGCTGTGTCTCTATCCTGACCTGCCTCCCTCTTTCAAGGACCTTTGTGATTATGTTCAGGTCTCATGTGGATAATCCAGGATAACCTTCCCATTGCTCAAGAGCCTTCATTTCACCTGTAAAGGTCCCTCTTACACATAAGGTAACTTGGGTTGAGGGTTAGGATGTGGATGCCCTTGGGGCCGTTACCCAGCTATCACTCTGTCTTACACAGAGACAGTCTTGTCCGAGATCACCAGCACAGGCAGGCACCCACTGCTGGCTGAGGTCAACAGCCATGTTCCTGCTGCCTGCACTGCTTCACTGGTGCAGGTGACCTGGTGAAAGCAGGCCCAGGCCAGAAAGCAGGGCATGAGGGAGATCAGCCAGTGGCCTAGGAACCATTCTCACTTTCCTAATTCTCAGTTCCTATCCTGAAGGGAGCTGCCACCTCTCTGAACTCTGGTATCTGGTCCTTCCCTGCCCAGCTGTGCTGGCTCATCCTGAATTCTAGATGTGGCCTTTGCTCCCACTCAAGCCCTCAGGCCTCTGACCCAAGGCTGAAGAATGTCTGAGTCCATGGGCTGATGTCAATCATGCCTCCTCTTAACAGCTGCCACTGACCTGAGTTCCCAGGCTGTCTCATTCACCTCGATGCCTCCAGCCCCTGTCACGGTGCTTGGTCCACATGGGAGGTCTTGGGCTTCCGGAGAAGGACAATCCACGTCAAGTGTATCTGCAGACCCCCTTCATTGTCACCCTGGTATCTGTTGATCCTACCTGAGACCTACCGGATAGCTAAGGGGCACCCAGGAATCTGCATTTCTAAACAAGTGTTGCCTCTCCTCCCAAGAAATGGTAATTGCTCACTAAAGCATGAGAACTACAGATTGATAACTAACCCAATAACTGACACTTCTGCGTTCCTGGCACAGAGCCCGGGTGGCCCTGTGGGAGACACAGAAGGCAAAGCTAGTTTCCTACCCCCATCCGATGAACTTCCATCCAGGGGCACAGAGTATTTGCAAGCAGGGAGAGTGTTCTCTGCAGAAGAGCTGGGAGACTGGGTTTGGGGAGACTGGGCTTGGGGCATGTTGCTCCAGGAGGTGCCAAGGTTTGGCCAACAGCAGCAGGCATAGGCAGCAGGAAGGGGAATGGGTCTGTCCATTTTTGTCCTGGAAGTCCCAAAGAGCTTCTCTGGGCTTGCCCTCTGAGGAGAGCCCCTTCTGGGAGATGAGGTTGGGCTGTAACTCTTACGTCTCTAGAGGCTGGCTCACTCAGAAAGCTAATTCCATCCCTGCCCTCGGGAGCCCACGGTGCAGCGAGCTTGATGGAAGAGAGGGAGCTAGCGGCTGGCCACCTTTGCAGAGGTGAAGGCAATGGTGCTGGGTCTTGAGCTCCAGTCTCTTCCCTGGGAGGAGGAGGGAAAAGGTAGTGTAGGGACAGGAGGGGGTGACATGAGGAGGTGATAAGGGTGATGGGAGGACTGACATGGGCCGTTTGTGGAGAGCTCTGAATGCCGGGATAAGGGTAGGCCCATCACTCGCAGGAACCAAGCTCCCACAAAGAGAGTGATATTGTGAAGGCAGCAATTAAAGAAAAGTCACTTGTCAGCAGGGGGTTGGGTCCACTGAAAGTACCCACTGCAAAGTCAGCCATGTGGGATCCAGTACCTTAACCTCCATGCCACCTGCTGGCCCACACCCAGCATGTTTTTCAAACCACCGGGTCCAGGGTTTGAACTACGCCATTGGCCTTAAGGGATCCAGCCACCTTACCCACCACACTACCTGCTGGCTCCAGCAGCACGTCACTTTTGTCATGCAAGGCAACATGTGCTGAAGGTAAGGATGAAATGAATGGATTTAAAATATAAAAACATTGTTTCAATCTCTTCAGCAGTAAGCTTAAAGAATGATTTTTAGCACATTTTCTTATGAAGAGGTGCTAATTATTTTAAATGAGTCTTGCACGTTAGAGCTCTACCCAACGGCAACGTGTTAGTTTAATTTACTCCACTGCACGCAGCCATATGCCAGTGCTGGGTCCTGGGAAGGCAGAGCCCAAACAGGTGATGAGGACTTGGCCCACCCTGCCCAGGAGCTCACATTCTGATGGGAACACTGGGTCACACAAGGAACAGGGACGAAGTCTGTTTGGCTGAATAAAGAAAGATGTCGTAAGGGACCAAGTGATTGAATGGAAGTCCAGGAAGCTGACAGGGGCCTATCAAGGGAACAGGAGGGGAAGAGCAGCCCGTGACAGTGTGGCATGTGTCCAGGGTTCAGCGTGCACAGGGGACACTGAGTGGTGCAGGGAGCTAGACACAGGGCAGGTGCAGAGCAGGGCCGAGAAACAGGCTGGCTCACACTGCAATGAAAACGTCGTCAACTACAAAGTCAGGCTGAAGTGGGCAGAGGCAGATCAGGGAGGGCCCCGAGGGCCTTGCTCTGGAGTCCTGCAGTGGGTAGCCCTATGAGGGTTGGGGAGGGGGTCCAGAGAGAGGAGGAACGCTTTGGAAGATAAGGAGGTGGCATCTCCAGATTGGGGGACCTGCTGATTGCCGGGATAAGGGAGCAGAGGGGCCCCCAAATAAGTCTGGGTTTCTGGCTTCCCACAATTGGTGGTGAGGGTGGAAACACCACCCAGAATGGGAAACAGAGGCACCATGTCTTTGGGAGGGGTCAATTTCAGGTGGCGAAAGTCAACCAGGAATGAATGAGATCACACTGGACGGGAATGAAATTCAGGAAAGACCCTAGAGGAAGTCACCATCTTAGGGGGGAGTAAGAAAAGGAGAAGGACCAGAGAAGCCAGGAGACGGGGTCCCAGGGCCAGGAGAGGAGTCTCCGAGAAAATGGAGCAGAGGCAGGATCACCTGCTGCAGTGACGGTCAGTGATTCCAGGTGAAGTCATGGGTTGAGAAGGCCAGGAGTGACCTCAGCAGGGACCTGAGCCAATATGAGAGGTCTGCAGCGGGAATGGAGGTGTGGGTTCAGGACCACTCTCTTCAGTGAGAGAATCTGGAGCTTATCTGCTGAGAAGTGGCCAGGGGAGGGGAGGGGTGAGGATGATGAGACCAGACTGGGGATAAGTGGATGAAGAGGAGGTCCCAAGCAAACCAGTTTATGCACCAGAATTCTCAAACCAATGTTTACAAAAAGGCAGGTTCCAGGGCCCCACCTCCAGAGACCACCGATGGTGCAGGGATGGGACAAGGAATTACTTGTTTAAAAAAGATTAAAACAGGGTCCAGCTGGTGGTGCTATGGTCATATAATGTTCTGCAATGCCGGGCCGGCCTGGGAAGGTCCTGAGTTTGCACCCCGAGCTCTCTGTACATTCTGGGCATGCCTGCATGTGCCATGGGCTGGGCTGGCTGAGGCTGGGAGAGGATCATGGCATAAATTTGATGGTTCCTCTCTGTCTCTCTCTAATAGAACAAATAAGCTTTCAAAAACTGAAACGAAACAAACATCCCCCCAGCTGATACTAATGGACAACCAGGTTTGAAAACCCTTCCTCTGAGGGGTGGAGGAATTCGCCTCACAGATACAGAACCAGAAAACCACACGTTATAGTTCATGATTCTGGACTTTCACGCCATCCACCAGCACCCACCACGTGACTCAGTGCTGAGCGGGGAGAGTGTTCTCTGCAGAAGAGCTGGGAGACTGGGTTTGGAGAGACTGGGCTTGGGGCATGTTGCTCCAGGAGGTGCCAAGGCTTGGCCAACAGCAGCGGGCATAGGCAGCAGGAAGGGGAATGGGTCTGTCCATTTTTGTCCTGGAAGTCCCAAAGAGCTTCTCTGGGCTTGCCCTCTGAGGAGAGCCCCTTGCCCACTCTCCCCGTGGGGGGAGGGGGGTGGCACTGCTCCCAAGAGATAGAACCATCCCTTGAGTTCTGAGGTCGGCTTTTCTCATATGCACGGGGGAGGTGTGGAAGAGGCTGGGTCAGGAGAGGGCTTTCCAGGCCTCTCAGAGCTCAGGACAAGGGCAGAGCTGTCTTCTGAAGTCGCTGATGCTGAAATACGTGCCCCTGGGACCTGGGCCACCGGTCAAGTCTGGTTCCAGCTGTCACCTGCAGGTGGCTCTGCAGTCACGAATGTGTGCCATCCCAGGGAAGGCCAGCTGAGCACAGCCTTCTTTTGGAAACTACTGAACAAATGTGAGCTTCCAGGACAGGAAGGAAATGTGAGAGAGCCCTGGGTCTGGCTTTATGACCAATTTAGAAAGGCAAGCCACGTCCTAAGAAATGAGGTCTCCTTCTAGATTAGGGCTACAGTAAGATAAATGGTGGACCACGTTTAAGGTCAAATTCAGTCCTGTGAAGCTTTGATTCTCAAACTTTGGACCGGGGTGGGGGGCAATGAGAAAGAAGAGATAGAGGTTCTGCAAAAAATACACCTTCCTGGGCCCCACCAGCCAGAGATCCTAATTCAGCAGGTCCAGTCATCACCTTTTCATGATTGTGCAAAAGGAAAGAAAACTGACCCCACATTCACAAATGCTCTGGATACAAATCCTAAAAACACAGGGGCCAGCTCTGATCTGCAGAGATGGGGGAGTGAATTTATTATGAAGGAAATCTTTCCAAGAATGGGTGTCATAAAAGCAAAATAAGGAAGGGAAGAGAAGTGGGCCTTCTGCCCCCTAGCAGAGAGAGGTGATGCAACTGGACCCACATGGGAGGGGTGGTAGGTTCGTATCCTGGGGCATCCTTGGGCATGCTGAGCATGCGCGTGCCCTCCTGAGATCCAGGCTGGCAGTGACTGGGAGGGTGGCAGTGTGGGACCCTGTGTGAGTGATCATCTCTCTGTAACTTCTAAGGAAATAAATTTTAAAAAAATTTTTTTAAGAAAAAAAAGTCCCCAGAACACAAAACCAGTGTAGCCTTGAAAAGTGGCTTGGAGCCACTTTTTTAGTGGTTAATGTGCTAGACTCCTACATGGCTGACCCTGGTTCAAGTACTGAACCTGGAAGCTTAAAAGTCACGCTGGGAGCATGTGCATAGGTTCCCAAAATCCTGAAGGAGAATGGAGGAGAAGGGAGAAGGTCTTGCAGCATGACCATGCCCCCTGGGGAGGGGGTGATTTCTCACTTTCTTTCTGTCTTTCCAGCAAGCACACACACCTATAGCAAAAATCTCTCTCTAAAAAAATGGGGCAAATGATATTGGATGGCATGTGTTTACATGGACTGCCTGAAGGCACTGTCACCCTTACAGCCTGGTCCCTGGGAACACGGTACAGGGGAAAGCTGTGCCGTGTGGGAGAGGAAGGTGAAACTGAAGGAAGCATCAGTCTGGGAGTGGCTGCATTCTCTTCTGGAACTGCACCAAGTCATACACTCAGAAAGTGTTCTGTAGACCCAGCACGCTTCTGTAAGAACTTGCGAAGTGGACACAGCATATAAAACCAACAGAGGATAGTACAAGGCAAAACATGGCCAGTTCTAGCATTTTCATCATCCTGTCTACCCTTAGTGTTCTGCAGGCCACTTCTTATCATAGCCCTGGGTCAATCTACCCTAGACCAGTGTTAAAAATGGGGCTGTAAATGGTTTTCAACGTTCCAGAAAACACAGATAAGGCTTTGAGGTCAGATAGTGGCCCAGAGGTACACATAACACTCGGCAAGGCAATGCCCCATTGGAGGGTTCTTGGTTCAAGTCCAGAGACCTCCCTGTGTGCACTAGGCATGCGCTTGCCCATGACCCAGGGCTGGCTGTGACGGGGTGGACCGCAGTGCCAGTACCTATTGGGAGCTCTCTCTCTCTCTCAGAGGAAATAAATGAATGAACTTCTTACAAAGAACACACACACCCTACTGAGGCCCCATCTCCCACTGGAACAATGAACTTATCAGGGTTGGTCAGAATTCCATCCTCTCAGTGCAGTAACTAGAGGTTCTCCCCTGCTCCTAGTGGCCATTTTTCCACCCCAGATCTGCCAGAGATGAGGGAGTGAAATCTTTCCAAGCATGGGTTTCATGGGAGACAAATAAAGAAGGGCAGCCAGGTAGGCCTTCTGGCCCAGCAGAGGGAGGGTGTACAGCGTCCCAAGCCACTTCACCCTGGCCTGGCTGCTAATGCCCTCCCAGGGCTCCTCTCTCCTCTGCCCAGTCAGGAAGCGCCAGCTCAGAGTGAACACTCCCTCCTTCCCTGGGTCCCCGGCAAATGCCGGGGGCCTGCCTATACATGGGAGGACAGAGGAGCTTGAGAGAAGACAGTGGGTGGAAGTCTTCCAACTAGTAAGAGGTGCACAGGGAGACCTGGGTGGGCAGCCATCTGCGGGCCTGTCTGCAGCTGCAGCTGGCCCACAGGGCCTTTGCTTTCCAACGGCCAAGGCTCTGGGAAATAAAGGGAGGAGGTCAGGGACCCTCCCATGGCTGTCACAAATACATCTGTCATTGTCCTTCCTCCTGAAGAACCCAGGAATAGTCTCCTCCAGCCCTCCCAGTGCCCCTGAGGTGGCATCGGACTGATGGTTCCACTGGAGGCCAAGTTGCCCGGAGCTGATGACTGCTATTAATGGTGCTGGGAGACCTCCCTGTGCTGTTGGCAAGCCTCCTCTACCTCCACCTGTACCTCCCCTGGGTCTCTGACAAGCTCCTGGCCTGTTTGCGCATCATAGGCTGGTGAGCTGCAGAGCAGAAGTGGACACCCTAGGTCTCTGCAGAGGTCACAGGAACCCCCCAGGGTCTCCCCCAAAAGTTTACTCTAAGCAGAATTTAACCACATAGAATTTCTCTGTTCCCTGACTTGGTCCCTTGTCATGACACCTTCTGGGTTAAATTGCCAGAAGGTGAATTGAGGAGATGAGATAGAGTGTGTGTGTGTGTGTGTGTGTGTGTGTGTGTGTGTGTGTGTGGTGGTGGGGGGGGGGCATGTGTAATGACCAGGGCAAGGGGACACAGGATAACACTGAGGCTCTTGTCACCTCAGCTTTGTCCTTCCTACATCCCACAGGCTGGGGGAGGTTAGCCAGTCAGGTGGAAAGATGGGTAAGGGCGGCAGTGGTGACATTTGTTAGAAGAGACATCACAGCTTCCATCTCCTTAGAATTTGCAGCCTGACAAGATGATATTTTCATGGGTGGATAGACACTGAAATTAAAAACAGAGAGGGGTTCTGCCTAAGGGTACAGCGGCCAGGGAGCCCTCTGAGACCAACTGCCAAGAGAGCCTGCAACACAATGAGCCCAGAGGCAGCTCTTCCAGGGACACTGCTGCATCAGAGCAGGGACCCCTGAGGCGACCTCTTGTCTTAATGGTGTCTTTACTCCATGAGTGCTAGACTGAGACATCCGGGTTCTCGACTGAACCTCGTCTGCTTGCCCAAATAACATTTGCGAAGTGCCTGTCATGTGTTCAGCATCAAGCTTGGTAAAACTGAGTCACTCTGTCATCCACTCAAGGAGCAAAGGCTGCCTCGTATCTCCAGCACCCAGTGTGTGCCAGGAACCCTGGAACCGCACAGTCAGGTATGAGCGACCACAGGAAGTGCTACGGAGAGCTGGCCTCTGGGCCCAAGCTGTGGTCACACACACTGGGTACGTGGGAGAACAGCATTCCCTGCACCCAGCCTTCAAACAGCGAGGCCTCGGTGGACCCCGATGTGTATCACAGGAAGTAGCAGAACATATCCCATCATGCCATGCAGGCCTGGAAGCGTTCCTGGGTACAAAGTTGCCTTGCTATGGGCTGGATGTTTGCATGCCCCTGCCCTACTTATGTGCTGACTCATTGGACCCCACATGTTGGTATTTAGAGGTTACCGGGTTTGAATGAGGTCATGGGGTTGCAGCCTCCATAATAGGGTCGGTTCCCTTATAAGATGAAAAGACTGGCATGTGCAAATCAGGAAGCTGCCCCCACCAGACTCTACCAGGCTAACACTGTGATCTCGAACTTCCTAGTCTCCAGAACTGTGAGAAATAAATGTCTGTCATTGAAGCCACCTGGTCTGTGTTATTCTTGCTATGGCAGCCTGAACTAAGACATGGCTCCCCCTTAAAATCATATCCACTTCAGGGCCAGCAGGTGGCATGGTGGTTGGGGTGCTGGACTCCCACACGGTCAACTGCAGTGTGAGTCCTGGACCTGGTGGCTTGCTTTCTCACTATCTCTTCGTGAGCACATGTGCCCTAAAGCAAATATTTAAAAATAAAGTTAAATAAACGATTTTTAAAACTGAAATAAATAAAAATTTAAATAAATCATGCCCAATTCATGTCACTCGCTCACTTTCCATGTATTCAGCTAGCATTTATGAAGCACTTCCTTGGGGGCCAAGACCTAGGCCAAATCCACGTGTACCAAAGCAAAAAGTGTCCCAGCCCTCGAGGGCCTCACAGGGGAGTGAGAGAAACAAATAATTCACTGAACACCATGCTGTGTTGTCAGTCCTAGAAGAATGGCTGAGGCAGGGAGGCAGGATAACACTGCAGGCATCGACGTAGGCTCTGGCTCTGAATGCCAGGGTCTGAATCCCGGCAACACCACAGATGAGCTGTGAGCATTTGACAAATCGTGTGTGCTATGGTCTGTGTTCTTTCTCAAAATTCATGTATTGAGACTTAGTTGTGAAGGGATTAGAAAACTCAGTACCTCTGTGGTATCCAAAGGTGGGGCTGTAGGAAGTGAGTCAGTGATGAGGGCGGAGCCCTGTGATTGACTCCTGGTGGGTTTACAGGAGAGAGAAACAGTCCAGAACACACTCAGCTAAACTATGAGCTGCAAAACCCTATTCTCTTAGATTACCCAGACCCAGGGGTGCTCTGTATTAGCAATGGGACGGACTAGAGCAACGTGCCTTCACTAGACCTCAGTCTCCCCATCTGCTAAATTAAGATGATGATAGCAGTCACTTCCACAGTGTGGGTGTGCGGATTAAACAAGTGTGTAAAGTACTTAGAACACAGAATAAACTCAATAAGGGGTGCAGGGAGCATGAGGAGGGACCTGGGCCCACACTGGGAAGGGGATGTGATTCAGGCAATCTTCCACAAGAGGCAGTACTGGAGCAGGCTTTGACAAGTAAGTTGTTGACTGTGAATATGGAGGTCCAGCAGGTGGTGTAGTGTTGAAGATGCTGGATTCCCACGTCGTCAACCACGGTTCAAGTCCTGGACCCACAGCTTGAAACTCACACCAGGCACGTGTGCATGCTTGCCCTAAATCTTGAGAGGAGAACAGGAAAACGGACTGTAGTGTGGCCATCCCCCCTGGAGGGCGATTTCTTGCTTTCTGTCTTTGACCCTCTGGTGAATGCACTCATCCTATAGCAAAAAATCTCTCTAAATAAATAAATAAATAGGAAAGAAAATGAAATTGAAGGTCTCAATTCATCCTGCTCTTAGAGTGGCTAGCAGCCAATGGCACCATTCTTCACACCACCTGTTTTTTTTTTTTAAAGTCATGATCTTGCTCTGTCCAAGTCTTTCTGCCTTAGCCCTCGGAGTTGCTGGGATTATAGGCACACACCACAGTGCCTGCTGTTAGGTTGGACCGGGAATCAAACCTGGGCCTGTCATCCAGAGCACAGTGCAGTACACACAACCATGGCTGGGCCCATGCTACCTTTAAAAAGAAATGAAAACTGCTAAGTTCACCGTGTCGGCCTCATGAAGCATGAGGCTTGGTATATATCCATATGCCACAGTTTTATGGAGCCAGTAAGCGTTGCAATCGTGATGACTACACGGCAAAATGGGCAAGTGCTTGAAGGGAGATTACAAAAATAGTCCGTGTACTATGTAGGGACTATTGAAAATATTTACGTATGTGGACAAGAACTGCAGTGTGTTAAGCAAAATGCAATTGTTTTGCCATGGCAGAATTAGAGATGGCCTTTTTTTCTTCCTGTAAAAACAAATTCTCTTTCCAGTTAAAGAAAAAAAAAAATAGCCACCTGTTGAAATCCCAATGTGCAGAGTGCCAGCACAGCCTGTTGGTGGCTGCAGAGAAAGCGGTGCAAAAGTCAAGCAAACTCGGGGACAGATGACTCACGGACACCTGACATCAAAAACAAACGGTGCCATGGGACCACTCCAGGGCTGCGACAAAAGTTCCTGAACTTCAGGAATGCCACTGAAATGGAACGTCCCACCCCGTTCCTAGGGTGTTATTCCCTGTTAACCAGGCAAAGTGGGACAACTGCGAGCTTCGACTCCCCTGCTGGAGGTGAGACGAGAGGGAGGACACTGAGGCTTCTGGTTCAGAAGCCAGGAAAGGATTCCAGTCCCAAGAGACCTTGAGGAACCACTGTGGATTCATTTAGGCGGCCACACAGCAACAGCAGAAAGGGACGTGGCTCAGCGACGCTGGCACCCCAGCTTCCCAGAGGACACAGAGGAAGGAGGGAAGGTGCAGGAGCCCTGTGTGGGACGGCGCCTAGATGCTCCCTGTCTGGCTGGTGACTCCCTACAGACCTGACAAACACACCTGCTCCTTCCTGGAGCCATGCCCTGTGGGGTGCCCTGGCGTGTGCTCCAGTGCCAGGACAACTTCCTGCCAGGGCTCCCAGGATCAGGCTCGGGAGGGTTTTCTCCAGGCAGAGCTGACGTCATTGCTTAGACCACACGGGCATACCATACTTGCAGGAAGGGGTTATCCCTGAGGTCTTCATTCTGGAAGTAACCAACTCAAACGGGCTTACATCATAAAGGGGTTTGTTGGTTCTCGTAACTGGAAAAGGCCAGAGAGGCAGCATGGTGCAACAGCTAGGAGTCGGATGTGGGTGTTATTCCTGACTTAATCATTTACTGGCTGTGTGAATTTGGGCGGTGACTCTGCCTCTATAGGCCTGTCTCCTCATCCTGCTTAGGCCAACCTCTTCATCCATAATAATATCCATAGTCAGGACTCTGGGTGAAGCTTAATAGAGATTGTGCATTTCAAGTACCTGGGGGCCAGGTGGTAGTAAGTGGAAAGCAACTGGGCCCGTAAGGGAAAGGTCCCTTAATTTGGATCCCAGGATCCCCCTGAGCACACCAGCCGGCTGAGGCTGGGGGTAAGTTAGGGCATGAGGACCTTGCTGGGAGTGCCTTCTCTCTCTCTCTCTCTCTCTCTCTCTCTCTCTGTCTCTTGGGAATAAACAAACTTTAAACATAAATAAATAGAGCTAAAATGCTGTGCCCTGCAAGCTGGGACTGCATGGGAGGCCCAGATTTGACTCCTGGTCCAACCTGAAGGCCAGGCATACTGGTATGGACCATCCCCAGCTGGGATCAGAGGCAGGACTATGACGTGGTGAGACCCTGTTTTTAATATAAATAAATAAATGAATGACCTAAAACACACGAAATGTTTAATAACGGGTCACTGTTTCCATGAGGAGTTCAGGGTTGGTTGGATTCCTTGGCTATGATTCGACATGGTCACTGTCCCCCCTCTCTCTCTGCCTTACCTTCCCTGCTGTGAGCTTTATCTCATGCAACAAAAGGATTGCAGCAGTTCCAGGTTTCAGATCTACACACCATGTGTCCGGAGGAAACAGAATATTTCTGTCCCAGCATTCCAAGCAAGAGTCCTGAAACTTTCCCAGAGCAGTCTGCCCAGGTCATAGGCCCATTCTCGAATCAATGATGTGGCAAAGGAAATGGAATGTGCTGATAGACTTAAATAATTGAGCCTACCCTTGAAGCTACAGTCCCAGGCTACCTGAGGAGGAGAGACTCATGAGGGAAAATCTAGCTTTTCTTGGGAAGAAGAGAGAAGACACTGGTCAAGGGATTGATCAACGATGTTCACTCAGAGCAGAAACATGTTATGAAATCAGCCAGAGAAGTGTTAAGCTGGAGGTGTGGTGATTGTAAAGCATGGCCCCAAACCCTTTACTACTCTTCCATTAAGAGGTAAGTCCGGGGGCCAGCAGATAGCAGAGTGGTTACGTCACTAGACTCCCACACAGCCAACAGTGGTTCAAGTCCCAGATCCAGTGGCTTGAAAATCACACCAGAAGTGTCTGCATGTGTGCCAAGATCCTGGGAGGAGAATGGAGGAGAAGGATTGTGGAGTAGCCATCCCCCTAGGGATGGCTTCTCACTTTCTCTCTCACTGTGTCTGTCTCTCTTTCTCCAGAGAGCACACAGGCCCTAAGGCAAAAACTTTTTTTTTTTTTTTAGAATTATGTTATTGGGGCTGGCAGGTGGTGTGGTGGTTGGGGTACTGGATTCCCACATGGCCAACCACAGTTCAAGTTCCAGACCTGGTGGCTTGCTTTCTCACTCTCCCTTTCTCTCTGGTCAAAATTAAACTGATAATAAATAAAATTTAAAATAAATAAATCTTAACAAAAATTATTATATTTAACTTTATTTATTTATTTTAATAATAAATAATAACCAGAGAGGGACAGAATAAGAGAGAGGAAGAGAGAAAGAAAGTGAGAAAGCAAGCCACCAGTCAGTCATGTGGGGGTCCAGTGCCCTCAACCACCATGCCATCTGTTGGCCCTACAAATACTTATTAAAAAAAAAAAAAAAAAAAGGAAAAAGAAAAGAAAAGAAAACGAAAAAGAAAGAAAGAAAAGAGGTAGGTCCAAAGCCAGCCAGGGGCGCGGTGGTTAAAGCAGCCGGATCCTACATGGCCAACTGTACAGCCTGAGTCATAGTACCAGAGACTCGAAAAACACACTGATGACATGCCAGTGTGTGCCCAAAATCCCAACAGGAGAGAGAAATGCAAGAGAAAAATTGTAGGATGACCATCCCCCGTGATGGGGTGCTTTCACACTCCCTCTGGTAAATTTTTCCAAGGTAGGTCCAGCTGTCCGCGGTGGTGTGTGCCTATAATTCCAGCCACTCAGGGAGCTGAGGCAGGAGGACCACAAGTCTGAGTTAGCCTGGGCAATGCAGCAAGATCTGTCAAAAAATAAGAAAGAAGAGAGAAACGGTAGGTCCATAGCCTTTCCTCAGAACGGTGCTCTCCAACACACCAACAAAATACAACAGAAGTGGCCCTGGGCTGGTTTCTTAGCTCAGATCTTGACAGAATGATGACTTTCGCTTCCTGCTTCTTTGGCTACTCACTCTTAACCCGGCTGCAACACCTACCATAAGGAAGGCCGAGCTGGTCAGCATGAGAAACTCCAGGAGAGACCGAGTGGAAGGGACCCAGACCACAGCCTAAGTGAGCTCCCAGCCTGGCCAGCCTCAGCCGTCAGACCTGTGAGGGAAAATGCCTCCAGATGACTCTAGCCCCCAACCATCAAGTCACCCTAGTCTTCAAATCTTGCTACCTGAACGGCCCACATCGTGGAGCAGGGACAAGATACCCCCAGAGTGCCCTCTTATCTAAATTCCTGACCCACAGAAGTGATGAGCACAGTGAAATGGGGTTTTACACCGCACAGTTTTTGGAATGGTTTGCCGGATAGCAGTAGGTAACTGGGACAGGGATGTCTCTGGGTAAGAGGCAAGATGGGGAAGGAGGGGTGGCGGGAAGCAGGCCAGGCTGTTCTTTCTGACAGCAATCACTTGGCATCTGACTAGAATCCTAGAGGGCAGGGACTGCTTGGCTTTTAGGCACAGAAGCCCTGGCCATGCCAAGCCAGAGCAAGAGAAGAGTCAGAGATTCTGTTGGGGTAATGCCACGCAGAGCGATGCAGTAGGAAGTACCCCATACTAGCAAAAGACAGGGCTGCTGGCCTACGTCCGGCATGACCTGTGACTCACACTGGAAGCAGTGGGCCTCGGAAAAGAGAGGCTCATCTGTCCTGCAGGTGGGAGGGTCTGGCCTCTGTGCCCCCCGAGCACAGAAGCTGATGTTCAGACTCTCATCTCAACTCCACATTCTATCAAAGGGCAAGAGGCTGAGTCAGAGGGAAACCGAAGGCTATGATGGACACAGAGCGGAGGGGGAGAGAAAAAGGAAGAGGCGGATGTGGAGGGGCTCCCTGAGGACCTTTCTAGGCTGACAGGGAAGGGACTAAGAAGCCACTGAGGAAACACAGAGAACTGCTTTACCCTGTCCTTTGGACCAGACACGTGGGCTTGTTAATCTACAGAAAGGTACCTCCTCACCTTCTGTCAGTGGTATAACCATTACTATTGTGATTATTATTCATTTAGAGGATACGGAGCACTCATTAGAGATGAGCATTGTACTTCATTACGTCACCTAATTCTCACAGCAATCCCATGTCGTTATCCTCATTTCACAGACAAAGACAGGCCTCGAAGGATCTGTGCACGAAGCAACTGTAGATTCAGAAACAGCCCCCGGGCTCCATTCCCAGTATCTACGTCCTTTGCAATGTGATTTTGCTACTCCTCCTATGAAGGGGCAGAGATTGTTTCCCTATCCTTTGAGTCCGGGCTGTCCTGTAACCGTCATTGTCAATAATATGGTGGAAGTGGCGTTGTAGGAATTCTGAGCCAAGGCCACAAGGCCACGCAGCTTTCGCTTGACCTCCTAGAGCTCCATGCAGCCACTGTGTGAACATGCCCAAGCAAGCCTGCTGGAGGGTGAGACCATGTGGGCCTGTCCTCAGCCACCAAGCCCTCCCGTTAAGAACAACTAAGCCCAGCATGATGGAAGAAGCGCCCTCCTGAGTGTAGGTTACAGAGCTGTGAACTGAATACTCAGCTGCTGTCTGAAGTTACTACATGTTGAGATGGTATACTAGCTGAGACACCTTTGTGCCTATTGGCCACCAGAAAAGGGGGGAGAGGGGCTGGTTTCAGGGGAGGCTGACAAGTTACACCTCACTGTCCCGATGGAGACTTGCCCTCTGAGGTCGGGAGGCTTGCAGTTGGCCTCCATGGATGGACGGAGCTAGCATGGAAGTCCAGGAGCCAGCCCGGCCTCAGTGGAGTTGCCCATGCGGGGGTTTCAAAGAGCTGGCTGGGGGAACCAGCAGTTAGTGTAATGGCTATGTCGCTGGACTCCCATGTAGTCAACCGCGGTTCGCATCCCAGACCCGGTAGCTTAAAACTCACACCGGGCACGTGTGTGTGTGCGCCCAAGATCCCGAGAGGAGAATGGAGGAGAAGGGATTGCGGCATGGCCATCCCCCCTGGGGGGTGATTTCTCGCTTTCTGTCTCTATGTCTCTCTCTGTCTTTCTGG
>NW_006160045.1:7708542-7734881 GCF_000334495.1 Tupaia belangeri chinensis
TGAGCAAAAATCTCCACAAAAAAAAAAAAAAAAAAAAAGAGTTGGCTGGGGACAGCTTTGGTGCCAGCCTGGCTGCAGGTGACTAAGCCAAGGGGAGCTCTCAGGGGGAGGCTGCATAAGCGGTGCTGTCTGAGCTGCAGCCCCCAGGGAGGGAGGGCAGGCAGTAGCTGGGTGGGCTGCAGTTAGAAACGGAAAGGAAAACACGCCAGGTGCCAGGCGCATGCCCCACGTGGAGACACGGAGGAAGAGGGATGGTGCCGTCACCATGCTCCACGGTGTGGGGCGTGGGGAGAGTGTTCTCCCTCTCCGTCTATGTCTCTGTCTCTGAAGAACACACATGCCCTCTGGTAATTTTTTTTTCTAAAGGAACATTTCAGTGGCTTCCCAGAGAAGCTGTGGCAGCTGCAGAGGGAACACGATACTCCTGAGGGCTCTGGCCACAGTAAGTGCTGGCGGCCAGCTGAGACGGGGAGCCTCTCAGTGTCAGAAGCTGGCCAGGTCTGCTCAGAATGGAACCAGCAGAGAGGGTGGTGAGCGCCCTGGCAACGGCTGCCCCTCAGAGTGCCGGCTTCCTGCGCACTCTCTTCTCAGCCCTCCTGGCTGGTTTCTAATTCTTCTCCAGTCCACTGACTGGCTGTCTATCCCCATCGCCTCCCCTTGCCCTCCCCACTGAGCACTCCGACTCTGCGCCAGGCGGTTCCACGAGCAGCCCACTCTCTGCCCCCAAGCTGCCCACGCACCTCGGAGCAGCCCTGTATTATCTGCACCTAGATCTGCTCTCTGCCAGCCTCGTCTGGCTCATCTCTGAGGCCCCTACAAAACCTGAAAGGATAATTGTCACATAGAAAGGACACATTAAGTATCCGATGGACCTAACTGGTAAATCTTAATAAATACTAAATAAAAGCATCTCCTGGTTCTCAGTCATGCCAGTCACTACCTGGGGAACAATGTGTATCTTCAGAAAGAACAAAAAAACAGCCAACAGGACCTGGTCTGGGGAACTGGCACCATCCCAGATGGGTCGTCAGTGGTCCCTCATGTGGCCTTTCGCAACACAGTGAGTGGCAGGATGTGATTATTTCACCACCCACCAAGGTACGGAGAGGAAATACACCTTTCTCCAGGGACACAGATAACTGCTCACCAAGGATGAAGACACGCACGAACCACATCTCGGGTAGTTCTCGTGAAGTCTGTGAAGCTGTCTGAGTGTGTGTGTATATAAAATCTTTGTATCCGGAGAAAGGCCCATCTCCGCAGGAAAGGAAAAAGCAAGATTTACTGAGCACCTACTAAATGCCAGGCACAGAATAAGGAGGGTTGCCTCAAAGAATACAGGACACCTAGTTAATTTTGAATTCAGATAAATAAGGAATCATCTTTTAGTAAAAGTATGTCTCAAATATTGTATGGGATATACTCATACTAAAATATAATTGTCTGAAATTCAAGTTCAATATTTTAATATGTTTGTCTGAAATTGAAATTACACTGGCACCTTCTATTTTTATATTCATTTTTATTTTCCTCGCAACCACAAGGGTACTTCATATGTGCTCATCTCTGCACACTCACTGGGAATCTACTATGTGGTCACTACCATACTTTTAAAACTTTAAGAACAGGGCTAGCAGGTGGCCTGGTGGTTAGGGCACTGGATTCCCACATGGCCAACCACGGCCATGGACTTGGTGGCTTGGTTTCTCATTTTCTATCTCTCTCTCTCTGTATCTGGTGTAATAATAATAATAACAAATAAAATTAAATAAGCCTAAAAATAAATTAAAATTTAAAAAATAAAACTTTAAAAAGTTGCCAGAAATGGCATCATTTAATCTTCTCAACAACTCTGTAGGTACATATAATAACCCCTTATAGGAGACCAGCAGATGGTATAATGGTTACATTGCTGAACTCCCATGTAGTCGACCACAGTTCGAGTCCTGGACCCAGCGGCGTAAAACACACTGGGCGCACGTGCAGGCATGCCCAAAATCTCAAAAAGAGAATGGAGGAGAAGGGATTGAGACATGGCCATCCCCCCCAGGGGTGATTTCTTGCTTTCTGTCTCTCTGTCTCTATCTCTGGTGAGTGAACACTCCCTATAGCAAAAATCTCTCTCTAAAAAAAAAAAAAAGATAATACCCTCCTATAGCTGAAATAACCTCCTACGGGTGAGAAGGCTGAGGTTCAGAGTGTTAATAACATGGCCGTGTTCACATCTCAGAAGAGATAAGACTGTAACTCCAACCACGTTTTTCTGCTACACCACATCACCTGAACTATGGGAAGTGTTAATATTTAAATAAAGAATATGAATTTGAAGACAGATGAATTTAATCCTGGTAAAAAACAAAGAGGCAGAATCTACCAACACCCCCACTAACATCTCCAAAATCAGGGTCCAGATCTCATTTATCTTTGTGTCCCAGACTTGGTATGCAGGTCACTAACCAACCAACTATTCCTCCATTCAATAAATATCCCCTGCTGTCTGATTGTGGAGACTGGGAATTGTCCCCAGATTGCTTCTCCTTTACTTCTGGCCACCTGGCCATCCATCAAGAAACAACATTTCCCAGCCTCCTCTGCATCCAGGAGAGGCTGAGGGACTGTTTGGCCTAATGGGCTATGAGCAAAAATGATGTATGTGCAGAATTTCTGGGTCATCCCTAAATTAAATCTGTTTTCCTGGACTTTTACTCTTTTCCTTTCCTATGGGCTAAAAAGCAGATATGACTATTATCCAACTTCAACCATGGGGACCTGAATGGCACCTTGTACCTTGGCCAAGCCTAGGTAAAAAACATTCACCAAGATGATTCAAATAGATGACCTCTTTGAACAGCCCTCCAGCCTGGCACAGCCTGGTTGCCTGATGAGAAAGAAAGGACTTCAAATACATTTAAGCACTGTGCTTTGGTCTCTTTGTTATAGCAGCAAGCCTTTACTCAAACTCATGGAGCTACCATACACCAGACACTGTGCTGGGCAGTGGGTGAACGATGATAGCCAGGACACAGGCCCCTGCAGATTAGTGGTGGCGACAAACTTGTATTTGTAAGTCAGTATAACATGGCCACGAGATGAGGCGACACAGGGAGTGATGGGGGCACAAGAGGGCACTTGACCCAGGCCTAAGAAACAAGGGTGGCCTTCCTGGAGGAGAGGGAGACCTCAGGGCAAGTATGGAATCTAGAAAGGAGGAAGAACAGCAGACAGACAGAACGGGATCCATACCAGAGAATATGACACTTTAGGGTCATGTCTTGTCCTGCTCTATCACCCCCCAGACTTTCCTCTCCTGGCCTCTCGAAGTCCCCCCTCCACTCAGAATGCACATGAATGGAAAGTTCTTTGTCCAGCCTAGGTCTCTCCTCGAAGCTCCAGGTCAGGTTGACAATGGCCTACTTGACATCTTCTTGGATGTTTTAAAACTCTCAAACGTGTAAAAAAGGGAACTCATGACCCTGTACCCCACTACTCAGAGATGGACACCTCACTCATTAGCCGCACTAGCCAGATCGCAGGAGTCGCCCCAGCTCCTCCCACCACAGCCCATCTGTGACCAAATCTGCCCTTTACTTCTAGGTGTCCTTCCACCGGCCCCTCTGCTCTGTCTGCACTAGCACCGCCTCTGAGCTCCGGTTCCATCAGCCTGCCTAGGCTACAGCCCCGACAGGGCTTCCGCATCTCCGCTGACACCTGCAAGATGCAGATACGATTGGGCTTAAAACCCGTCCGTGGCTCCCCACTGCCCCTGGGATAAAGGTAAAGGCCTCACAGAGAAAGTCCCTCACCTGCCCCACTTCCCTGCACGGTCTCTCAGCAGACATGGCTTCCCAGGAGAAGCGCTCTGTGGCCCCTCAGTCTCATAGCGCTGGATGCCTCTCCTTCCCGGAGCTCCTAGTGATCGCCACTTACAGGTGGGATGATCTGATTCAATGTCTGTCTCTTTCAAGAGACGGCAAGTGCTGTGTGGACAGGGACGTGTAGGTTTTCACTGATGCCGCTGCACCCCTGGCATCCAGTCTGGCCCCCGTGCTGAACTGAACAAAGGCTGAGCTTACGTGTCTGCAGTGGCCTTCCCTTATTGGGACAGGCTGCCATCTGGCCCACTGTCCCCAGTCCTATCAGCCCGGCATCCCTCCATCACTCGGCCTCATGCTGGCCTCCCTCCAACCTGTTGCCAGGACAGTTCATTTGCCAAAGGAACACTGTGAGATTGGAATATCACCGTTTCCTCCAATAGTCAGTAAATGTCATATAACTCTAGCAGCAGACCCAGAAAAATGGGTTGGGATGGGACGGGCAGGAACCCACCATCCGTAGAGGTGAAGTGGATAACACTTAGGGATGACCAGACGATGCAGCAAGCAGGGTCCGAGCCTCACTGGAATAGAAAGTGCAGCATGCACACTCACTTCTTGCATTATTGCCTTTAGCTCCCTGAGATTCTCTCAAAATGCAGGCTTATTTGCAGCTAAGTCCCTAATACTTCAGTGCAACTTCATTTTATTCCATTGCTGGAAAGAGAAATCAGTAAAAGGAAACACTGGAGTAGGAGGGACAGCTGAACAAGACGCAGAGATGGGAGGGATGGGGCCTTCCGGGGACCCGCTCTGCCCACCATCTCTGCCCAGAGAAGCAGCCGCTGCAGGGGAGGCTGTAGGATTCCGAAGTGGCCCTGCATTTGAGTCAGACTTCCTCACAGGTGGGACTCTTGGAAGTTGGAGAGAAGTTCTGCCTTGGCACCTGTCCGGTCAGCACCTGGGGGGTGTGGGAGGCAGGAAGGAGAACAAGCCCTGCTCCATATCTCCAAGGATGTGTTCCTGGACAGCTGCACCCCTGCCCCACTCCACGCTCACCTCCTCCACTGCAGGGCAGAAGCAGCAGAAGGAGGAGACACCGCTCAGAAAGGGCTGCCTTTTAAAAAGGGAGCTAAAATGTCACAAGAGGAGTTCAGGCTAATATTTTGTAAAGAAAAGTGAGAAAGTATGTGAAGGCAAGATGGCAAGACATGTTGGGAAGGTGGCAGACAGTCGTGGCATTTTAACTTTTTTTAAAGACAAGGTCTCACCAGGTGGAGCTCCTCGGGCCTCAGCCTCCCGAGGCATCAGGACTACAGGAGCGCACTGCTGTGCCACCGCGCTGGCTTGTAGACAGGACTGGGAAGCCAACTCGGTCTTCCTTGTGGTCTCAGCCTGTCCAGCAGCAGCGTCTGAACAGCCAAAATCAGCCTGCACCGGACAAGGCCCAGGGTCCTGAGCCAGAATCCCCAGCATCACCCAGTGTGGGACGGGGTTGCCCAAGCTGTGGGGGCTGCCCAAGGAGGGGAGGGTCTGAGGCTGCTTCTTGCTCTAGCTGTCTCATTTCAAGGAAAGGGGTATGGCTGCATTTGAGAAAAGGAGATGAGGGCAGAGGACAGGCCAGGGGCAGTGCCAGAGGATGGGGCCAGGTCCCCTTGCTTGCCTGGGAGGTCTTGTGGGGAAGAAAAGGTGACTGTCCAAGTCTGGATGTCTCCTCCGCAGCCTCTGCCTCCTTCACGGCTGGAGGAGTATCCTCCTTAGGGGACCCCCCCCCGCCCGCAGAGAGCAGCACATTTGTTAGAGGGCACACTGGCAGGCAGCCCCAAAGATCAGAGCCTGGAGTAAGCCTCGGAAAGCACTGGGTGCTCACGGAAGATGTGGCTGCCCACTGCTCCTAACCCTCTCAGCTGCACTCAGCTCTCCTGAGGATGGACTGTCCTAGGGCCCCAGAGGGACTCTCAGTTTCCCCTGGCAACGAAGGGCACCTTGGGGTAAGGACCTCCCCCACCGCCAGCACTTGGCGTGTGCACGTGCACGCACGTGTGTATGTATGTGTGTGTGTGAGTAACCACTATTGAGTGCAAACTGTTGCGGTGCTGGGGAGGGTGGCTTTGCCATAGCCTTTGAGACTCCCTGAGGCTTCATCCCCAATTTTCTATGTGGCCTTGAGCCATCGTGGATTTCCAGACCCTAGTTTGATGTTTGCATCCCTATTTTCTAGAATTAGTTCCCAGGGCCACAATGAGGACAACTCCTGGATGGAGGGTCATCCCAAGAAGAAGCGACATTCCTTCCCCTGCCCAGACAGTGAGCCCTTCAGGGCAATGCAGCTGACTGAAAGGTCAGAACAGCAACCCTGATCCCAGGCTGCTTGGGTTTGAGTCCCAGTGGTGCCACTTACTACCTGTGCAACTGTGGATGAGCTACTGAACCTCCCCTTGCCTTGTTTCTTCACCTGAACACGACAGTAATAATGCCTAACTCTCGGTGTCACTGTGAGCATGACAGGAGGTGTCCCATGTTTATAACAGCGGCAGCACCCACTGAGCCTGAGACAAGTGTGTGCACGGCCACTGCTGCTTTGGGGAACGGGGCTGCACTTTACTCTGTACACTGCCCACAATGCTGCAATGCCTGGCACGTGGCAGGCCTTTGATAAGAGTTTATTAAATGAACAGAGCCCCAAAGAAGCAACAGCCAAGGCCCAAAGAGCTGCCCGTCTACAGAACTAGCCAAGTTAGTGTGTGGGTTTCTGCTGCCTGTCCTCTGGCAGTTGCCACGGCCTGGGCAAGGGGGGATGAGTGTTTAATGGGGACAGAGTGTCTGTCTGGGACAATGAAATCTAGAGATACACAGTAGTGATAGTTGCACAATACTATCCACTTATTTCATGCCACTGGAATATACAGTTAAAATACAAATTTTATGTACATTTTAACACAATTTTTAAAAGAGGTTTTTGCCATAAGGTATGTGTGCTCACTGGAGAGAGAGACAGAGACAGTGAGAGGAAAAGTAAGAAATCACCCATCAGGGGAGATGGCCATGCCACAATCCTTTCTCCTCCATTCTCCTCCTGTGATCTTGGGCACGTACTCACACATGCCCAGTGTGAGTTCAAGCCACCAGGTCCAGGACTCGAACAATGGTCAACCATGTGGGAGTTCGGTGGTGTAACCACTACGCCATCTGCTGGACCTTTAACACAATGTTTTTAAATGTCCTTTGGGGGTGCCAGCAGGTGGCATGGTGGTTAAAGCGTTGTACTCACACATGGCTAACTGCAGTTTGAATCCTGGGCCAAGTGTCTTAAAAATCACACCAGACATGTGTGTGTGCATGCCCAAAATCCCAGGAGAGGAATGGAGGAAAAGGGACTGTGGTTGGCCATCTGCCCTGGGGAGTGATTTCTCACTTTCTCTGTCTCTGTCTCTCTCTCCTGCGAGCATACACACACCATAGCAAAAAACCTTAAGAAAAAAAAAAAAAAAAAACCTTTGGATGCCTCCAAACTCACTAGTCATCGGAAACCTTTAGCAAGAGGTGGTCTCTCCATGACGTGCACACCCCAACACCAGCCACTGAGGAGCCTTGAGAGAAAGCCTTCTCTCCGTGACTGAATTGGTGTATGGGGAGAATCCCGTCTTCCTCCCTGACCTAAATGCCAAGATGATTAAAGAGGCCCAATCCAAAGGGAGGTCGTGTGTGAAGGCCAGAATCCAGGCTACTGGCCTTCGGGGAACTCTGGGAGCTCCGTAACACGCTGCCTGCCCACGGCTGGCCCAGCACCTCCTCCCTCGAGCTCGGCTCTTGCAGCCACCCCGCCGGCAGCTCAGGGGAACATGTGTCACTCCCCGTAATGAGGTGCTTCTGAGACCCGGAGTAAGGACAGACCATCAATCCACCTGCCAGGGAGCAGCCGGAAGCGAAGTCGTGTTCCTCTCTGGTGATCCCCGCCTGATTAGTGAGCCAAGGAGAGAATTACAGGGTCAGACAGAGCAGCTTCTGCCGTGATGGATTTCTCAGAGAGAACTCATTAGGTGGCGGGAGATGTAACTCAGGCTTTGCAACCGGGGCAGTACATTCTCTTTGTGGTAGTCTAAACAAGCAGAAAAATGACGCAGGTGGCAATCCGGGAGACAGGGAGGGCGGGACTGGGCCTCGGAGAGTGCCAACGAGGCTCTGGGAGAAACTCACTCTCAGACATTGCCTATTAGGGCAAGAAGGCTGCCGATGCGGAGGGCTGCGTGCGTATTAGGTTAGGGTTCCCCTTGATCTTGTGATAGTTCAGACTCACCTCAGCAGACTCCTGACACACCTAAAAGGGACCGCAGTTCTTGCAGAAGTAAGAGGGGTGATTTTTTCCTTCTCTGAAATCACTCTTTGGAATACCTCGTCCTCTGAGAGACACCAAGAAGTACCCTCATGTTTCCCTGGCCAGATACAGAAAGAAAAATACTGTGCCATCTCACTATAGGTGGAATCTTAAAAAGTCAAATACAGGGTCCAGCAGGTAGCATAGAGGTTAAGCCAACTGGATTCCACATAGCCAACTCCGTGGATCGAGTCCTGGGCCTGGTGTCTTGAAAAACATGCCAGGCACATGCATGGCCAAAAATCCCAAGAAGAAAATGGGATACAATTTCTCACTTTCCCTCTGTGTCTCTCTCTAGCAAGTGCATACACCCTGAAACAAAAATGACCCGGGTGAAATGGGGAGGCGTTGGTCGAAAGTGTGAAGTTACAACTAGGCAGAAGGAACGTGTCTAGAGATCCGATGTGTATAGCATGACGACTCTAATGAATAATACTGCATTGTATGCTAGGGATTTGCCGAGAGTAGATTATAGGTGCTTTCGCCAGAAAAAAAAATGATATCTATGCAACAAAATGGATATGTTGCTTTACTTGACTATAGTAATCATTTCACCATGTATATGTCGATCAACATATGATGCAGAATACCTGAAATATATATGATTTTTACTAAAGAGTAATACTAATTCATTAAAAGCCATCTTTTCCCTGAAGTTGCTACATTAAAAAACACGGAGCACCTGGAAGCCACTGTGGTGCACGAGCCCAGCTCACAATCAAGTCCCATGGAGGGAAGGAAGTGGGGCTGAGAACTGGGAGACACCGAGCCCCTGGGACATCATCGAGTGGTCAGATCTGGCAAGGCTTGACACTAACTGTACTCCTGGAGCTTACAGTTCTATGAATCAATGCAAATTCCCTCATCTGCTCAAACCAGTTGAGTTCGTTTCCTGGACACTTCTTTTAATCAAAGGAGTCGTGACTAACCCACTGCCATCTGTTGCAAGAGCTCGTCTGCATTGCCTCGCTCTGGCAACACGCCTGTGACGCGGGGACTGTGAACATCACGTTCATTGAACCTGAAGCACGAACAGCTTAACTGACCTGGCCAAGGCTGGAAAGGGCAGAGCCAGGGATGCCGGCTGGACACGCCATTCTGGAAAAGGCGTGCCTTATAGTAACTCACCTTCGCAGGGATCATTGTATGAAAATTGCCTACATAGCACGCCTGCAAGTGCTGGACTGACGCTGTATTAAAACAACAACCAGGGTCAGCCCTATTGCACAATAGTTAAGTGTCATGCACTGGGAGCTGGATCCCACATGGTCCACCATGGTTTGAATCCCAGCCCGAGCAGCCTAAAAAGCACATTAGGAATTTTGTGTATGTGTCCAAAATCTTGACAGGATACAAAAAGGGAGGAAAAGGGATTGCGGTACGATCAAGCCCTACTAATGGGTACTTTCTCTCTCTGACAAATACACGTGCCCTCTAACAATTAAAAATAAAATTTTTGGAGAGATTTTTGCTATAGGGCACATACACTTGCCAGAGAGACAAAAAGTGAGAAATAACCCCCGCCCCCATCCCAAGGGGTAGCCACCCTGCAATCTCTTCTCTCAGGATTTTTTTTTTTTTTTTTGAGAGAGATTTTTGCTATAGGGCACATACGCTTGCCAGAAAGTGAGAAATCACCCCCCCAGGGGGGATGGCCATGCCGCAATCCCTTCTCCTCCATTCTCCTCTCGGGATCTTGGGCACGCGCACACTTCTGGCATGAGTTTAAGTCACCGGGTCTGGGACTCGAACTGCGCTCAACTACATGGGAGTCCAGTGACATAGCCATTATGCCAACTGCTAGTCCCTCCTCTCAGGATTTTGGGTATACATGCACACACACTCGGTGTGAGTTTCAAGCCACCGGGTCCATGACTCAAACCATGGTCAACCATGTAGGAGTCCAGTGCCTTAACCACTATGCCACCTACTGTCCCCCACAATGTTTGTTTATATTAATTAATTAATTATTTTTTTAAAAGCAAACACAACTAGCCAAACTCCATAACCAGCAACAGGCTCAGGACTCAAGCATGACGTCCATCTTCACTGCTCCTCCTGGGGCACCAGACATGACCTCCACTCTGCTTTGCTGTGGGATGAGAAGAGGTGAGAGGAGGGAGGTAGGGTCACCTCACACTGCTTAGGGATCAGCATCAGGGGGTGTGAGCTCTGCCACCATATGCCCTGGGAGAGTCCCCTTGATGTCCATGTTGACAAAATGAGAGGTTTGGACCGCAGGTTGCCCAAAGTCCTTTCCAGCTCTAACTGTCGGGGATCCTACCCCTGTGAAATAGGAGGAAGCCATTTTGGCAGAAGTATTACCACAGACCCCACAACTTTCCTGCTCAATGCCACTCAGAGGGCATTTAGCTGGGGTGCTTTCCCCAGGCACAGCAGCCGGAGTACTTGGGGCACAGGAACTGTGGGTATTCAGGAGGCTTTCCTGGCCAGCCTAGGCTTTCCTCCAGCTCCCCGGAGTCCCCGCCTTCTGGAAGGGATTGCACACAGCTGCTCACCTCTGGCCCTGTCGCCTGCTCATGGCAGACCAACCAGCTCTGCTTTCTGTCTCCTTGAGGTACTGGCCACATAGGATTGGCAGCCTCTTCCACCATGGGCTTCTCCATTTTCACTGAAGTCCAACTTCCTGAGACTACCATCGCAGATCCAGGATTTAGTCGGGTGCCTACCACATCTTGGGTACTTACTACATAGTTATTGAAAGATGTTAGTGAATGTAGTAGACAATAAGAAGATAGATTGAAGAAAAAAAAAAAAAAAAAAAAAAAAAAAAACAAGAATCTCAGAGTCAAGGGCTCTCATCCCAGGTCACATTACATTTCCGTGACCTCAGCCTGGGACACTTGTGCTGTGAATGCCCTGCTGAGGAGGAAGGTGACAAGACAGGCTTCTTAGATGCCATAGTTGACCTGTCCTCATAATAACTATGTCATCGTCACGCCCTCTCATACTTATCGACTATACCCGTGGCTGCCTCTCTGTTTTGTCTCGCTGTCCATTGTCTGACAAGGCAGGTTCTTAAGCAATTTTGGTTAACAGGCCTCTAAGCACTCAGAAGTGCAAAGTAGGAGAATAGAGATGAGAAGTCTTAAAGGATAAACAAAAGTCCTAAGGGGTCCACAAGTGTACGGGTTCCATGAACTAGGACTTAAAAATACTACGTCTTGGCACCAGAAGATGGTATAGTGGTTATGTCACTGGACTCGCACATGGCCAACCATGGTTTGAGTGCTGAACCCAGCGACTTAAAAACCACACCAGGCGTGAGTATGCATGCCCAAGATCCCAAGAGGAGAATGGAGGAGCAGGGACTGCAGCACGGCCATCTCCCCCGGGAGGTGATTTCTTATTTTCCCTCTCACTGTCTCTGTCTCTCTCTCTTCGATGAGTGCATGCACCCTATGGTAAAAAATCTCTTAAAAGAAATACTGCAGGGACCAGCAGGTGGCATGGTGGTTAAGACGCTGGACATGCCCACATGGCTGACCACGGTTCGAGCCCCAGACCTGGTGGCTTGCCTTCTCACTTTCTCTCTCTCTCTCCCTGGTCAAATTAAAATAAATGAATGAATAAATAAAATTAAATAAAAAACAATTATTTATTTTAAAAATACTGCATATTAATTTTCACTACCTCTAATTCAATTTTAGCATTTTCTTTCATTGCAAAGGTCAGCAACAACCACAAGAATTGTAGCATAGCTTGGGCCTTGTCACGAATAGAAATCACAGATATTTTCGTACCTTACTACAGTTGAAAAGTTGGTTTCTTAAACTACCTTGACACTAATAACTATTTTAAAGTTACAGTACTTATTAGACCTGCTACTGTATTTTATTTAAAGTATTAACACAGAAGCAGTTCTTCTATATACAAATTTGTCTTTTAAAATATCTTGATAACTGTTTTTCAGAATCGCTTTTTTTTTTGTGAGTGTATTTATCAAATGAATTTAAAAGTGCACTTAAAGAAAAACATACTCTAAGAAAGGATCTAAGGCTTTCCCAGGTTGTTTAAGGGTCCAAATGACACCAAAACAAGATTAAAAACCTCTGGATTAAGGTCTCTAATATTTCCTCCTGGGTTTCAAACCCCCCTCACCCCGTTCTGTCTGCTCACTTCTTGAATTTGAAGGACGAAAGGAAGGCCCTCTGGCTGGATGTGGGAAGGAGGAGCCCTCTGCGTGAGGCTCAGTGGAGAAGCGATGCCCTGGTCTCCGTGGGGCAGGCGATTTTCTCAGCCAGGTGCCCCCTAGTACACACCAATGGCGACTGCATCTGTTCAGGGTTTGGAATTTTTCCACCTGTTGGAGAAGCCATGCTCAGATGCTCCTCTCCCACTCTGTGTATTGTGTGTGTGTGTGTGAGAGAGAGAGAGTGTGTGTGTGTGTGTGTTTACATGGTGCTATGGGCACCGGGCAGCGCTGGATGTTCTGACACCGCCAGTGTGTTTTGGATGAGCCCTGTTGCTAAGAAACAAGTCCCAGATGTATCTTTAAGCACACAGCTCCATAAAAGCACATTCCTCCTCACTCAACTCCATCGCCTCTTTTCCTGGGCCGCTGAGGTTATACCAACAGCTATTTTCCAGAGGCCACATTTTGAGCATCTAGGAAAAGCCAATGAACGGTTCCAGTTATGTAGAGGAGCCATATTCAGAGCTCTGGGTGCTGGCTTTGGGCGGAGAAGAGGGCACTCTTCAGCCAAAGCTACCTGCAAATGTGGAGCAGGTGGCTTGTTAAAAAAAGAGGTGGAGGGAGGGGGCTCTGGAAAGAAGCAGGGCTCAGGCCCCAGCCCAGAGGCTGAGAAGGACCCCAATGTGCACATTAACAAGCAAAAGCAAATGCCTTTACAAAGGAGAGAGAAGAAGGACACAGAGTGAGGACTGCTCCTCAGCCATTCCCCTAACTGGTCAGTCTGTTCAAAATGACTGAGCACCTGCTAGGGGCTGGATATCTTGGAGTGCAGGGATGAGCAGGGACCCATCCTGGTGCAACAGGCCCCAGTCTAGCAGCTCTGCTGGTTCACACAGCCCTGGGCCTCTCAGAGTTAGAAGGACAGGACTGACTTCACCCCAGCCAAATTCTAAGAATAACAGGAACAACAGTATCTAATCGTCATGATGTGCAAAGCACCATTCTAAGACTGCATATGTACTAGTTCATCTCATCGTCAAGAGAGCTCTGTAGTGAGAGCGTGGTGGCACCCGCCCTATGGCAAGAGACCCCTGTAGTGAATACTATCATTATTCCCATTCTGCGGATGAAGAAACTGAGGCATGGAGAGGCTAAGCCACTTGCTCAAGGTCACACAGTTATGCGGCACAGTGGGATCCAGGAAGCATTCCATCAGGAAACAAAGTAGGAGATATACCCAGAGAAGAGTGACCAGGATGCGAGGGAACACATGTATACATGCACATACGCATTTTGGGTCTTGACTTTCATCATCAAATGCCCTATTGCTGGGGAACCCACAGGGACCTCTCCCTCCCAGGACCCCCCTGTCTGGGCAGCATGGCAGGTGCTTCTGCTTCTCGTTGCTCCCCAGAGAAAGAAATAGGCCATCCTCCTTCCACGCAGGAAGAGCAAGGACTGGGCCTGCGTCTCTTGTGCTACGGAGCATCTCAGGGTCCCAGGGAGGGCAGCACCCCTGGGGCAGAGCTCCCCATTGCATTTTACACTGTGGGCCTCAGCGCAAGGGCCCAGGGGTGTGCAGCAACTCCCACAGCTACCAGGCCAGTGGCCGCCAGAGTGGGCAGCAGGGCCCCAGTCCTGGGGCGGTGCCAATACTGTGCAGCAGCTCCTTCCGCTCCTCCTCGCCGCCCACCAGCCCCAGCCAAGCTGCCTGCTACTGATGCTTTCATTTTTTTCAGAATTAAATGTGTGTTGAGGGAAGAGGCTAGAACTGCGCTGCAGTACTTTGGTCCTAATTCCCATTCTGGATGGGCCGAGAGTCATGTTCCTGCAGCTGTCTCTGCCAAATTTCTCTGGGCTATTTTAGGGCAAACAAGCAATGCTCATGAAGCCCTCTGAGCAGCCTTGGCATGTCCCGAACAAGTTGCCCCGCCCAGGAATATGCTCAGGTCCCAGGCAGGAAAGCCACCACCAGCCAACATGCTAGCTTCTGCACACTGAGCCTTATGGTGGGACTTCCAGCCCGCAGCGCCCTAGTCTCACTACCCTGGAGCAAATCACAGGTTGGCTATCACCAGTCTGCAGACCCGACAGTGCCCTGACCTCTTCTCCTGGTGTGAAGGCTGAGGCCAGCCAGACGTAGCAGGGTGGGGATCTGTGTCTTGTCTAACTCAGCAAACTGCAGACCATGCACTTGTCCTAGGCACATACAAGACACCAGCATGTAGGCTCACATGTGCACACGCCAGACCTGCACACACCTGTCCCGGGCCAGCATGCAGGCTTGCACATGCACATGTCAGATCTGCACACTCCTGTCCCGGCCTTCTTGGGTTTGGCTTCCAAGGGGCAGAGATCAGCCCTGGGTCAGACAGTCTGGTACATCCTCGTCTGGGTGGCCCTGCTTGCATTTCCAGCACTAAATAAATAATAACAGTCAACACAATGACTTTCTAGTAATTCATAATTCCTTATGACTCATAATTCTGTATGATTCAAACCCCTTGGCTGTGCCCAGGTGCTCAATTAAGCAGCTCCTGGCACTGAATGTCTGACCTGCTCCCCGGTAAGCCCTCAGGAGAGTCGTCTCCTGCTGACATGCTCCCACTTTCAATCCCTGTACTTGTCATTTCTTCTCCAAAGTGTTTTTAGTTATTAAAACATTCTCCTTTAGTTGTCCTGTTCCTCCCTCAGTCTTTCTGTATAGCCCATACTCTGGGAAATAAAGGTTAGTGGTAAACATCACTGTTGCTGAGCCAAAACAAATGTCTGGCACCATTAATAAAAATAATGCCACTTGGTGATACTGAGAGCATCTACCTCTTCTAATTAAATCTGCCTGGCCTCGACCACTGGCAATCAAGATGGAAAAAAAGCAATTTCTTATTCAATATTTTCTTGTTATGTTTACTTCCTGTTACATTCCATTGCACATGTTCAGCATTTTAGCAGTACAAGGGATTTCAAAAGCTTGTGGAGAAATAGAATTAAAATAATGAGTTTACTTTTTCTGGGTGGGGTGGTCCTTTACCACCCATTGGCTAGCTCCAGAAGGTCTAATCCTCGAAGGCTTTTTTGTATTTGTTTTTTTTCTAGGGTTTTGCTATAGCCGCAGAAATTATACCTGGGCAGGGGGTGGGAACGGTTGGCGACATGCAATCCCTTCTCCTCAAGGCTCCTCTCAAGATCTTGGGCACCATGCACGTTGCACATGGCGTGATTTTATTATATTTAAGATTTTTATTTCTTCTTCTTATTATTCTTTAATTTGACCAGAGGCAGACAGAGATGGTGAGACAGGGAAAGCTAAAAAGCAAGCTGCCAGGTCCAGGACTTGAGCAGCAGTGGACCACATGGGAGTCAAGCGCCTTAACCACCATGCCAGCTGCCAACCTGTCCCCACTCCCGTGTGCTTTTCAAGCTGCAGGTCTGGGACTCTAACCACGCAGTTGGCCATGTACGATCCATCATCGTAACCTCCCCGCCGCTGCTGGCCCTCAAAGGCACTTTGAAAACAAAGTTTGGGAAGAGAGTCTAGGTCAAGACCACTGATTTAATAGAGCAGATGCCTGTGACCCACCAGCCCATGCGCCCGGGCGAGCAGGTCTCTTTCTCCCCGACCAGTCTACTTCTCAGAAGCCTCTCGTGTCAGTTGTGTTGGTTGGAGATCCAGGTCCCTGCCACACACAAATTCTTGGAATCTTATGTGCAACATTTGAGGGAACCAGTAATGGGGCAGCTGCCAAATCCACCACCTACTTTCCCCCAACACTCCATATCAACCTCAGCCTTCGATGTGCAAAAATCCCCACAAAAACCATGTTTATGGAAATTATATCGCCATGGCAACTGCAAAGGTCTCACAAGTATTTTTAAAATAGCAAATTAACAAAAACCACTTAGAAAAATCCAAAATCTGTTTCTTTGTGGGCATTAGTGATACAGATTTTAACAAATACAAAATATGTTTTATGATGATGACAAAAAAAAAAAAAACCCTCAGTAAAAAGGGCTCTAGACCCTGGATTAATTGGGGGCAGAGGGTTGAATGTGTGAAAGCAAAGTTTTATTTGTCTAATCAGAAGTCATGCTTTGCATTTATTCTGGAAAATGACACCAAGATCTTCTGATGCAGAAAAATGTGGGTAAGAGACCTGAATTGCTAAAATACTAATTTCTTGCTTTCTATTTTCACATCACTGATATTATTACCTTCCCCACTCTGCAAGACTATTCCATTTTTAACTCACAGGTTTTTAGCTGTTGCATAAGCTTCTGCCGCTGTGATTTAGCCTGGCTGAATCGCTATTATAAAACCTGCTTCTCAGAAGTCTTCTCACAAATCACACAGAAGGAGGAAAAACAGATCCAGAAGTACCCAACGATAACCTTTTTGCTTTTTAAAAATGTAATTGGTGTGGCTATCAAAGAGGATCCTTTTAAGTGGATGGTGCGCTAATTTTTAGTGTCTTTTGTTAAGACTTAAAATGTAATAGGCGTGTTTTGATGACTTGTCTCATAACAAGGAATCATTGAGGGCTTTAACAATCAAACAGGTTCTTTTTGTGAGTAGAGAAAAAAAGATCGAACCATGAAACATGATTTTTTGTTCTTTGACTGGTCTAGATCTCCAAAGGAGTGGCCAAAGAGGAGGAAGGGAAGGTGGGGGTGGGTGGAGGTGGTAGCAAAATGAAGGGTCTTAGGGAGTGGGGAGCACAGTAGACCGTGAGGGGAATTGTTTGCAGTATCTTCTGTTTATCGCATGAAGAACAGGAAAATGGGAATGGGAACTGCTGTTAAGTCTAAATACAAAAACCAGGCTGGTCAGACGATGCATCTTTCAAAACACAGGCTCTCCATGAAGGAGGAAGTGGCAACCTTAGGGGGCAGCAAGGCTTCCAGCCATCTGGGTTTCCTGAGAGGAGAGTGGGCAGAACCTCGGCAATGGTCTGGACAGGAGGGGGCATCCCAGAGCAGGTGCCAGGGGCCAGAACTGCCCAGGGAGGGGCCAGAGCTGGTAGAGAGTCAGACGCAGCATCTTTTGAAGTCCCTGCCCTCTCCCACTTTCCTGGCCCTGCCTTGCCCCTCATCCAGTCCCCTTGGAAGTATGGCATCTTCTGAGCACCAGGGGCCATTTGGAAGCTCGACACCCACACTTTTCAGATGGCAGGAAGTTCTGGCTCCACTTACTGGCCGTCCTGCTTCCAGGAAGACGGCTAGAAACCAGCTTCTTAAGGAAAACCAGGAGGGCCTCGGGAGGTTATTCAGGATCCCTGTCCAGCAAGGGGGCTGCAGAATGGAAGCCACAGTCACAGATAAGAAGCCAGGGGACAACAGGAGAGCCAACACCCCGGCCTCTCTCCTCCTCTCCCCAACCCCTGCCAATATCTTCCGAGGCCAAGACTCCTGGAAGGCAGAGGGCAAGAAAGTCAGGATGCAGGCCATAGAGGCCAATCTCCTCGGGTCCAGAGCAGGTCCCAGCAGGGCAAAGCATGGACGGGGAAGGAGATAAGGGAGTGGAGCTAACCAGCCCACCCTCCAAGCCTCCTCTCCTGCCCACCCCTGAAAGGGCAAGACTCCTCTCTCATTCAGGACATAAACACATAAGATTGGGCAGGTTGTGGTTCTGCCAGTCTCCTGATGACTACAGGGGGTGGGTGGGGAACTCCATGCAGACTATGAAATGCTGGATGGAAGTAGCCCTGGGAGACAGAGCCATTCACCTGGTCCCTTCCCTGGGTCTGCCTCCAAGGAGGGCTTTGACTGATATCCAAGCATACCTGAGCACCTACATCCTGCCCCAGGTTAGACTCAGCCCAGGTCCTCAGGGGAACTCACACAGAGAGATCTAGAACATCTTGCAGCATGAGTTATATTGGGCTCAGATGAGAAACTAAGAGGGCAGAAAACCACACCGTGGTCCCACCCACAAGTGGGCCCAAGCAATTACCAGACCCAGGCTTTTCTGTTTGCTTTCCATTTATCCTAAATCAATTCCTAAGCACTGAGAACCCTATTCTCAGGCTGTACCAGACTTAGAGTTCAGCCATAGATACTCAGACCCAAGACCACCCAAATCTTTTGGCCAAACCTGACCCATGAGCAAGAGTGCACTAGGGCCTCCATTCTTTTTGCCTTGAGCCTTGGAATTCCAGATATTTGGACCTAAGATGGTTATGTTTACTTTCTTCCCTCTGAGTCAGGCCAAGGGGTGGTTTCTGGAAGGATTCCACTTGTATGTTCAACCCACACGAGCAGCCAAGACTGAGGGGCAGCTCTCCCATGCCCTCTTGGCATGGCACAGTCATTGGTTATTGGCTTGAATAGGTTCCTTTGAGATCCGTGAATGATTCTTGGACTCCATACCGAGATGTCAAAAAAGAGGAATAACCAAGAATATAAAGACTTCTCTAAAATAGCTCTGCAGCAGTGGGAGCTGCTCCAGCTCTGGCTGAAGCATTCAGATTCCTGATCGGCCCCAAAGGAAGGCTGAAATGTAGCCTGTTTAGATCCAAAAGGCCACCGAAAGGAATCTGGTGGTGCACAGGCCCCAGCACCCTGGGAAACTCACTTTATTTCTAATCCAGCCTGTGCTGATGGAGCGGAGGAACACCTCCTACTCCCAGTGGCTGCAATAAACTTTTGTGTGCGCTTGGGGTTTTGATGGGAAGAGTTCCTGGGAAAATCTCCTCTGGGGACCTGGGCCTTACAGGTCTACCACCTTCTGCATGATTTTCTTCCTTTGGTTCCCAGATGGCCTGATTTTGTTAGACCTGGTAGACTTTAAGAGAGAAAGTGTGGGGATTAGCAGATGGCATAATGGTTATGTTGCTGGACTCCCATGTAGTTGACTGCAGTTCGAGTCCCGGACCCAGTGGCTTAAAAGGCACACTGGGTGAGTTTGTATGTGTGTCCAAAATCCTGAGAGAAGAATGGAGGAGAAGGGATTGCAGCATGCCAATCCCGCCTGGGGGGTGATTTCTCACTTTCTGTCTCTGTCTGTCTCTGTCTCTCTGGTGAGTACACATGTCCTATAGCAAAAATCTCTCTCTCTTAAAAAGAAAAGATATGACTTCCTCAGGGTACAGTTGTTTGGACTGAGGTGCAATTGCTGTGTCTAACTTTGTAAGTATGTTTGGCTTTTAGTTGCATAATTCTTTAACTTTTTATTTTAAAACATGTTCGAACTTACAGAAAAGTTGCAAGTATACAAGTATAATACAGAGAACTCCTGTCCACCCTTTACCTAGCTGGCCAGTTTTTAATATTTATTACATTTGTCTTGCCACTCTCTCTCTCCCCACATTCTTTCCCTCCCACCCCATAGGGCATGTGCACTCACTGAATTGAGAGAGAGAGAGATGGAATGAGAGAAATTACCCCCTCGGGAGACAGCCATGTCACAATCCCTTCTCTTCCATTTTTCTCTTAGGATTTTGGGCATGCATTCACACATACCTTTTTTTTTTTTTTTTTTAGAGGTTTTTGCTATAGGGCACATGCGCTCGCCAGACAGACAGAACAGAGAGATAGAAAGCAAGAAATCCCCCCCCCCCAGGGGGGATGGCCATGCCACAATCCCTTCTCCTCCACTCTCCTCTCAGAATCTTGGGCACGCACGCACACGTGCCCAGCGTGAGTTTAAGCCACCGGGTCCAGGACACGAACCGTGGTCAACTACATGGGAGTCCAGCAACATAGCCATTATGCTAACTGCTGGTCCCCACACATACCTTTTCATGCTACCGGATCTGGGACTCAAACCATGCAGCTGACCATGTGGGATCCAGCACCTTAATCGTCACACCACCTGGTCGTCCCTCTCTTCATGTTCTTCATTTTTTTAAGAATTATTTTTTATTTAACTTTATTTATTTGTTTGTTTGTTTTCATTTGACCAGAGAGGGACAGAATGAGAGAAAGAGAAAGAGAAAGCGAGAAAGCAAGCTACCGGGTCCAGACCCAAACCACAGTTGGCTATGTGGAGTTCAGCAACCTTAACATCACACCACCTGCCGGCCCCTCACCTTCTTATTTATTTCTTCTGTACATTTGTTAATAACCATAGCACTTTATTCCTTAATAGTTCAGTGTGTTTCAAAAAGCAGGCATCCTCTTAGAGTTCACAGCACTGTTAAGAAACTTGGGAAGCTTGGGGGCCAATAGATGGCATAATGATTACGTCACTGGATTCCCACATAGCTGATCATGGTTCGAGTTCTGGAACTGGCAGCTTAAAACTCATGTCGGGTATGTGTGCATGAGTGTCCAATATCCCAAGAGGAGAATGGAGGAGAAGGGTTGTGGTGTGTCTATCCTCCCTGGGAGGTAATTTCTTGCTTTCTGTCTCTCTAGAGAGCGCATGCTCCTTATAGCAAAAATATCTCAAAAAAAAAAAAAAAAAAAGAAGAAGAAAAGAAAAAGAAAGAAAGGAAGGAAGGGAAGAAAGAAACTCGGGAAGCTTAATATTGATATAATATTTTATGTGATCTGCAGTCCATATTCCAATTTTGCCATATGTCTCAATAATGTCCTTTTTGGCATTCTTTTCTCCTCCAATCCAGGATCCAATCCAAGATCAGGCTTTGTATATAGCTGTCATGTTTTCAGTCCCCTTTAATCATCACAACAAGGATATTTTTGAAGGATATGGGTATTTTGTAGAATGCCCTTCAGTTTGGGTTAGTCTGGTGTTTCCTCAGGAGTAGATTTATATTGTGCACCCTTGGCCAGATACTACAAAAGTGACATTGTGTCCCTGCAAGGATTTCACTTCGGGAAGTACATGACGCCTCTATATCCCTTGTTGATTATGTTAATTTTTTGAGCTGTCAATGGAAGAGCTTTATATATATATATATATGTGTGTGTGTGTGTGTGTGTGTGTGTGTGTATGTGTGTATAAAATATTAAAAGAAAAGAAAGAAAAATATATATAAAATATATATATACATATATATATATATATATATTTAATTTTTTGAGATGTTTTTGCTTCAAAGCATGTTCACTGTGTGTGCTTGCCAGGGAGACAGAGAGCCAGAAAGCAAGAAGTCAGTCCCTAAGAGGGATGGCCATGCCACAGTCCCTTCTCCTCCATTCTCCTCTTGGGATTTTGGGCACACACACACACATGCACACACACACACACATACACACGTGCCCAGCATGAGTTTCAAGCAGCCGCATCTGGGACTTGAACCACAGTGGACCATGTAGGAATCCAGTGCCTTAACCACTATGCCACCTGCTGGCCCCAGTGATATAAAAGTTTTAAACAGCTTTATCAAGGTCTAATTCACATGCCATAAAATTCCCCCATTTAATAATTCAGCGGCGCTTACTGTATTCACGGAGTTGTGTAGCCATCACCACAATCAATGTTTAGGACATTTTCATCACCCCCCAAAGAAACCCTATAGCCATTAGTAGTCAGGCCAATTTCCCCTCTCCACCAGCTACTTTCAATGTCTGTAGGTTTGCCCATCGCAAACATTTCCTACCAATGGAGTCATACAGCCTGTGGTCTTTCACAATTGGCTTCTTTCACCTGGCATAATTTTTTCAAGGTTCACGGCGTTGTCTGGATTCTCTACTTGAGGTTTCTCCCTTATGAATTATCAGCATTCTGAGGGGAGACCTTTTAAAATCGGGCAAATGAATACCCTACTCCTCCTCAACCATTCCTCCTCAATTTAGAGTTGATGGTTACTGCCCAAACCAATCTTTATCAAAAACGTTTACCAAGATTAATCATTTCTGCCAATCCTCCACCCCCAACACTTGTCCGTTATTAGCTACACAACTTGAAAGGACACAAAGTAATTATGACGGTGGCCCTGTTCTTCTTAGTAACGTCATACCTGCTCTCTGTCCCCCCAGAGCAGGGCATCGTCCCAGAAGAGGGGCAGCCAACACCTCACCCAGCTTCACTTTTCCCCTGAGTGATCACGGCATCCAAGACTCCTTGGAGACACACATGCTATAGCCCAACACACCCAACCTCATCCTGCACAGTCCCCCAAAACACTATTGCCTGCTTCCCTCTGAGACGGCCGAGAGGTGACCTGAAGCCTGTGTCCCTTGGGTAAGAGCTCACTATATTAAAAGAAGAAGGACCTGCTTTTAATAACACCTTTTCGTGGTTGTGGTGGCTTGATTTCTCACTTTCTTATTCACTCTGTTCCTCTCTAGTCAAATGTTTTTAAAAAGTAAATAAATAAAGTTAAATAAAATAATTATTTTAAAAAGACAACAACCAAAGAACTAGAATTTAAGGTAGAGTAACGGAAATATCCTAAGTGATCTGACCATTCCCAGGAAAGAGGTGCCCACCTCACTGGAACAGTCAAGAAAAGTTTTTGGTGGAGGGCATTTCAGATAGGCCTTAAAGGCTCTGTAGGAGTTAGACAGAGATGGTGATGGTGCAGGAGCGTGCTCTAGGCAGGGGGTATGGCAGGAGAAATAGCTCTATTAAATAAAGAGTAGGTGACACTCCCTGGACTCCCGTGGGTCCATTGTGGAAGATGAACTTAGTTCAATGGGCAAAAGGGAGCTATTGATGATTTCAGAGCAGAAGAATGCAATGATCAAAAAAAAAGGAATGGCCTTAATCTGTGAGCGTGAAAATTCTAGGAACAGTAATATAGTACCACAGCCACATCACATACCACCCAGGCAGACCCATTTCCATCTGAACTGCTGTCTGGGCTCCCTTCTGCAGCTTCACCTAAGAGCAACATTTCTCAGACCTACAGGACATCCCCAACCAAGGCCAGCACCCATCTGTTTCAGAGACGCTGTTCACCCTACCACAGATGCACCCCTGTTTCACCTTGTGCTCCTCGTACCATGCTATTCCATTTTTATTGAGAAAGTTTTCTCTTTGGTGAGATGCTTAATGAGATGCTGACATTGATATAGAGTGGATCAACATGGGGGATTTTACCACGAAGTGGAGCAAACCAGAGTACGAAACGGAAACATTGTATGTCCCCGCTCAGTATATGCTGAATATCGAATATCAGCGCTCTGTGGCAGAAACAGAAAGATGAGGAGGTACAATAGCAGGGAGAGCAACTGCAGATACCAGAGACAGTATAGGAGAGTGGGTGGGAGGGAGGGGACGGGAAAAATGAACACATTTAACAGATGCATGAATGAAAAGTTACCTGTTGATCATGTATATGATAATATATTTGACTTGAGTGATAAGTATTGCGTTCATACTGGGAAAACCCATCTTGTACCCTGTAAAGACGTACAGTGATTAAGTGTAAATTTTAAAAGTGTAAAACAATAATACATTTAAAAAGTGGAAAATAAAGTATGATAGCCTCCCAGTGTTCCCTAGCGCTAGGCTGCCTGCGTCTCTACAAAACCTTAGCACTAACAGAAGCTCACCCTGAGATGTGGATTCCGGCCCAAGCAGAACTCTGAGCCAAGAGTGGCACAAAGGTTCCTAAACCATCCATGTTCCTCAAGAGCACCTGGTTAAGGTGTTCTTGTGGCATTAAGCTTCTGAAGTTCTAAGACAGTGGGCAGACAGTGAGGTTGGAAGACAAGGCTGGGGAAGGAGCAAACGCCTGTGAATTTACTAAAAATCACCGCATTGTACACTTTGAAAAAGTGACTTGTGTAGAGTATAAATATATCTCTAAAAAAGGGGAACTTTTTTACACTGTGGGTAGGAATGTAAATTAGTACAGCCATTATGGAAAACAGTATGGAGGTTCCTTAACACCTAAAAATAAAATGGCCATCTGATCCAGCAATTCTGCTACTAGGCATATATTCAAAGGAAGGGAAGCCGGGATGGCGTAGAGACATCTGCACCCCGATGTTTACTGCAGCACTATTCACAATAGCCAGGCTACGAAGCAACCAAAGTGTCCAACAACAGATGAATACATGAAGAAAACATGGTACCCACACACACACATGCACACACACACTGGAATACTATTCGGTCATTAAAAAGAACAAACTCCTTGTGTTTGCAGTTAAATGGGTGAGACTGGAGGACATTATGTTAAGTGAAATAAGCCAGGCAAGAAAGAAATAGCACATGTTCTCCCTTCTTATGTGGAAATGGAAAAAAATTATTTCATAGAGGTAGAGAGATAAAGAATGGCTAGTAGGGACCAGCAGTTAGCGTAATGGCTATGTCGCTGGACTCCCATGTAGCTGACCATGGTTTGAGTCCTGGACCAGGTGGCTTAAACTCACGCCGGGCACATGTGCATGCATGCCCAAGATCCTGAGAGGAGAACGGAGGAGAAGGGATTGCGGCATGGCCATCCCCCCTGGGGGGTGATTTCTCACTTTCTGTCTCTCTGTCTCTCTCTGTCTTTCTGGCGAGCGCACGCGTCCTATAGCAAAAGCTTCTCAAAAAAAAAAAAAATCTAAAAAAAAAGAATGGCTAGTAAAGGCTAGGAAGGATGGGGGGTGGGGACAGAGGGTGTTGATTACTGGAAACCAAGTTACGAATAGATAAGCAGAACAATTTCTAATGCTATAAAATACAGTAGGGTGAGTACAGTAAACAGATTACTGTATATCTTTTTTTTAAAGCTTCTATTCTTTTTTTTAAATTTTTATTTATTCATTCATTTATTTTAATTTGACCAGAGAGAGACAGAGAGGGAGAGAAAGTGGGAAAGCAAGCCACCAGGTCCAGGACTTGAACTGTGGTTGGCCATGTGGGAGTGTCCAGCGCCTCAACTGCCATGCTACCTGCTGGTCCCCAACAACTTACTGTATATCTAAGAGTAATTTAATAAAAGGATATGGGGGGCCTGCCCCATAACTTAGTGGTTAGGGGAGCCAGATCCTACATGGCTGACTGTGGTTCAAATTCTGGCCCTGGTGGCTTGAAACACATTCCAGGCACATGTCCACGTGTGCCCTAAATCCCAGCAGGATGGAGAGATGGAGAAGTTACTGTGGCATGACCATGCCTCACTGAGGGGTGCTTTTGCCCCTTTCTTTTTCTCTCTCTAGTGAGTGCGCATGCCCTCTGGCAAAATTTTTTTAAGAGAATTTAGAATGTTCCTAACACAAAATAATGAAAAATGGTTGAGATGGTAACTATACTAATTAACTGACTGCCTTGATATAATCATTGCACATTATATTTTTGTACTAAAAAAACACATTGTACCTGCACAGATATGTACAATTATTATAACTCAAAAAGGAAAACAAAATATATATCTCAATAAAGCTGCTATGAGGTAGGAAAAGGCTGGAGCAGTGAGAAGAAAAAGGTCCTGGTGGGCAACTATGATGTGGTCACTGAGAGGTCAGGTGAGAGGTCATCATCCTCCAAAGTCCTCACCAGCTCTTCACTAACACTGATGCATTACTTTAATTTGATATGTTTCTTTTTTCAAAGTATTCTTTTCATTTGATTTTATTTATTTATTCATTTATTTTAATTTGACCAGAGTGGGACAGAGCAAGAGGGAGAGAGAGAGAGAGGGAGAAAGTGGGAAAGTAAGCCACCAGGTCCAGGACTAGAACCCTCGAACCATGATTGGGCCATGTGAGATTGTCCCAGTGCCTTAACAATCACACCACCTGCTGGTCCCCTAATTCAATATCTACGTTTTTTTAACTTTAATTTTACCAGAGAGAGACACAGAGAGGAAAGGAAAGTGAGAAAGCAAGCCACCAGGTCTGAGATTCGAACCATGGTCGGCCATGTGGGAGTGTCCAGCGCCTTAACCACCAGACCACCTGCTGGTCCTTATATCTATTAATTAATCTCCACAACAAGCCAGGCACCGTGGTAGGTAGAAAGGCCCTGGGACTGGGACAACTAATGGTAAGATCGCAGTAAAAGCTGTAGGCACAAAGAAGGCCTCCTTGCCTCCCTTGCAAATTAAAGGAATTAAGTGGCCCTAACTCTCCCTGGTTCCAGGAAGGTACGATGAATTTCTTTGCTGAGGTTTCGGAGCTGCTCTTCACCACAAGCAATAAATTTAAATATATA